>NW_026570970.1:5469575-5967075 GCF_026225935.1 Boleophthalmus pectinirostris | reverse complement strand
AAAGCGCGATCGGGCGACAGCTGCACTGAGCCCCGTGCGGCCTCGCTGCACGGAACACGGAGCACTGGCCCCGGCGCGGTCCTTCCGTCTGCGGTCACCAGACGGTCTACGCGGGCGCACCTTCGGGCCAGTCCTGACAAACAGTCCTGGTTTAGTCCCGGTTTAGCACCCCAGCGCTTCTCACTTCTTCTCCGAGCACGGAATCTCCACGGCTCTTTATACTTAGTTTAAAGGTTGTATAGAGGATTTTTTTAAGGGAAGAGAAATACAGCGACAGTCCTTGTGCGCATTCAGAATTAATGTTGAAGTTTCCTGTCTAGAAGTAATTCAGCGACCGACGCGTCAGTTTTTAGACCCTTCGTCTGCTTCGGTCGCGCCATCGCTGGACGAGATCTCCAAGAATCACCTCAGTTTGGCTTTGCTCCTTTTCCTCTTCTCTTCTTCTTTCAGCGACCTCAAAAACGGACTTTCTTTTGCGGCGAACCGGTCGTAGATTCTCGTCCGCCGTCGCGACAAACTTTGTGCGAAATGCGAGGAAGCGACAGTTCGAAAAAGCCTCTAAGAACCGCTGCATAAACCACGTAATCCCCGCGCTCCGACGAATCAGTTACACTAGGGAGTTTGATTGACAACCTAACAGCCAATAGAAAATGAGGGAGCCTCGTTTTCTATTGGCTGATGTTTATCTGGCCTCAACACGTCCACAGTTGATAGATTTTCGTTCTTTTTTTTTTTTGGTCATCATAATTACAAAGCTGCTGCATCTCTGTAATGGTATTTTAATCTTTGACTGACAGTTTGAAACAAAAAAAAAAATCCTCCATACAACCTTTAATGTAACCATAAAATAATCATCGAGGAGTGGATTGTTTCAGACGGAGCACGACTGAAGGCCTAGATGTGAAATATTCTGTGGCAAATTAATAATATCTCCCTGGAAACAATAAAAACTTTAAAAAGAAGAAGAAGAAACATATTATCTCTTTGTAAAACTCATATAATGTGTTTTGCATTTCTACTCCTGACTCACCCTTCACCCTGCCGTTTATGAATGGACATTATCACGCCACCTCCTATTTCCTGATGCTTAAGTGCTCGCGCTTTTGTTCGTTTAAACGAGTTTACTTTCATTTACTCTCTCCGTCCACGCTCCTCCAACTCCCCTTATTGTCCGTCACCTCATTTGCGCGGTTTTCAGGTCAGCCGGAGCCGATAAAACCCGGAGATAATGCGCATCCTCCGAAGGGTGTCATTTTGAGTCTGAAACAAGGACGGCTCCAAACAAAAGGAACAATACTCGGAGATTGGAGGCTATTTTGAGACGCGTGGTAAGGAGAAATTAGCCAGCCCGGCCCACTCACTTTCTCAACGGAGTGAACTGCCGCGGGAAGAGGAGATAATGACTGATCAAGTGAAGGCAGCTGATACGTAAGGAGAAGTTTTACTGCTTTAAGTGTTTGCGCAAATGGAAAACGGCGCGTGGTAAAGTGGGGAGAAAAGGCGGAGTCTCGGTCTGGGTCTTTAGACTTTGACAAACTTTATTGGGGAAATTATTTTGGACAGTCGCTCACGCGTCACGATATCTTATAATAATGAAAAGCGGAAATGTAAATGGGAATAATAAATTCGAAAAAGGAAGCAGCAAAAATAAAAAGGCTTTAATGCAAATGTAGCTCATGAGATGTAAGAGTTGAGGAGGAGAAAGTGTAAGTGTGTAAATCAGTCTTTTTAAAGAATCTGTGTATTATTCATTTGTTTTTCAAATAAGAAAATGAAAAAAAAAAAAAAAAAAAAAACTATTTTCTTCATTATTTGTCTCAAAAACCAAAATGAACAAATGCTTTGATTTGAATTATTTTTTATTATTTTTTTTTTTTTCCAGTTTTGGATTTTGTGTTTAAATGAATAATGGAAAAAATGGATAAGGAACCAGGACTAAACCAGGTCTAAACCAGGTCTAAACCAAACCAGGACTAAACCAGGACTAATCTAGGACCGAACCAGGTCTAAGTCTAAACCAGAACTGAACCAGGACTAAACCAGGTCTAAACCAGATCTAAACCAGGTCTAAACCAGGAATAAACCAGGACTGAACCAGGACTAAACCAGGAATAAACCAGGACTGAACCAGGACTAAACCAGGACTAAACCAGGACTGAACCAGGACTAAACCAGGACTAAATCAGGTCTAAACCAGGACTGAACCAGGACTAAACCAGGACTGAACCAAGACTGAACCAGGACTGAACCAGGACTAAACCAGGACTAAACCAGGTCTAAACCAGGACTAAACCAAGACTGAACCAAGACTGAACCAGGACTAAACCAGGACTAAATCAGGACTGAACCAGATCTAAACCAGGTCTAAGTCTAAATCAGAACTGAACCAGGTCTAAACCAGGACTGAACCAGGTCTAAACCAGATCTAAACCAGGACAAAGTCAGGACCGAACCAGGACTAAACCAGGTCTAAGTCTAAACCAGAACTGAACCAACAATAATCCAGGTCTAAACCAGGACTAAACTGGTCTCAGTCCTGGTCTCAGTCCCGGTCTGGTCCCGATCTCAGTCCTGATCACCCTACTGTCTACGTGGACACACCTCTGGGTCCATCTCGACCCTCTGTCCTGGTTTAGTCCTGATTTCGACCTGGTTTAGTTCTGTTTTAGTCCTTGTTCAGTCCTGTTTGAGGCGCAAAAGTCTTGAATCGCAGTTTAAGTCATGGAAACAGGAAACGGCCGTTATCTGTTTTTAACCAGTGGGCTTCAGTGTGAGTCCGACGGTTCCTCATTTTGTCATAACTCACATCAGAGGAAATCGGTTTTCATTGTTCAAATCCATGTCCATTTTGGAATAACTTCTACAAGACTTTATTTTCTTATGTAACTGCTAAAGGCTCTAGAGCAGAGGTGTCGAACTCATTTTGGTCCGGGGGCCGAATCCAACCTACTTTGATCCTAAAGGGGCCGGATCAAAAAACTCATGTCATATAAACCCCGAAAACAGCAATAAGTTCAAATATTTGTGCAGAGAAACACAAATCTATTACAGAAATCTTTTTTAACTGATGAACTCTTTCTTTTACAAAATATTATTATATTATAATATTATGAACAACCTGAAACTTTAAGAAAAATACAATTTCAACATAATATTTTAACATGAACTTGTTTGTAAATAGGAATAAGTCAATTTTTGTTGTAAAATCCTGCACTCGGCTCCACTTTTCTCATGTTGGACATTTTTCTGATGAGGGTGTCACGGTCAACAGTCAAAACGATCGTCCTTTAAGAGCGTTTGGAAAGAGACAAGTCTTCATTTGTGCTGCTCTGGTGGGAGGGGCCACGTACAGAGACGCTGGAGACGCTGCTGTGATAAACACCGCAGAAAATTAACAATATTTTGATAGAAAATATAATTAAAATAATTTTGTAGAAAATCAGCCGAGGGCCACATTAAAGGTCTTGGAGGGCCGGATCCGGCCCCCGGGCCTTATGTTTGACACCTGTGCTCTAGAGCAGTGTGAAGGACCTTTTATTAGATCTTTGTCATCTCCAACAAGGAACAGAGTGTGACATTTTAACACTTACTGTCCCTAAAAGGTTATGATTTGTCCAAATAAAAAATAATATCTCAGAGAAAATACCCTTTTGCTGTAACACTGAACCCAGACGTGATGAATAAAAGCTCCTGGATTTCGCAAAATTGACTCTTGTGAGGTTTGAACCATGTTATAATGTTGTTACCTTCTCAAAAACACACTTCATTCACACTTGTTTTCCACCTTGTGATGTCATGAAGTGGTAGTTTTCAAGTTAACAGCCTTAAAGGTTGTATAGAAGATTTTCCAAGGAAAGAGAAATGCAGCGACGGTTTGTCCTTTTTTAAAATGTTGCGCTTCGCACCTTTTCCCCTTCTCTTCTTCTTTCAGCAACATCAAAAACTGACTTTCTTTTGCGGCGAACCGGTCGTGAATTCTTCTCTGCCAGTAAAACTAAATTTGTGCAAACTGAGAGCTACAGTTCAAAAAAGACGCCAAGAACCGCTAAACATGAACCGCGAACATAAACCACACAATCCCAGCGCGTCGGCAAGTCAGCGACGCTAGAAACGTAGGGAATTTGATTGACAACCTAACAACCAATAGATAAAGAGGTAGCCTTGTTATCTATTGGCTGATGTTTATCTGCCCTCACTACGTCCACAGTTGATGGATTTTCATTCTTTTTTTTTGGTCATCGTAATTACAAGGCTGCTTCTTCTTTATAATTCTATTTTGAACTTTCATTGACAATTTGAAAAAATATTTAAAAAAATCCTCCATACAACCTTTAAATTCAGTAGACCGGTTCAGTAGAGATCAGAAAATAGCGTAACGTGACCTTTGAGAGAAACTATTCGCTTCCCATTCACAAATAAAACCACAGAGTTTTACGGTTTTACTACAAGACCGAAGCTGCCACAGGCGACGAGGGTTTGTCCAATTTCAGGGTCTGAGAAGCCAGACTCTGAGTATGTGCAATCGTTGGTGTTTTTTTTTTTGTCGTGGACTTCAAAATATTGTGGAAGCGGCGCACGTTTTGCAGAAGAGATGCTTTTCTTTGAACCTGGTCGTGTGTGAGGACACTGAAGGGCCAAAAGCTTTGAGGAGTTGTGGATAGCGCTTCATAAAATGGAGCTTTGAAGCTTTTCTTGCATGAAAACACTTATATCATCTCACAATATCGGTTCCCCAGCAATAGAGTAACCCGTGTTTTCTTCTGTGTGGGTGGGAACAAGGCAAGCTCAACAAAATCCTTTAAAGGTGCACTGTGTAACTTTTCTGGTGGAGGGTCCAGCGCCTGCATTTCTTCGTGGAGATATTACGTGGATTGGCAAAGGAGACATTCAATTTGTCAACTGGATAAAGTTTTTTTTTAGTCGAATATGTTTCGCAGCTCATCAGTCAGACGCTGTTGGACACTTCCTTATATCTGCCCGAAGGGGGAGGTAACTACACTGAAACTGCGCTGAAACTAACACACACACTTGTTTATATTTGTTTTTTAGCTCGGTCTGTATGTAGTCAGATTTATCAGCCGGTTTCACGTTGTGGAAACCGTCTGACCTCACAGCATTAGGATTCGTTCGCTCGACGGTAGGTGGGTACTTTTTTTATTTAACCAATCGCTGCTATTTGGTCATGACCTACGTAATGCGCCAAATCCCGTAGGAAAAAGGACAATAACGTCTTTCCTCTTGATAAATTCATTCCAAACATTCTCTTTTTGTTCCGGCTTCAAATCCTCGATCTCGGGAATCTTTGCCAACACAGAATGTCTGTCTTCGTCTACTATCCATCATTGACTTTGTTCTTTTCTTTGTCATCAGTGTCTGTCTGTCTGTGCACAAACAGATCTGAGCTTGTTTCACACAGAATGTCACATCCATCTTGACGCTTCCACAAAAGTGACCCAGACAGATGCAACGAGTTTCACAACATGGCTTCACAGCTCTTCACTGATTGGCCGGTGCACAGTCTACAACTTCTTGCAAATCTTCTAGTGTATTCCGATTCCTGACCTAGGAGAGAAATGAAATTGAATGGAGGCACTAGGTGAAGCCAGTCTGGCTAGCTGGACATTGCCTTATATCTGCCTGCAGGGGGAGCTAACTACACTGAAACTACTCTGAAACTAACACACCTACTTGTTTAGAGTTTCTGTTTTTTAACTTGGTCTGTCGGCTGTATTCACACTTACATCACAAACCAGGAAGATGTTTGGAAACATGCGATTACAATTTCCGGAGTAGTTCCCGATAGAGGCCTGTGCCTGCAGAGAATTGTAATTTTCATTCCCGCTCCCACCCGCATCTGCGATATTTAGTCCCGCTTCTGCCCGCAAATCCTGCAAGATGGAGATGTTCTCTTTCTTAAGTTGTATCAAATACTGAGTGCGTATACATGCACATCAATAACCCGGTTATGATCGGGTTTTTTGAGTATCCCGGTTTCTTGATGGTGCATGTAAACGCAGTAACCCCGGTTTCAGTAACCCGGTTATGGCAGTATCCCGGTTATTAGAAACTGGGTTACTGTAGCTGGTTTATTCCGATAGTAACCGGGTTACTTGTGGCATGTAAACGCAGTATCCCGGTTACTGCAACATAAAGTTGAGTGCGCATGCGTCCAAAAGACACTTTCCAGCCTTTCACCACAACAGTAGCGACATAAATAATTTGACCAACATAAATAAAGTGACCAAACGAGTGAAATGACTGTAAAATTAAGAGCTGCGCTAAACCTGCACTCGTACGACTGCACTCGTACGACCTGCACTCGTGCACTGACGACTGTACGACCTGCACTCGTACGTGACCTGCACTCGTGTGACGCTGAAAAGCTAAAACATGAACTATCTCCTATACTCTATACGCACGGAACACACTTACCATCGTCAGCACCTCTTCTGTCACAGAAATAACACACATAATCCACAGAGTCGTGTCATTTAGTTCAAAAGAAACTGATCGCATCAGCGGCGCAAGGAGCGAATTGTTTTTATCGTCGCTAGCAGTTTATGCTAATTAGCCAAACGGTCTTAAGTTTCGTTTCTGTAAAACGTAAACAAATGTGATCACAGCTGAATTATCTGATCAAACGGGCTGATGTGTCTATAGTGTTTATGGTTTATATGTTGTAAAGTTGAGTTTATTTATGCAGAAGATTTTAAATGAAGAATCTGCACAGTGGATTGTGGGAGATCTCGTAGCTCCTTAGCTTCTTATGCTAAAGGAGCTCACGGTTTGTATTTTTCCTGGTTTATGAAATTGATTTAAGTTAATTTTTGCGCCTGCGCATTTGTAAGATTATGTCAAGAAACCGGGATACTCCATTTGATCATGTATACGCGGATATGAGTGTCCCGGTTTCTCAGTGCGCATGTAAACGCAGTAACACGAATACTGACATAACCGGGATATGGCTAATAACCGGGTTATTGATGTGCATGTATACGCACTCACTGAGAAGCGATAAGGAATTTTCTAGAATGTTTGTGAGATTAGACAGTTTAGAGTTTAGGCTGCTTAAAATGTTTTTCATAAATTTCATATTTTACCGTACACTCATATTTAGTTTGTGGGACTGCAGTTTATCATCCCCCTGGAATGTTCCACAGTATGGCATTACACTTATTTATCTCTATGGGGACAGCAGGTGACACCACAAGGCCAAGCTACATGTCACATCTGTGGAGAGGCAAGCCCACTCAGAGTAAGAACGCAACTTTTTCAGGTCAATAAAAAACAGTGTTATTGAGTTAACGCAAGATAGAAACTTTAATGCTATACTGGGACATTTGAGACAAAGCAATACCATCTCCCAGGAGACAAACACGTGGCAGAAACTCCACCAGAAAAGTTACACAGTGCACCTTTAATTTGCATTTAATGACTTTGGAACCAATCGTGAGCGGCTACGGCCTCAGAAGACGTCATTTTTCATGTGCGTTTCCGCCAGAGGTTCCACAGGCTGAAAACCTTGAGGATAATTTGTCTTTTCCACTTAAATGTAGCTGTTCTCAAGGGTGAAGTACTTTTCCCTTTTGCACACTGATGAACAAGGCCAACTCCAGGGGAACATGAACTTCAAGCAAATCATGCGAAATATGTGGAGGGTGTCCTGACATTACACAGAAAAGAATCATTGCAGTTTAACAGTGTTTTTTTTAAAAGGTCCTAGTCTAGTATTACACAAAACTGACTCTTGTGAGGTTTAAGTCATGTTCTAATCTTGCTACCTCCTCAGAAACAGACCTGGAGTTGAGTTTTGTTTCATTCAACACTTTATTATGTCATGAAGCGGTAGTTTTCAAGTTAAACTATTTTCCAAATTTTTTTTTTTGTCTCCAAAACCAAAATGCTTAATAATACATATGGAAATAATGGTTTCCTGTTTTTGTGACTTAAATGCGATGCTGGACTGAACCAGGACTAAACCAGGACTGAACCAGGTCTAAAGCAGGTCTAAACCAGGACTGAACCAGGACTGAACCAGGACTGAACCAGGTCTAAAGCAGGTCTAAACCAGGACTGAACCAGGACTGAATCAGGTCTGAACCAGGACTGAACCAGGACTGAACCAGGTCTAAAGCAGGTCTAAACCAGGACTGAACCAGGACTGAACCAGGACTGAACCAGGACTGAACCAGGACTGAACCAGGTCTAAAGCAGGTCTAAACCAGGACTAAACCTGGATTGAGTGTTGGTACGGGCCCACGGGTGTGCCTGTGTAGACTGTCGGGTGATCAGGACTGAGACCAGGACCAGCCTGGGACTGAGACCGGGACCAGACTGGGACCAGGACCAGGACCAGGCCGGAGACCAGGACCAGACCAGGACTGAGACCAGGACCAGGCCGGAGACCAGGACCAGACCAGGACTGAGACCAGGACCAGGACCAGGACCAGGACCAACCTGGGATCAGACCGAGGGTGAGACCAGGACCAGACCGGGACCAGATTGGAATTGAGACCAGGACCAGACCAGGACTGAAATCAGACCAGGACTGTGACCCGGCCAGGACCAGCACTGAGACCGGTTTAGTTCTGGTTTAGTCCTGGATCAGTCAGAAACGGCTGTTACTCATTTTTTCCATTATTCATTTAAACACAAAATTGAAAACTGAAAAAAATAATAATTATAATAATAATATCAGTTTTTTTGTTTTTTTGTTTTGGTTTTTTTTTCCATTTTGGGTTTGGGAGACAAATAATGAAGAAAATATTTTTTTGTTTTGTTTTGTTTTATTAATTTTGGTTTTATTTTGAAAAACGAATGAATGAATGAATGATACACGGATTCCTTTAAAACCATGGCTATAATCTGGCACAAACACATGACCTCTTTGTGTAGGTCAATGTTCTTATGTGTCCCTAATAAATAAATAAATAAATAAACAAATCAAAGAAACTGAAATGAGCTGTAAAATAATCACTGCAATAAACAAGCCTGATTGGCAGAGCTCAGCGTGTCCCGGCGAGCGAACGATGACCAGACTCTTCTACGGAGGATTTCAGTCTGAGTTTCCCAGACAGCCTGTCCTGACCCGAGCTTCTCAAACTGGACGCGCTGTCCTGCACAAAATCAGCCCAAAACCCACTGAATCTTTGAAAAAATCCAGACAGCGAGCGAGCCTCGGGGTGACCCACTGTCACTGAAACCACTGTACCTTTCACGGTTTTCCACAAAAATGACTCTCCTTCCAAGATTGTCAAGCAAGTCATGCAAAAACAGCTCAAAAACTCCTTTAGAAACTCCAGCAGAGAAACTACTGGTTGTATTTCTTCACTGAAATATGACTCAGTATGTCTATAAAGTCTCATTTCTGTACCTAAACAGATCTGTGCGTTCCAAGGGTAGAAACCATCACTGCATTTCTTTCAAACGTTTCTAATGTCAAGGCTGTGTTCCCTTAAAATGGACAAAAAAGCAGCAAATAAACAGACATGGAGGCGCATACGGCGGGTTTTAGATCACATCTGTTGGAAAAGAGTCAAGAAAATGAGGTGAAGGAAGCATTTATATGTTTTTGACCCTGTTTCTAGTCTAGGGTGAGCATATTTTCATTTGTGAAAACCCGGACACCTTACCGGGGGTGGGAGGTGGGGCCTCGACACTGAACCACCGTCGTCCCTCGCTATATTGCGGTTCACCTTTCGCGGTCTCGCTGTTTCGCAGATTTTTTTTGTCTATTTTGCATGTTTGTTTTTATTTACACATGGGTGAGTCAGGACTAAACCAGTTCTAAACCAGGACTAATGTTGGACTTACGAGAGAAAACGCTGAGCAGTTTGTCCGCAAAGCGTGATCGCGCAATTGCGGAGCTCTCCGACAGACCTTTCTCCTGCAATCACCTCCGAGCCCGTCCCGACAGTGAGTCCTGTTTCAGTTCTGACTTAGTCCTGGTTTACTCCTGTTTTAGTCCTAGTTCAGTCCTGGTTTAGTCCTCCTCTTCAGTCCTGGAATCAGTCCTAGGTTAGTCCTGGGTTAGTCCTGGTTTAGTCTTAGTTCACGTAGGCGTAGGCAGCATAAAAGTAAGGTGCGGTGTTGTACTGGGGGTCTCCAAAAATGGACTCTGCGCTGTAGGGCTCCATTACGGAATAAATGAATCTTCATTTTGTTACATAAAGAAAGAGGAAAATAACAAAAGGACGACAACAGCGATAAGTTAAGTTAAGTGTTGCACCTGTCCTGTCTGAAAAAAGTGTATAAAGTTTGTGCTGAGGGGTTTTACAGCCTTAAAACAGATATAATCATTGTAAAATATAAAGTTGAATATTTCGTGGGTTATTTTTAGAACATAAACCCCGCGATAAACGAGGGACCACTGCAACCTGTGCACATGGCCTCTCACTTGTCCCGATCGGGATGGAAAACTGAGAATTTTCTTGTCCAAGTCATTGTTAAATGTGCATTTGTGCTTCGGCATGTTGCAGACTGACTTTCTGTGTCTGCTCGCTCCTTCTGAGTCACAGACGCTACGAGAGACGCTCACTTTAATGCCCCCAATGAACGGTAATGAAAACCCAGACATTTGCATCACTTAAAAAAAAAGGGACGTTTGGTCTCCCTTTTCTAGTCATGTTTTAAATGGTTTTTCCTCCACTGTCGAGCTGTGTTCACTGCTGCCCCTAGTGGTCAGCTCATGTACAGCTCCTTTGCTAAGAGTTCATGTGAAATGGACCAAATGATGAACAGAAGTCTCCATCCGTACCTAAATGTGTCTCAAAGTTAGAGCCTTAATTATACCTATTACAAGACGCTTTTACTGTCTTAAAAAATGTGCAAAAAGAACTATTTCATTTTAAACTGTTTTATACGGGTCCAGAGTTATTCCGCACTTACTTTAGGCATTCGAAGCATCCTTATTCACTGCAATTTCTGCTTAAATTGAGTTTATAAGTGCTTTTCTTAATCTTCAGAGACCAGAGAGTGAAATTTTCCTGTCATTATAACACTAACAACAACTAGCATGCAAACACACACTTTGTGATTACTGGATGAGAAAATACACGTTGTATTCAGATGCAGACAGCGAACTTTTCTGTTCATCTTTATAGGTTAGGGTGACCAGATTTTCATAATGAAAAACTGGGACACCCGGTGTGTGCTCGTTGGTAATAATACAATTGTGAAACGAGCGCACAATTAAGGAAAATTGTTCTGCCCTTGGTCCAGTCATGACTAATGTGAGTGCGTATAGTCACATTTTCTTTGTGTTTTGGTCATTTTAAAGCAGTTTTTCTGTACTTTACCTCAATAAGTGACAATTTATGCCTCTCTTTACTGTTGGAAGGGATCAGATTGGAACATTTCTTCTATAAAACTGGGACAAATCAGTGGTTTTGTATAAATCTGCTGGGACAGAGGCCACAGGAATCAAAACTAGGACTGTCCAGGGTCAGGTCACCGTATTGTAACTATTGACACTTTGCAGCTGGTATCATCAACATTCCCGGTGGGTGTGACTCTAACTGAAAGCACTGCTTTGTCTGAAGCTCTGTCACTCAAGTTAGACTTTAATCTGAGCTTCGTTTTAACACAATCTGACCAGAAAGAGCTGATTTGGTTGGAAAAGGGAGATGATTTGTGCTGTTAACTCTTTCCCCCCTGGACGCCGACTAGGAACAACCCATACATATGTTACTAGTTCTACCCATAGAGCATAATTGCATAAAAGAAAACAGACTTCCACGAGTGATTATAAATGATTTTTACACTCATGAACTTAATTGTAACACAGACATATTTGTATCTCTGGAAACCTTAGACTCTGAACTCTTCATTTATGGATGTTTAAATGTGATTCAACTCATTTATAGGTGTATAACAGCTCACTGAAAATGAGAGTTTACCTGGTCAGGTGCAAAATTGAAAACAAAAAACTACATTCAGCATCTGATATCTGCATGTTCTGAGTACTATATTCATAAAAAATAAAAAATATACTTTGTCAAAGTATTTAAACAGATTTCATATCACCGGATACAGTAAAGCCAAGTGTGCACCTGTTTTTACCTGTTGTTCACCTGTGTGCACCCAATACATTTTTTTTCCATTTAACTTATTCAACTCATTTAGCTTATTCAACTTATTTTATTTATTCAACTCATTTAGCTTATTATAATATAATAATATAATAATAAAACTCTTCCTTGTCAGTGTTTGTCCAGTATTTGTCATCTTGGTTATTTTTTCTCGAGTGCAGAGCTCCACATAAGCGTTTTTTCTTAGCGATTCTGTTATACGTCGCATCTTGGAAAAAAAGACTGAAATATTTTAAAGGACTCGCCTGGGCAACATCCAGATTTCAGGGCAATTTTGGTTCATAATCGAGTATAAAGCTCAGATAGTTTGTTGGGATATCGCAGGACTCCACACAGACGCATCAGCGGCGTTCTCACCTTCTCCCCGAAAGTCCTTCGCTGTCGCTGTTTTCCACTTTATTAATCAACTTCAACATCATCACTTTGAAATCTATAAAAAGTCACTTTCTCTAAACTTATCCATAAAATACGTCCGCTCCTCATTATTTCTAAAACTGTGCGCCGCAGCGACGCGATCTTTCCATTGCTCGTGTTTCGTGTTGTGTTTTTTCCGGAAGCTACCATCGTCACTATTTCGATTAACTTCGGAAAAAATCGGCGAAAACATATCCTTGAATCCTATTGGTCAGTCTAGTGTGGGTTGTAGTGGCCCCGACCAATCACAGTCTGTTTAAATGTGAAAAAACCGAGCCATTTCTAAAGGTCGTCAAATCTCGTCTTTAGTGATACGGCGGAGGAGTCAAAAGTCGTCATTAAGGGTTCGGGGGGGTCGTCAAATGTCGTCTTCATGGGGGAAAGAGTTAACACGTAAAATGACAGTCACAAACTCAGTGCAATATTGAACACAGTGCAATATCTTGACTCTTTTGTGTGTCCCGGCCTTTTTCTGTCTTGCACTAGTACTTTCATACTTATTTATTTACCGTGTTCTTCTTTTGTGCTGTTGTTGTAAGTGTCCTTGTTTGCTCTGGAGGGTGAGCTGCTTTTAATCTCGTTGTGCATGTGTAGAGTGACAGTAAAAGGCATTCTAGTTTCCATTAGCCAACAGTTTTTCACTTAACCCAGACATGTCAGATTCAGGCCCGGGGACCAAATTTGGCCCTCGGTATAATTATATTTGGCTATAGAGACATTATTTATTTAAAATGTTGTTATTATTTTATATTTTGCTTGTTCTGGGTTCAGTGTTTAAGCAAAACTATTATTAAAGATTTATTTGAATAAGAAAAGGTTTAACATTACATATCTCGAAAGAAGAGAAAACACGCAGATGTTAAATATAAATATAGTTTGGCCCACATCTTAGTCCCAGTTTTTTAATTTTGGCCTCTGTGAATTTGAGTTTGACACTCCTGATTTAACCACTCTCACCTTCTGGTTGAAAATAAAACATCTAAACAGAACCATGAACATATGTTATTAGGTTCTTTTTCAGACCTAGAGTGTTATTTCATACCTGACAGTTTCGACTGCTCACCAGCGTCTTCCTCAGAGTCACGTGATGTTGCTGTGACGTGTCCAGTCAGCTGATTTAAACAGGTTTTGGCGCTGTCTTCCTACCGGTGGAGGCAGGACGACAGCGCCATCTGCAGTCCGACTTCCTCAGGACAGCATCCCAGGTGTGTGAGAGTAAAAAAGCCCCTCGTCCCGGTTTACAGTCCTGTGGGCACGTTTCCTTATTTCGATTGCTTCTTTAATCCAGCGGCGATGTTTGTTTTCCTCTGTCCCAATGATGTTTGCTCCGTCCCAGTCCATAATGTGGTTCTCTCTTTTACAATGGTCAGAAATGGCCGATTTGAGTTGTTCCTGTTCTGCTTTGTGTTTTGTTGCTCGTGTGCTGCCTTCGCTGTTTCCTTCTCGCATTCTGTTCTGTGCACCTTTTTTCGTGTATTGAACGCCCTCCCTGTTTCCCCGATGTATGTTTTATTGCAGGACATGCAGGGTATTTCGTATATGACATTACATTTATGCTCCGGTTCTATTTTGTCTTTCGGGTGGACCAGTAATTGTCTGAGTTTTCTGTATGGTTTCACTGGTGTGTTGATATTGTGTTTTTTCATCGCCCTCTGCACTTTTTCTGTTATGCCCCTGATGTAAGGTAATGTTACCATGCTTGTGCTCCTTTTTTTCCGTTTTGTTTTTGTTTCTCTGGTTCTGTTTTTCTTTCTGTCTAACCTGTTGTTCCCCTTTGTTTATTGCCCATTTGGGGTATTGGCATTGCCTTAGCACATTGTGAATGTGTCTGTCTTCTTCCTGTTTGTCTTATTCATCTGTTATGATGTTGGTTCTGTCATACAATGTTCTTACAACGGAGACTGTACAGGCATGAAATAACACTCTAGGTCTGAAAAAAAGAACCTAATAACATAGAATATTGGAAGACCAAATGAATCTCATTGGACTAGAACCATGAACACTCACAGGCTCCTGAAAATGTATCTGCATTTTGTATTTTTTCTTGGGCTTTCAGACTTTTGTTGTCTGTATTTGCAAATGTGAGCATCTTGTCACCATAGAAACATGAACAGCAGAAATGTGTTATAGAAACCAACAGTGTGATGTTTCTGCAAACTATCAGTAACTTTTCTGTTGAGGGTCTGTCAGCTGCTCGTCTCCATGGCGATGTTATTGCTTTACCTGGAATCTTTCACACTGTGCCATTCGTCACATTCACCTCAAACAGGGGTGGGCAATTATTTTTTCCATGGGGCCACATGAGGAACTGAAAATGTTGTGAAGGTCAAAATGCTTCACTCAATTCTGCTTAATATTAATTGTATTTCTTTATAAAAAATTGGTAACTAGAAAAGCAGTCAGAGAGCGCAGACCTCCGCCAAGGACTACCCCCATTTTTTATATAAATTGCGATAAAATCAGTCTTCTGGATCAGATCTGGATCAGCCTTTGGAATATGAAAGAGGATCCCATTGTCCATCCCTGAGTCAAATTTCATGGGGTTTGGTCAATAATTAACCGAGATATTGAGAAACAAAATTTTTGGCCCCATTTACCACAGTGTTAACTAAAATTTCAAAGTGATCCAGAATCCAGGATTTCTTCCGGATCACCCCCAAAATGAAACCAGTTCTTCCTTTTCACATTTCCAACAAATCCTGAAAATTTCATCAAAATCGGTCCATAATCTTTTGAGTTATGTTGCTGACAGACAAACAAACAAACAAACAAACAAACAGACAAACAAAGAGACAAACGCCGGCAAAAACATAACCTCCTTAGCGGAGGTAAGCATCTCTAAAATAAAAGCAATGCAGCTTTAGTCCATGCATGAGGTAAAATGATAAAATATGTTTATTTTCTAATTCCAAATGTGCTTAAAGGGGCTGGTCAGAGTCGACCAAAGGGCCGTATGTGAGTATACCCAGCTCTGACCTAGAATAAACCAGTGTGTCTCTCATCTACTTTGAAAATCATGCATTCTTACTGTGCAGGGTCGCCTCTCCACAGATCTGACCTTTTACTTGGTCTTGTGGTGTCACCTGAATCTGTGTGTCATCCGTTCATTCGCTTTTCAGAATAAACCAAAAATAAGAAAATGAAAAGAAAAAACAACTATTTTCTTCATTATTTATCTCCAAAATGAAAAAAAAGTGTTTTTTCAGGTTTCGATTTTGTGTTTAAATGAATAATGGAAAAAACTGATAATGTTCCCGTTTCCGTGACTTTAACTGTGATGCCGGACTTTTGTGTCGCATACTGAACCAGGACTGAAACAAGATTAAACCAGTACTAAACTAGGACTAAAGCTGGTCTAAACCAGGACTAAACCAGAACTGAATCGGGACTGAATGTCAGGACGGGCCCGAAGATGCGCCCGCGTAGACCGTCGAGTGACTATAGGTGAGATGATCGGCGCAGATCTCCGTCCCACAGGGCGAAGCGCAGCTGTCGCCTGATTGCACTTTGCGAGCACCCTGCTCCGTGGGCTCGGAGTCCCATTTCACTCTCTCTGAAGTCCAAGATTAGTCCTGGTTTAGTCCTGGTTCAGTCCTGATTCAATCCTGGGATCAGTCCCGGTTTAGTCCGCAAAAGTCTGGCATTGCAGTTTAAGTCAGGGAAAACTGAAATCTGTTTTTTCATTTTAGTTTTGGTTTTGTTACTGCGCAGGGTCTTTTGAATGTATATATTCAATACATTTAATGAAAAATAAAATAAATAAATACAAATTATTATAAACTTACATACAAGAAAACAGATAAACAAAGATGTACATAAAGATTACAAGACATAGAAGTAGTGAAATGATTCAGTTTATGATTCATTTATGAGTTGGTAACATGTAATCGGCCTGTTTATTTGGAAGGATTTCTAATGCAGGATCACCTCTCCACAGATCCGACCAGTTACTTTTGTAGTATTGCGGTGTCGCCTGCTCGTCTCCATGGAGATAGAAAAGTTAAAGACTGTGGGAAAAAACTGTGGAAAGCAAAAACATCTGTACAGAAACCTGAAAGAAAGATAGAAAAACAGAAACATAAACAGAAAGAAAGTACTTTATTGATCCCAAAAAAAAGGAAATTCAGGTGTTCATGTTGCTCATGCAGAAAAAAAGTTACGCAGTGCACCTTTAAAGCGACGTTTGACAGACTGTATCACGGAGAGTTTCTGCTCAAGTTATAGTTAGAAATGTTTTGAGAAAAGCTGCCACCGAACTCCCACCAGAAAAATCATTTGAGAAGTCAGGATTAATTTGCGAGAAAAACACAACAAACTCCAGTGTGATAAATAACCCCCTCCACATCCATCAAACCTGAAACCTGCAGAGCTACTCGCACTACACACTCGTCTCACGCTCGACGAAAAGAGAGAGGGAGGAGGGAGGGATGGAAGGAGAGAGGGAGGGAGAGAGAGAGAGGAAAGACGAGGGAGGGTTGAGGGAAAAGAGAAGGAAGGGAGATGGTGGGACGAGGAAGGGGAGAGGGATGAGGGAAGGCGGACGGAAGGAGGGGAGATGGAGGGATGAGGAAGGGAGAGGGATAGATGAGGGAGGAGAGAGAGAGGGAGGAGAGAGGATGCGAGGGAGGGGAGATGGAGGGATGTTGGAGGGGAGATGGAGGGATGAGGGAGGGCGAGAGCGAGGGGAGATGAAGGGATGAAGGAGAGCGAGAGCGAGGGGAGATGGAGGGATGAGGGAGGGCGAGAGCGAGGGGAGATGGAGGGATGAAGGAGGGCGAGAGTGAGGGGAGATGGAGGGATGAAGGAGAGCGAGAGCGAGGGGAGATGAAGGGATGAAGGAGAGCGAGAGTGAGGGGAGATGAAGGGATGAAGGAGAGCGAGAGTGAGGGGAGATGGAGGGATGAGGGAGGGCGAGAGCGAGGGGAGATGAAGGGATGAAGGAGAGCGAGAGTGAGGGGAGATGAAGGGATGAAGGAGAACGAGAGCGAGGGGAGATGGAGGGATGAAGGAGAACGAGAGTGAGGGGAGATGGAGGGATGAAGGAGAGCGAGAGCGAGGGGAGATGGAGGGATGAAGGAGAGCGAGAGCGAGGGGAGATGAAGGGATGAAGGAGAGCGAGAGTGAGGGGAGATGAAGGGATGAAGGAGAGCGAGGAGAGAGAGAGGGATGAGGGAGGATGCGAGGGAGGGGAGATGGGGGGATGAAGGAGAGCGAGGAGAGAGAGAGGGATGAGGGAGGATGCGAGGGAGGGGAGATGGGGGGATGAAGGAGAGCGAGAGCAAGGGGAGATAGAGGGATGAGGGAGGGGAGATGGAGGGATGAGGGAGGGGAGCTGGAGGGATGAGAGAGGGTGCGAGGGAGGAGAGATGGAGAGAGGAATGAGCCAATGAGAGAAGAGTCGGAATTTAGCAGGTAGATTATGGAAAAGGGAGGGGACCTGGAGGGACGAGGGAGGGTGAGAGCGAGGGGAGATGGTGGGATGGAGGGATGGAGGGACGAGGGAGGGCGAGAGCGAGGGGAGATGGTGGGATGCAGGGATGGAGGGATGGAGGGATGGAGGGACAAGGGAGGGCGAGAGGGAGGGGAGATGGTGGGATGGAGGGATGGAGGGACGAGGGAGGGCGAGAGCGAGGGGAGATGGAGGGATGGAGGGATGGAGGGACGAGGGAGGGCGAGAGCGAGGGGAGATGGAGGGACGGAGGGATGGAGGGATGGAGGGACGAGGGAGGGCGAGAGGAGCGAGGGGAGATGGAGGGATGGAGGGAGGGCGAGAGTGAGGGGAGATGGTGGGACGGAGGGATGGAGGGACGAGGGAGGGCGAGAGTGAGGGGAGATGGTGGGATGGAGGGACGAGGGAGGGCGAGAGGGAGGGGAGATGGAGGGATGGAGGGATGGAGGGACGAGGGAGGGCGAGGGGAGATGGAGGGATGGAGGGACGAGGGAGGGCGAGAGCGAGGGGAGATGGAGGGATGGAGGGATGGAGGGACGAGGGAGGGCGAGAGCGAGGGGAGATGGAGGGATGGAGGGATGGAGGGACGAGGGAGGGCGAGAGCGAGGGGAGATGGAGGGATGGAGGAGGGCGAGAGCGAGGGGAGATAGGGGAGATGGAGGGATGGTGGGATGGAGGGATGGAGGGATGGAGGGAGGCGGGAGTTAGCAGGTAGACTAAATCCGGAGAGAGGTGTTAATCACGCTGAACGGAGAAGGATCTGTTGGGTTTGCGGCGCCAGCTGCCCGGGCAAACAGAACCCTGCTAATTCCTATTGTTTATCACAAAAAGCCGGTGTCCAAAAGGGAATAAAGCACCTGAGGCCGAGAGAGCGGAGGAGAGGAACCAGATGGCCGTCTAATTACATTTGAAAATATCACTTTTTACTTATTTGTTTTGGAGAGAAATGAATACGCTCACTACAAAGGAATGTCTGTTTTGTTTAAAATAACTTGAGTTTGGAATCTGGTCTGGACTGGGTTTGATCCAAACGACGGACTGAGAAAATGCGAGAACTACTGTGTGTTCATGATCTTATTGTTTTGCCTGAAATGTTTCACAGTGTAGCATTAAAAGATGACCATATCAAAGCTTGTGCGAACTTGGTGCACTTCAAAAAAACAAAATAAAAATCAAATCTTACAGAAATACCTACGAGACTAGAGATATTGTGCAAACTATGACTATTAACGAAACACAAACATTTATTTAATATCATATTTTATCTTGATACGATCATAAACGATCATTTTTATCATTAATAATATTTGTACGACCAGAAACGAAAAAAAATAAAAAAATAAATAAAATTAAAATCATAATTTTTTTTCATTCTCATTGTGATTATTTTGCACGATCATAAATGATAAACTTTAGCATCCATTGTTATTGAAATTATTAGTTTGTACGACCATAAACGAAAACAAAAAAAAATCCTTAAATTTTTCATTCTCATTACTGTTTCTTTTGTACAATTATAAACACTAAACTTTGTGCCTTCTTTATTAATTAGTTTGTACGACCAGAAAAAAAAATAAATAAATAAATTAAAATCATAATTTTTTTTCATTCTCATTGTGATTATTTTGCACGATCAAAAATGATAAACTTTTGCATCATTGTTATTGAAATTATTAGTTTGTACGACCATAAACGAAAACAAAAAATCCTTAAATTTTTCATTCTCATTACTGTTTACTTTTCATAAACGCTAAATATTGTGCCTTCTTCATCATTAATATTCATTTGGACAACTAGAAATGGAAAAAAAATAAAATAAAATAAAAAATCCTTACTTTTTTTCATTGTCATTGTGATCATTTTGCACGATCATAAACAATAACATTTTGGACGTTATTATTGTTATTATAGTTTGTACGACCATAAACGAAAACAAAAAATACTTAAATTTTTCATTCTCATTACTGTTTCTTTTGTACAATTATAAACACTAAACTTTCTGCCTTCTTTAATTAGTTTGTACGACCAGAAAAAAAATAAATAAATAAAAAAAAATCCTTGATTTTTTTTCATTCTCATTGTGATTATTTTGAACGATCATAAACAATAAACTTTTGTGCCATTGTTATTGTTATTATTAGTTTGTACGATCATAAATGAAAACAAAAATCCTTACTTTTTAAATTCTCATTACTGTTTACGCTGTACATGTATAAATTATAAACATTTGTGCTGTCTTCATTACTATTATTAGTTTGTACGATCATAAATGAAAACAAAAAAGCCTTAAATTTTTCATTCTTGTTCTTTTTTCCTGAGGTAGTTTTGGCAGAGCTTGGACTTGTGTTTTGTTCTTTTATTTTTATTATTATTATTATTATTTTTTAACCTCTGTCTTTGTTCAGTTCTTACCTTTGTACAATTTCAAGATTTTCAATGGACTTGCACGACTTGAATTGCAACAAATAACTGGAAAAATGAGACTGTTCTAAAACTTTAACACGGTAGTGTATTTATATTGAATATATGAACTGGATATCTTAGTATGTATGTATGTATGTATGTATGTATGTATGTATGTATGTATGTATGTATGTATGTATATGTATGTATGTATGTATGTATGTATGTATGTATGTATGTATGTATGTATGTATGTATGTATGTATGTATGTATGTATGTATGTATGTATGTATGTATGTATGTATGTATGTATGTATGTATGTATGTATGTATGTATGTATGTATGTATGTATGTATGTATGTATGTATGTATGTATAAATGTATGTATGTATGTACGTCCTGCACCTACATCAGTCAGAAAAGAGTCCAACCGGGATATCGACTGAACCGATATCATGAAACCGATACCCAATAATGCAAATGTATGCAATAATGCAATGTTATTTTGTTTTTTTGATATCCCAATTTTCGATTCCAGTATCGGTATTGCTGCATCCTTATTAATTAAAAAGCAAAAAAAAAAAAAAAAAAAGTTTAAAAGTGTCAACCATGTGATTATATAAGACATGATAAGTTTAAATTAAATTTCATCCTACTCCTTTTGAGCATCAAATCCCAAATATACCCCTATTTTTTGTTATCGCTGTTGATTTTGTTGTACCTTGCTCAAACAAATAAAATGAATGAATGAAAATGAAAAGTACACGGTGTAACTTTTCATTTGGGGGTCCATCACCTTCTTATTTCCATGGATATGTCGTTGCTCTGCCTGGAACGTTTCACAATATGACATTAAACAGATTTACCTTTCATGTTATAAGTCAATTACATTCAAAAACATGCATTTTAACTGTGAGCGGGGTCACCTCTCCACAGATCTGACCTGTAACTTCACCTGGTTTGGTGCTCATGAAGATAGAAATAAACATTGCAGGTAAATCAATAACATCTCCATGGAGAAAAGCATTTGACGGACCCCACATTTAGTTTCGGCCAACAACCTGTTTAAAGATTGTACCTAAAGCTTTACTGAAACATTCTTGTCCCGTTTGTGTTCAGGGCTGCAAATACGTTTGTAGTAAAATCAAGTTATGTCATTTGGGGAAACAATCGAAACTGGACAAAAAATAATCTGCAGAACTCATCGGTTGCTCGGGATCAGCCATGAAACACATAAACAAAAACATATTAGTCGATCTATAGATGACACCATTCACATTAAGAGTTTGTTTTTAATAGAAACCAGACAAAATGAAAAGTTTAATGCCATACTGAGACACAAGGACATTCCAAACAAAACCACATCTCCTTGGATAATAGTTGATGCCTGGTCCTCCATCCAGAAACAAAACTGATTCATGAGAGCTTCAAGTCATGTTATAATGTTGTTACCTGGAGTTGTGTTTTGTTTCATTCACACATTTTTGAGTAATAAGTAGTTCAGTATTATTCTGAGATCTCCAAAATGCCCATGTTCCATCTTGTGATGTCATGTCGCGGTAGTTTTCAAGTTAACAGCTCCTTTTACCATTAGTTTTGTAGAGATCGGCAGTTCCAGGGCTGAAATGAGATGATTCTAGTGAAGGAGTATGGAGTTTAAAAACACAGTAAAAACACACTTCGGGACCATCCACACTAGTACATTTTCAACTCCTTTTCATTGTGGATGCAGTGGTCGTTCACACTATCCATCCATCCATTTTCTTCTGCTTTATCCGTGGAGGCAGCAGTCCAAGCAGGAACTCCCAGACTTCCCTTTCTCCAGGCACACTTCCTCCAGCTCGTCCGAGGGGATCCCAAGGCATTCCCAGGCCAGCCGAGAGACGTAGTCCCTCCAGCGTGTCCGGGGCCTCCTCCTCCTCCTCCGTCCACACTAATCTGATGGAAAACGGCTCCAGAGACGGAACGATCTCCCACGAATTCATCTGATCCAGCGCTGTGTGGACTAGGGTCATAACTTTTTAAACTTTTTTTTCCAAAATCGAAGTCTTGCATCATGATTGGATGAACTTTTTGGTATAATTGAAGAAACCAAACTCCATTTTCAACACTCTTTTAAAAAAGTCCCCCCGAAACAAAAAAAAAATTAAATACACATTACAGCCGATGATATAAAATGTGAAACTGTGCTAAGTTCTCACAGTGGCCATTACAAGTCAATCTGACTGAAAATGGATCAATAATAAGTTGTACTGCCGTCATAATATACTGGAGTTTCAGTTTCTATTCTTGCTTTCACTTTATAAACCATTCGATCCATCGTTGCAAACCAACACTGACAATCATCATTTTTGGACTTTTAGTTTCCTATTTGATATTATCTTTACTCTGATTATGTGTTTTGTTCCTGTGTTATTAAAGAGAAAATTGCCTTTGGTTATTTTATGATTGAACAGATATTAACCTTCTAACAGTTTTATTCTGGTTGTTGCTTTACGAAAACTTCATTTTGAGTCTGGGGGAACTTTTTTCAAAAATATGACCAACTGAAGGTCAATTCCTTTCATTACTAGCAAAGGTTCATCAAAATATGATACAGGGAATAGAGGTTGTAAAAAAGTTATAACACTAGTGTGGACGCCTGAAAGTTGTGTCCTTATTGGACCACGTCACTGTGATTTGCAAGTTCCTGATTCGCCAGGTTTATCACATCGGTCATGTGACGCTATTCCAGAAAACAGTTTAAACAAACCAGAGACAAACGCTTTCAAATCCAGTGTTACGTTCAGCAACAACTGAACCTTGTCGCTGATCCACAAAAAGACTGTTTTTACTCTTGCCATCTTCCTCAGCTCGAAATCGGCTGCTGCAACTTCAGACACGGTGGCTCCACTTCCTTGTTTTTACTGCCCACTTGACGTTGTGACCAGCGTTGGGAGTAACGCGTTACAATGCATTGCTTTTTGCTGTAACGCAGTAATGTGGCATTACAGGGGAAAAACTCTAATATTTTACTCGGTACAAATGTGAGTAATACACGTCACAATGCTTTTTTTAACCTGGATCGAAGTGGTTTTCTTCATACAAATTGGCTAAAACCATCACGATATCAGCAGCGGTGAAACGCCGGAGACGTGACCTTCAGGTAACCGCGGGCGAAAGAACCGACACAGAACTCCTGGTTCAGTCGTGGTTCAGCTCTGGTTTAGACCTGGTTTAGACCTGGTTTAGTCCTGGTTTAGTCCATATACGGCGCAAAAGTTCAGCATCTTCACAATTATTTTGGTGAGAGTCACTTAACTCTTTCCCCCATGAAGACGACATTTGACGACCCCCCCTGAACCCTTAATGACGACTTTTGACTCCTCCGCCGTATCACTAAAGACGAGATTTGACGACCTTTAGAAACGGCTCGGTTTTTCACATTTAAACAGAGACTGTGATCGGTGGGGGCCACTACAACCCACACTAGACTGACCAATAGGATTCAAGGATATGTTTTCGCCGATTTTTTCCGAAGTTAATCGAAATAGTGATGATGGTAGCTTCCGGAAAAAACACAACACGAAACACGTGCAATGGAAAGATCGCGGCGCTGCGGCGCACAGTTTTAGAAATAATGAGGAGCGGACGTATTTTATGGATAAGTTTAGAGAAAGTGACTTTTATAGATTTCAAAGTGATGATGTTGAAGTTGATTATAAAGTGGAAAACAGCGACAGCGACGGACTTTCGGGGAGAAGGTGAGAACGCCGCTGATGCGTCTGTGTGGAGTCCTGCGATGTCCCAACAAACTATCTGAGCTTTATACTCGATTATGAACCAAAATTGCCCTGAAATCTGGATGTTGCTCAGGCCAGTCCTTTAAAATATTTCAGTGTTTTTTTCCAAGATGCGATGTATAACAGAATCGCTACAGAAAAAACACTTATGTGGAGCTCTGCACACGAGAAAATAACCAAGATGACAAATACTGGACACACACTGACGGGGAAGAGTTTTATTATTATATTATTATATTATAATAAGCTAAATTAGTTGAATAAGCTAAATGAGTTGAATAAGTTAAATGGAAAAAAAAATAATTGGGTGCACACAGGTGAACAACAGGTAAAAACAGGTGAACACTTGGCTCTACTGTATCTGGTGATATGAAATCTGTTTAAATACTTTGACAAAGTATATTTTTTATTTTTTTATGAATATAGTACTCAGAACATGCAGATATCAGATGCTGAATGTAGTTTTTTGTTTTCGAGTTTGCACCTGACCAGGTAAACTCTCATTTTCAGTGAGCTGTTATACACCTATAAATGAGTTGAATCACATTTAAACATCCATAAATGAAAAATGAATAGTTCAGAGTCTAAGGTTTCCAGAGATACTAAATATGTCTGTGTTACAATTAAGTTCATGAGTGTAAAAATCATTTATAATCACTCGTGGAAGTCTGTTTTCTTTTATGCAGTTATGCTCCATGGGTAGAACTAGTAACATATGTATGCGTTGTACCTAGTAGGCGTCCAGGGGGGAAAGAGTTAAAGTAATGCAATAGTAATGTAATGCCTTACATTTTAAATGCAGTAATATTGTATTGACAGTAATAAGTAATAAATAACGCATTACAGTTTTAAAGTAACTTGCCCAACAGTGGTCGTAACATGGTGACATCCTGACGACACATTAGTCAGGTGTTTAGCGTTTCAGGCAGTTTCACGTTACTGTATGGATGGAGAAGGCCTTGATTGTGGACACAGAAACGACGAGTCTGGACACAAATTGTTTCTGATACGGTGATGCAGTGAGTCATCATGTATTACCATGACATTACAAAGTGTGTTTCAGTGTTTTCAGTTTGAGAGAAGAGTTAAACATGTGTGAATAAAACAAAAAAACACAACTCTAGGTCCGTTTGTGATGAGGAAACTACTTTACAACATTGATCAGAAAACAGCGTAATACGAGCCTTTAAAAACATGAAAAATGAATGGAGCATTTTCTTGTGGTCTTGTGTGTTTGGGGCGGTGGAGCAAAGAGCAGACGGGCTGTAAATCTGAAGACAACAACTTTTATGTCTCCTCACAACAAGCGGGCCATAAGACGCTAAGATATGCAGCTGCACTTTACCCCGTACAAATTATTTATACTTTTTAATCAAGTCCGTTTACGTTTTCATTATGCGTCGCTTCAGATTCATATTACAGGTTAAATATTAATGTCTCCGTTATGTAAGTTGAGAGGGAAACTTTACAGGCTGTAATTGTGTCACAGTGACTGACAGGTGACAAGTAGCGCAAAGAATGTAGGATTTTATTAGACTAATTAATGCTTTGGATTTAACGAACGTCCTGTGTTACACAAAATGGATTCTTGTGAGTTTAACGCCGTGTTATAAGTAAATATATGTTGTTACCTCCTCAAAAACAAACCTGGAGTTGTGTTTTGTTTCATTCACACATGTTTAATCCTGGTTTATTTGTCTGTCTACATCACCAAAACTCAAAATGCTCAACTTGTGATGTCATGTAGTGGTAGGTCCCGTTTACACGAACACGGGTATTTTTAAAAACAGAGACTATCCTTTGTTTGTATTAGGGTTGGGCAGTAATACGGTATTGCAGTATCAGTTTCATTACCGTCATTAAAAAAATCTGCAGCGCATGAGGACCTAATATAAAATTATACTTTGTTCATACCTAAATTTGTTTGCTCAGCACAAATGAATGTGTGGTTGTATTTTAAATTTAATGTTATCACGATTTAAAAGTATCTATAATGTTTCTTTTGTGTGGGGAGATGTTGTTCGATTAGTTTTGTTCCATGAAGCTCATAAGAGAGACCAAGACAAGACGGCAAGTCTGGCCCCCCAAAAAATACTAGTACTTCTACAATTTGCAGCATTTTGGATTCTGGCCACATTTGTTTACATTTTACAGAAACAAAACTTAAGACCACATGGCTCATTTGCATAAACTGTTAGCGCACTTTGTGTCGCTGTTGCGGTTCAGTTTCTGTCGGACTAAAGGACACGACTCAGTGGAATATGAGTGTTCTTTCTGTGACAGAGGGGTGTTCTGATGATGGTGAGTCTGTCCTGTGTGTGTGTGTAGAGTTGGAGATGGTTCATGTGAAACTTTACAGAGATTATAAGTCTGCAGGTCATATGCACAGACTGTGCAGTGGTGCGGCTTCGTAGCTTACCAAAGTCGTACTAAAACATGCTGGTAATACGGTAATATTGTATACTGCGGTAAAATCCTAAAAGAATTAACGGTATCAAAATTTGGATTAAACCCAAACCTAGTTTGTACACATCTTTTACACACAAACAGCAAATTCTCTTCTTTCTAAAAACTCCGGATAGAGTAGAGATTCTGGAAAACCACGGTTTGGCGTGTAAAATGAGATAAAATACAAAAGTGCAACCAGTGTTTACCTTTTGCTCCGATGATGATGATGAAACATCAGAGCAGTGGTCACATTTCTTCTGGTGAAACACTTTTCACGTGTTGTATTTACACACAGCTGATGTTTCCATGACCAGAGACCAGTGAGGCTCAGAGGTCAGCAAATTTTGCCACCTTTTTGCTACAACAGATCTGTGGAGAGGCGAGCCCGCTCACTAATGCATGTTTTTCAAGGTATTTTTGTGTAATACTTACAACTGTAATGAAATAAATGCTACAGGATTTAGTCTAATCCAGTCGCCGCCCAGAGGCTCGGTGTAGTTATGACGGCGCTCGATGGAGGATTTATGCGGGTTGATGTAAACGAAAACCTTTTTTGAAAACGATGCTTTGTGCACGATGTTATTTTGAAATATTCGTTTCACATAATGGCGGCGATGTGTAAATTTAGCCTTAGTTTTCACATTAACAAGCCTTTTGTTATGGCACAGTAATGGAGGGACCCAAAAAAATGGACAACAGACCAGGAGAATATATTTCAGAGGAGTAGGATGGAGGCTGGAGCAGGCTGGGATCACCGAAGAGCAGGAAAACAAGTAAGTTCAAAATATCCAGTTGGTATAAAGTACGTCTCAAAAAATGTAGTAACTGAGGAGCCAAGAGGTTCACCGCGCGACAGACGAAGCTGAAACCGTCCAAATGATTCGGGTGAAGATGTGTGGAGTTCAAAAGCACAATGGAGAGCTTCCAGTATTTCGGGACGACATCAAAAGTTGGAAGAGAGTGTTTTCTGTTTGAGAGAACAACTCCAAGCCAAAATCTGCGGGGTTTGTGTGTTAAATATGTTTGAATGAAATAAAACTCTAGGTGTGTTTTTGATGAGAAAACATGATAACAGATCAGAAAATATTGTAATATGTGCCCTTTAAAATAATTTTCAAACTCCATAAGTTAAAATTACAATGTCAAAATGAATTATACACTTGCTTATGACATTATACAGCATAAAGCAATGCTCTGAACTAATGCCTCAGTGTTCTTAGAAAACATGAAATGATTAAGCTTATATAAGGTCCACAGACAGCTACAAGTGGTCTCAATATCTGCAATTAGTAATACAGAAAGTGTGATCTAGGTATTAGCATTTAAAAGCTGATCTGTACATTCTACTTTTTTAGTTTTCTCAACCAATAATGCCGATATAGAAAATTTAAAGGCACTGTACTTGAGTCTTACTGGTTTCTAGTTGGCTCCCAGTGTTTTAGAGTCAGTTCAATATACTTTTAAGTGTTTGCACGGTCAAGCGCCCTCCTGTCTCACTGACCGGATTCACATTTACAGCCCCCCTCGCACTCTTAGGACAGCAGACCGGCTTCAGCTCACCGTCCCAAAGACTAAACGTCAGCTTTGTGTGTTTTCTGTTTCTGTTATTGATAGAAGAGGAGGAGACACGTCCGCGCAGCATCGTTTAGTCCTGTTTTAGTCCTGTTTTAGTCCTGGTTTTAGACCTGGTTTTAGATCTGGTTTAGACCTGGTTTTAGACCCAGTTTAGACCTAGTTTAGATCTAGTTTAGATCTAGTTTAGTCCTGGTTTAGACCTGGTTTAGACCTGGTTTAGATCTTGTTTGGACCTGGTTTTAGACCTGGTTTAGACCTGGTTTAGACCTGGTGTTAGACCTGGTTTAGACCTAGTTTAGATCTACTTTAGACCTAGTTTAGATCTAGATTAGACCTGGTTTTAGTCCTGGTTTAGTCCTGGTTTAGATCTAGTTTAGATCAAATTTTGTCCTGGTTTAGTCCTGGTTTTAGACCTGTTTTAGACCTGTTTTAGACCTGATTTAGACCTGGTTTAGATCTAGTTTATATCTAGTTTAGGCCTGGTTTTAGTCCTGGTGTAGACCTGTTTTTAGACCTGGTTTAAACCTGGTTTAGAAATGGTTTTAGACCTGGTTTAGATCTAGTTTAGACCTGGTTTTAGCCCTAGTTTAGTCCTGGTTTAGACCTGGTTAAGATCTAGTTTAGACCTGGTTTTAGTCCTGTTTAGTCCTGGTTTAGACCTGGTTAAGATCTAGTTTAGACCTGGTTTAGTTTCCAGCAATGAAAAAAAAAAAAAATAAAAAAAAGGGGGGTTTAGCCCAAAATGTGAAAACAGGAAAATACCACCATGTAATCCATTTATTTCAACAAAGTAACTGTAATCCAATTACCACTCATGGAAACAGTAACTGTACCCGAATACAGTTACTCATAATTTGTACTCTGATTACTTAACGCTGGTACATGTAATCTGTTACTCCCCAACACTGAAGAAGAGTAATGTGTATTGTGAACTTGTATTTAAAGGGAAACTATTATGTAAAATTCGCTTTTAGGAGCTTTTAACCACCATATTTTGATTGGTTCTTGTCTTTTTGAGTAATCTGGTATTGTCCTACACGTCTGTTTTCACCTACCCCCTATTTCTGCCCACTGCTCTGTACTTAAAAAATGTAGACGCAGGGTCAAAAAACGTCACGCGGTCATTTTTCAGCACTAAAAACAAATGAAAATCCACCGGTTGCTACGGCGAAATGCCTCTTTGAAGAAGTGTCAGTTCTGCAGTTTTAAACAGGAAATCAATGGACCTTAGTCTATTATTAAAAGCCCGATACCTGATTTTCCCTCATGCATTTGAAATCACAGACATATATTTATATTGCATAAGCAGCTCCCGAGGTCAGAATATTTCCGCTGCATCTAATCAGGAAGTGCAGAGTTAGAATACTAGTAGTTGTTAGCTTTTTCCTGTGAGCTCCACTCTAGTTTATGAGTTGCTGTTGTTGTTTTTTTTTAAGTTTTTAAGAAATTACTTTTAGTTTAATACCAAATCTCGTGGAAAAAAATACAATGCGCCTTCTTTAAAACTTGTCAAATCATCTTCCTATTTTCAAACTGCGCGGCGGCGGTGAAATTAAAGCTGACCTCAAGTTCATCAGATTCGCAGTGAAAGCAATTTGAGCACATTTGGGGCCCTAGGAGGCGAGGTTGGCCTTTGGTGCTCCCCATTCATCACTGGGGGACTTTCAGTACTACACATGCTAATTTACGGGCCACTGAAAATATACTAAAAAAGAAATCAAAATTTTAAATGTGTGCTCTTTGGCGACTTTCAGCGCGGACTCAAAACTCTGACGGATAAAGCCACCAGGAGCTAATTTGACATGAAGGTTACAGGTAGGTGGGAACAAAAATGATCAGAATGAGTGTGGTGAGTGAACGGACTTTAAAGCAGACTTTTATGCAAAATCTACTTTTTAAACAAGTTATAGTTGTTTCCTCTCACCATTTACCGTATTTTCTGCACTATTAGGCGCTCTGGATTATAAGACGCACTGTCATTGAATGGTCTATTGTCGAACTTTTTCCACAAATAAACCGCACCGGACTTTAAAGGAAACACAACAGTTGGATGGGTGAGTGGTTTTGTTTGTTTGTGGCGTTCACGGTGACTCTGGGCTTTGTTCAGTTGTGGTGTGTAGGGAGGGTGCTGTCTGGTAGAGATGCGCGACTAAACCGCGGGTCGGGCGGATGACGTGACGAAAAATAATATTTTAATTAAATTCGGGCGGGTGGCGGTTTAACTACTCAAATAAAAAATATATATATTACCTATATTGTTAAGTGTTATGAGATATGCGTCTTTACTCCTATGTGCAATGTTTAGAGTGGCGTGTGGCGTGAGCGTGACTGAGTGCTTCTTGAATGGGCCCGTGGAGCGTACGAGTGTCTATGTTTTACTGTATGTGAAATGAATTGTAGGAAGGCGACCGAAGCGAGTCAGGAAGCAATTGTCCCGTTATTTAGTGCATCACGGCAAATAAAGCCACGATTCTTGAGCAACGAACTGGCGCGTTTATTGAGCCCACGCACTCACGGTGAGGCTCCGAACAGAGAGTTAAACCCTGAGCAACGAGCGGCGTTTTGTTATGGACAATTAAAAATGCGAACATGCACGTTGAGCGAATGTTTGGAATGAATGAGCTATAGAGTTTGCATTTTTATCGAGGCTCTTTAGTTTGTTTGTTATATGATTGTTCTAAAATCTAAAATCAATGGGCGGATGGCGGGTGAGTGCGGTTTAGAAAATTGGTCAAAACCTTGGGTGCAAATGGACAGCGGGCGGATGATGAGTTTTGTGTCGCGGATGCGGATGAAAAAATAGCCCATCCGCGCATCTCTTCTGTCTGGGACCGCTGGATTGTCGGCGTGTTCGCAGTGACTTGTTCAGTCGTGTCTAGAAGCGGCACGTTGCGCTCGCTTTTTCGGTTCGTTCCTCCGTTCCGTTCCTCGTCGGCGTGGAGCGATGAGTGTGTCTGCGGGTGTGTTTCGCTGTGCGGTCGCTGTCTGCTCCGTGTGTGTTTGCGTGTTCTGTGGGTGGTGCGGCTTTGTAGTTTACTGAATCGTGCTGGGACACTCAAGTGGATTCGTGTTCTGTAGGAGCCTCTGCGTCAGGAGGGAGGTCGGCTGTGGCTGCCGGGGTCTGTCCCGTGGGCTCCTGGTGGAGGGTTGGTGCTTGGGCTTCATCTCTCCCCTGGGCCCTGTGGTGGTTCCTGGTGGTGGTGGACGTCTCTCTGCTCCTCTGATGGTGTTTTCTCAACTGGTTCGCCTGGATTCAGCCTCACATTGTTCTATGTGTGGTCTTATGTATTTTAGCATGTTAGTGTGTGTGTGAGTGTGTGTGTGTTTGGGTTCTTGGTTGTGTGGGGTTGGGGGTGTTACATTTTGTATGAAAAGTGCTTCATATAGTTTCCAGTGGACTTCCACTAGCTCATTGACATGGAGAGAACATTGTTGGGAAAAATATCATAAGATTCTTTAAGACCCCCCAACAAAGTAAATATAAAAATGCAAATGCCGAATGTTGGAGGAAATGTGGATCTATGGAGGCGAACCATTTTCGTGTATTTTGGGAATGCGCCCGGTACTACGACATTACTGGTCTGGAATATATAAAGCTCTAAACAGTATTGTTGCCGTTCAGTTTCCTGATGACTTTTCATTTATGTATTTGGGTCTAAACACAGTCTTGGACCGAGGAGGGGATATTAAACTACTACAGGCACTTCTAGCGGCCAGCAAAAAATCAATAACTAGGAAATGGCTAAATCCAACCCCCACCCCAACACTTGAGGACTGGTTTGGTCCAGTTTTAGAAATTTACAAAATGAGAGAAATTGACATACACTCTAAGAGTACAAAGGGACAAATTTTATAAGATTTGTGAAAAATTAATCCAGTTTGTATCCCCCTTTCGGGCTGATTTTGATTGACTTTTTGTAAATGTACCAGGTCATGGGGTATGGATCCCCTGACTCCACCGTGCTCACCGAATGTGTTTCTTGAAGGGTTGAAATGTCTGGTAAATGCTTTCAAGTTGGCCACCTCACATTGTTGTTAGTTAGTTAGTTGTTCCTTTTTCAAATTGTATTTATTTTTTTATTAATTTTTTTAATTATTATTAACATTTTTATTCACTTTTCGTTTTTGTAAAAAAAAAAAGTTTGAAAAGGAATCTGATCTTTCTGTAATACCACAGACTGTAAAGATGCGAACCTTTTCTAATAAAAACATAAATGAAAAAAAAAAAAGAAAAGTGCTTTATAAATAAAGTTTGATTGATTGATTGATTGATTGATCATGTATAGAGGGTGCTCTGGTATTGGATGGGGTTGGAGGCTTAAGAGTGCACCCAATAGCTCGGAAAATACGGTACTCTCTCGGTGTTGTATTAAATTTTGCATCTTTAATCGCATATTTTCAAATTGCTGTATTGCTGATCAACCCGTTTTCCTCTCCAGCGGCAGATTCAACAGCATCACACAGGCGTTTTGCTGCAAATTAAATAATAAATGCAATTGAATGCTAAATCAAATTTTGATCTGGCGATTGCCAAGTATTAGAGCTCTGATCCCCACAGGACCCGATGCAAAACACTGCAGCATCGGACACATCTTCAAAGCACATCGCGGGCGGGTGGGATGATAAACTGCAGTCCCGCAAACTAAATATGAATGTAAAGTAAAATATACAAATGATTCATGTTTGCCTATCATACAAAATGTGTGCTGGAGATTTTATTTGGCATTAATAAAAACATTTTAAGCAGCCTAAACTTGCTGATGACATTTTATACAATTCCTTTCTGCTTCTCCAGGTTTGATAGAGCTTAAGAAAGCGAACGTCCTCATCTTGCGGGAGTTGCAGACGGAGCGGGACAAAATATTGCAGATGCGGGTAGGAGCTAGCTTGATTCATCAGCTGGTTTCACTTTGTGGAAACCGTCTGACCTCGCAGCATTAGGATTCATTCACTCAACGGTAGGCGGGTACTTTTTTTTTATTTAACCAATCGCTGCTGTTTGGTCGTGACGTATGTAATGCTCCACTAACAGGGCTAACTGGTACATTAAGCTTTTCCCAAATCCCATAGAAGGAAGGACAATAACGTCTTTCCCCTTGATAAAATTCACCAAACATTCTTTTTGTTCCGGCTTTAAATCCTTGATCTCGGGAATCGTCGCCAATCGTACGGCTCTTCGCTGATTGGTCGGTGCGCAGCCTACAACTTCCTGGGTTTTTGCAAAGTCTAGTGTATTTTGATTTCTGACCTAGTCGCTGGAGAGAAATTAAATTGAAAACTAGAAGGTGCCAGGCTAATATTCGGCAGCATCACACAGTCATTTTGGTACAAATTAATTAATAAATGCAATTGATTAATAATTGATTGAGTGATTATTTATTTCGGTCACAGGTATATTTGGATATTAATTCACAGACAGTCATATTTAACATACACAGACCGAAAAGGTGTCGACTGAAGTTTAAGCTTATTATACCTACCCTTTATTCCTTTGTCAGAGCGTCATCTTGACACCATTTCATCTTCAAAAATACAGCAGGAGGAAACAAACAAATCAGAAACAGAACAACAAAGTACTAAAGCACAAACTAAATATCATATTTTATGTATCTTAATTCTATGCAAAATAAATTTTTTATCTGGTAATTGCCGAGTACTACAGCTTGGTTTTCTTGGTTTCCTGGTAATTATATGTGGTTATATTCTCATTCATTTTAAATGACTTATTATAGCTTGACACTGTAAAAGGAAATTACATTTTAGTGAAATATGTATTCTGACTTGTCATACACACATTTGTGTGTGTCTACATGTTATATAAACATGTAGAAATGAAACAAAACACAACAACAGGTTTTCTTTTTACATTAAAGGGCCCATAAGACCATAAGCTATTTTCTGATCTGTGTTATAATGTATTTTCCTCATCACAAACAGACCTGGAGTTATGTTTTTTTGTTTCATTCACACATGTTTAACACACAAATCCTGCATACTTAACTGTGGTCTCCTCTCAAACAGAAAACACAGTGTTCCACCTTGTGATGTCACGTGGTAATACAGGAAGTGCTCCACTGTGTTTTTAAACTCCACACACCTTCACTAGAATCATGTGGATCACTGCCGCCCTGGAACTGCCAATTATAGCTGAACTAAAGGTAAAATTTAGCTGTTAACTTGAAAACGATTGCTTCATGACGGTGATGTAGACAGAATAATGATGTAGGATTACTCAAACATGTGTGAATGAAACAAAACGCATTTGGTCCATTTGAACCAAAAGCTCTTAGTTCGGTTCATTTTCGTTGGTGTGAAAGCGTCAGTTGGATGCTTTGCACCACCTCGGAACCAGCCGCGGTTCTTGAGCACAGAGGACCAGAGCAGCCCGTCTGGACCTGTAGTCCAGCGCGCAGACGATGACACGGAACCACTCGGACTGCTGGTCTCAGTCTGATTTCCGCTCTGGTCCCGGACCTGGATCAGTCCTCTTTCAGTCTGTACGCGGTGCAAAAGTCCGGCATCGCAGTCACGGAAGTCACGTAAACGAGAAACGGCCGTTATCCGTTTTTTCCATTCTTCATTTAAACATAAAATCGAAAACTGATAAAACGAATGGTTATCCGTTTTTTTAATTTTGGTTTTGGAGACAAATAATGAAGAAAACTGTTGTTTTTTCGTTTTCTTATTTTTGGTTTTATATTGAAAAACGAATGAACGAATGATACACGGATTTTAAAGCTCACAAGAGTCAGTTTAGTGTAATATGGGTTCTTTAGCATAAAAGTTCAAAAGTACACAGTACATATAGATTTATAGGAACCTTCAAAGCGATACGCACATGCAAATATACACGGCTTTTCACAGCACTTACCTTGAGATCCTTGACTCGTGAATGGCAGACGGAGCATCAGGAGACCTTCACACGAGCCCTGACCAGCTGGAGCCTGCTGAGTCCGTCTCTCTCTCTCCACACAGATTTGAACAACGGATTGATTTCTTGTAACACAAATCTGACCTTTGGAGGGTCAGGCGGCCGCTCCGTGCTGACAACTATTCATCTCGTCATTTGTAGAAGAAGAGGAAATAAGTTGAGCACATTGTTCTGTCAAAAGCTGCCAGGTTTCTATTGATTAAACTCTCGTGTGCTGTTGGCGCTGCGGCCACAGACGACTGACTGACTGACGGTTATTTATAATACATTCGCAATCATCAATAACTATATGCAATACACGGAAGTCTCCACAAAGAACCTGATAATTGATACGTTACAGTGACATCGCGCTGGGGGTGTTCTGCATGTATGTCTGTGGTGGAATGTTTCTACATGGTGGCGTTGTTTAAAAAAAAAAGAAAAAGAAAAGAAACTCAGGTAAAAATTGCAAATGCATTTAAACAACGCATTTTCAGGAGCCCGTATTGATACTTTTATCAATACAACAATACATGCATCCCGAATTTCGGACTTCCGGTCACCGCATACTGGGAAGTGTGATAGAAATTTAGATTGTGGAAAAATTTCTCTCAATCTGTCTTGTGTAAATGAATGTGATTTCTACCTGAAACCCAGATCAGTCATTAACATGTATAAAGGATCATCAGGCACAACTGTCTCCGCCTTCAGGAAGCCCTTTGTTGTCCTCAGCTGTATGTTCATTTAGCACCAGCCTCTGAAACCAAATTCACTCTGCTTTGATTTGTATGTAACTTGTATTTCTGTATAAATACTGGACGGTGGGAGATGTAGTAGGAACATACTGCTGGTGGGGAGAGGCTGTTGGGCTCCATATCTGCTGTAACAAGAATAAACTTTGGTTTATATTCCAAAAACTCATCGGGCTTTGCAAATGGATTCATTATTTATCTTCAACAGATATATAATTTTTTTCCACAACAGAAGGATTCTCTGAAAAGGACATCCAACAACCACACAATTACAATGTCCAAATCCCAAAATTAAAATATGACAATATCAGAACCAGAAACAAAAGGCTTGAAAAGATCGACTTTGACAATAGACACATCCCACTGGGAAATCAAACATGGCGGTTTGATGCTGACTTTTTCAGAAAATCCTTCCCAGTTTGCACTGCGCAATGACTGGAAGTCCGAAATTCGGGATGCATGTATTAGGGTTTGGCATCATTAACAAGTTGTCGATACGATACATGCCTTGATACATAGACCATGATACGATATGTATCTCGATACAGTGAGCTTTCAATTTCGATACGATTTGATACTTGCCTGGATTTGATTCAAACCTGTATCATTTATTTCATTACATTTGTAAGTATTACTCAAAAAATACCTTGAGTTACTGAGGTGGCTCGCCTCTCCACAGATCTTTTAAAGGAGTGGTAAAATCACTGACCTCTGAGCCTCGTTTGTCTCTGTTCATGGATACGATCCATCAGATGTGTGTGTAAATACAAACACATGAAAAGTGTTTGCACCAGAAGAAATGCAGCTGCTGCTTTGAACGCTCCGTCATCATCATCAGAGCAAAAGGGAAACATTGGTCGCACTTTTGGCACGTCAGTTCCTAAAACTCCGTTTATCTCATTTTACATGCAAACGCCAAACCAGTTTTCCAGGCTCTCCACTCCAGCCTGAGTTTTTAGAAAGATTTGTTTTCAGAGGAGAATTCGCCGCTTGTGTGTAAAAGATGGAACAAACAAAGGGAAATGTCTCTGTTTTAAAAATACCGTGTACATGTAAACAGGGCCTTATTTAAAACTGATTCCATGAAAATAAAGTTTAAATCATGGCTGTGATACTAAAATTCATTGTTAAACCGCTTCTTGTGCAAAGTTAATATTAAACAGACCCATTTTAATCCTCAAACTGTGAAAATGTCAAATGTGTTGCATAAACGAGTTTCCTTTCTCTGAAGAAGCAACAAAACTGTAGCACTTTAACAAAATAATCCAGTAAAATAAACCAAAAAACATTCTTGGTGATATATCGATACAGCAGCCCACGATATTAATACTTTATCATCACATTGAATCATACAATATTTCAATATTTTTGTGACAACAACACATGTTTAGTTCCTGATACTTAGCAGAGACGTCACTCTGGGTTTTTTCTGCTGTACTGGTGGAACGTTCATCAGTTACCATGGTGATGCTCACATTTGTGAACATGGACCAAAAAAAAAAAAAAATGTTTGAGAGCTCAAGAAAAAACAAAACAAAATGGATTTAGAAACAGCACATTTTCAGGGGCCTGTCGATACGAGCATTCATGGTCCTGTTTAGGTGTTTGATTTTCAACAAAGAGGAGAGAGACTGAAACAGACCAGTGCCTACAGTCAGCACCACATGTGCTTGTTTCCATGGTGACTGTAAAGTTTTCTGCAGCTTTGTGGAACCTTCCAGGAAAAACAACAGCTTTATTTTAAATTTCAAGTGGGGACATGATGTAAAGTCAAGTTTTTGAAGCTTTCTACCATCACGTTATGACACTTCCTTATCAAAATTGTGCCTGCAGTTGGGATCAAGTCGTTGTTTTGTAAGTCTCAAGTAAGTCTCAAGTCTTTGAACTCAAGCCGAGTCAAGTCCCAAGTCAAATACAGGCAAGTCCAAGTCGAGTCTCGAGTCACTGGCCCATAAGTCCAAGTCAAGTCATATCAAGTCTTTAAACCAAAGTCCCAAATATAGCTCAGATTTCAGAAATCATAGTATATTTATATTTGAGTTTTACAGAGTCTATAAAAGTTGTAGAAATTCATTTAGTTTACGTTTTAAACGTCTTTGACAAGATCTTAGTGTGAATCATTCCGGTCAGAATAGAAGGAATTCAGATTTTAAAAGTGCTTCTCAAGTCTTCTCAAGTCATTGACCTTCAAGTCCAAGTCAAGTCCCAAGTCTTAATCCATTTTATCAAGTCAAGTCTTAAGTCCTAAAAATAGTGACTCAAGTCTGACTCAAGCCCAAGTCATGACTTGCAAGTCCCCACCTCTGCTGAAGAGGTTTTAGGTCATACATGTGTAACGGCTGCAGAGTTTTCATCAGGTCATATACAAAAGACCGGACACAGTGTGGAGTCAGTCTGTCTTATTCCTCTGACAGATATTAATACGTCTGTCATGGGAATAAATAGTCTGTTAATATGTCTTCACATATCAGGCACTGACTCCCCTCTACAGTCTCAAACATGCCGCTCAGAGGAGGGGGAGCTTACACTTACAGACTGGTGTCTTTTTACAACAGTACACATGGTTTACACGTGACTCCCAACCACACAAACCATGTGAGAAAACACGACGACGTGGATGCAGCAGCCAGTCTGGTGGGCAAAAAGCATCTGTACTAACAGGTCAGCATCAACATCGTCAACAGTTTTCTGTGTACAACATCAGCAATCATCATACAAAAGTACAACATCAACATCGTCAACAGTTATCAGCGAGTTTTAACTTTTCAAACTAACATTTTTCATCCTCAACATTCAGTGATTTAGAGTAAGATGATGAAGTCATGTCAAAACAATTAAACGCAAAACCTACTCTAAAATAAGACGAGTTTTCTCATGACAGACATACGCAGCGCAACTGTCAACACAAACCAGCAGCCCCACTGACTCTTCGCTCACCAGCCACTGCGCACGTGCGGAAAACCCAGATGTAAACAATAACAACGTTTTCCCGTATGCCCGAACAACAAAACAATTTTACATTTACATTGAGCACAGTAATTATTTAGAGAAGCAAATGCACAATTTACAACTTTTATAAAAAATAAAATGAAACATACCTGTGACAGAGATACAAATACTCCATTAATATGTTCACGTATCAGGCACCGTCTCCTGTAAGAATGAAAACATTAACTTCTTAGGTTCTTTTTAAAGACAATGCAGTAAAGTGTGTTTACCTTGTTGACATGTTTCGGCTGCTGCATCTTCAGAACTGTCTCGGTGTTGGTGGTGACGTGTCGTATATCAGCTGTTGTTACTTCCTGTAGGCGTGGTCAGCCTGATGGACCTGCAGGTCGCTCAGACTGACCACGCCTCCCGTCGCCCGGTGTCTCTGGAGGAGGGTGTCCCAGGTGTGTGAAAAGGAAGTAACAACAGCTGATATACAACACGTCACCACCAACACCGGTGACAGTTCTGAAGATGCAGCAGCCGAAACATGTCAACAAGGTAAATACACTTTACTGCATTGTCTTTAAAAATAACCTAAAAAGTTAAAGTATATAAGAAGACATAATGAACATCATTGGCTTAGGAAGAACGAAAACAACAGCGTGAGATGGCCGCTCATTTTCACGACATTCAGTACAATGTTACAATACCAAGCTAACTTTTACAATCCAAGTAAAATGTACAAAACTCAAAATTTGCGCACCTCAATACATTCATTACATATACAAACGTTCTCATTTGAACATGTGTTCTTGTGCTTAAAGTATGTTGTTTTTGTGAAATATATTCTTTTCCACCCAGACAGAACTCACCCTGTGCAGTCTCCAACGTGTGGCTGAAAGGGGAAGGTAAAATCCGGACTATTGAGTGCACCTGAATATACGCCGCATCAATTAAATTTTAACAAAATTTTTAAAGTTTACATACTGAGTCAGTTCGTCACACTGCCGTTGCCAAAATCCCACTGTCGACTCACTGACGCCGAGCTCACGTGTAGCAGTTCTGTTTCCTTCTTCCACAGTCACATCCGTCGCCGTTAACTTAAAAGCTGCATCATCTGCATTTCTTTGTGTGTTTTCCGTGAGGAGGGTGTGTGTACGAAGCACAAAATAACTGTTCAAAACGCAATCAAACCAGAATCTTCCTCGGCGCATCACCCCGTCTCTCCCCGTGCTCTACTGCACATGTCTCCTGCAGGAAGAGTCTCTGTCTTGTCTGTATCATGTCAGTGTCTTGGAGGATTTCAGCAGATTTCAGACTCTCCTGGGGCGGGGTTAGTTCTGTCAATCAGGTATTAGTGGATGTCCGGCTACTGAAGTTTGAGACGTTTCTTCTCGTCGTTTACACACACGGGTAAGACACATCCCCTCACTAATGTTCATTTAGCATCAGAACTTATTTTATCACACGGCGATAAACTATTTGAGTGCACTGACGATATAACGAGCGAGTGTAGTAGCTTCATGTTAACCCTAGATCCATGTGTAATCGCACAGGCAGCGGCGTTTTCTTCACTCTGGCTGCGAGTATCCGACGCAGAGACCGTAAATATGAATGGACAATGTACCAAACAAAGAATCCGTCCATATATTCGCCGCATCGCAGGGTTCAGGGTGGATTTACGGTTCCAAAATAAAATACACGAGGGAACAGAGCACACTTCCAGTTTTCAAAATAAAACGTAAAAATTATAAAATTGACATAAATTATAATTAAAGGTTGTATAGAGGATTTTTTTAGGGAAGAGAAATACATCTTGTGCGCAAAATTACTGTTGAAGTTTCCTGTCTAGAAGTAATCCAGCGACCGACGCATAGTTTTAGACCCTTCGTCTGCTTCGGTCGCGCCATGCTGGACGATCTCCAGAATCACCTCAGTTTGGCTTTGCTCCTTTTCCTCTTCTCTTCTTCTTTCAGCGACCTCAAAAACGGACTTTCTTTTGCGGCGAACCGGTCGTGGATTCTCGTCCGCCGTCGCGACAAATTTGTGCATGCGAGGAAGCGACAGTTCGAAAAAGCCTTAAGAACCACTGCGTAAACCACGTAATCCCGCGCTCCGACGAGTCAATTATACTAGGGAGTTTGATTGACAACCTAACAGCCATAGAAAATGAGGGAGCCTCGTTTCTAATGGCTGATGTTTATCTGCCTCAACACGTCTACTGTTGATAGATTTTCGTTCTTTTTTTTTTGGTCATCATAATTACAAAGGCTGCGTCTCTGTATGGTATTTTAATCTTTCATGACAGTTTGAAACAAAAAAAAAAATCCTCCATACAACCTTTAAACATAAAATAACCCAGGAAATAGTAACATGTGCATTTTTAACTCTGTCACACATGCATGTTTGAGTAATCTAGCGATCTTTCCCTATTAGAGATGCGCGGATGGGCTATTTTTTCATCCACAACCGCAACACAAAACTCATCATCCGCCCGCTGTCCATTTTGCACCGAAGGTTTTCAAAACCGCACCCGCCCGCCATCCGCCGATTGATTTTAGATTTTAGCACAATCATACAGCAAACAAACTAAGGAGCCTCGAAAAAAATGCAAACTCTATAGCTCATTCATTCCAAAATTCGCTCAGCGTGTTTGTTCACATTCTTAATTGTCCGTAACAACCCCAAACTTACCTGGTTTTCTTGCGCAGCTAATTAACCGTTTTTCAACTAGGCTGTTTTTGCACCTTCTTGCCTTCGTGTTGGATGTTGTTACATTCTGAACATTCTGCCATTGCCCGATGTTATTTCAAAGTCATAGCCTCACTCCATCGGTCTTTCTTTAAGTTTTAAATCCCCCGAGTGGCAGTCGACGCTATAACGTCTGCGTGTTTTAAAATATATCTGATATCGAAACAAACAAAAAAAAGCATAACTAAATAAATATGGCCCTATAGCCACTTACGTGTTGGCAAACAGCTGAAATTTGAAATAATAAAATAAACTGTATATAATATGTGCCTCGTAAACCTTAGTCTATCAATAACCCGACACAACCTGAACCTTCAGAACATAAAAACGAGGTCAAATGGGCTAGTTAAGGATATGACGTACACTTCATACTACAAGGATAGACAATGAGACTCGTCTTTTCAGATGTAGGTAACTAACAATAACTTTTTTTTTTTTTTTTAGTAGTTAAACCGCCACCCGCCCGAATTTAATTAAAATTTTTCGTCACGTCATCCGCCCGACCCGCGGATTAACCGCAGTTGTAACCGCAATCCGCGCATCTCTACTCCCTATATATTCTTATAAAGTTTACCCTCTGTCTTGTTGCAATCCGTTTTATTAAGAGCGTAGACCCTGGTCCTATAAACCTACCTGCTCTTTGGAACAATTCAGGCGACAAAAAACACTTCCTTCACAGCAGTTTCTCCATTTCCTGTCCCGTCTTGTTTACGGTGCTCTTGGAGTTTCTGTGCGGCCTAAAAACCAAAAAAAAAAAAACAAAAAAAAAAAACGGGGTAACCTCAATAAGAGCGAGTACTACAGTTTCCACAGAACTTGGCAGGAGGCAGTTTCCATGGCAACGTCGGGATGTCACTGAAGCGCACGCCTAAAGCTGGAGTGGAAAGGAGCATCTCTTAACTTTAATTTAGCTCCTCCACTCACCGGGAGCTCTTCCTGTCTTCATTACCACAACATAATGACAACATGATAAAGGAGGGCTAAAGATAGGAGTCACAACACTCCGTCGGTGCCGCTGCCGCCAGATCCTCCGAGAAGAAGATATTTGTCAGATTAGCATAATAGATGTAATGCCGGAAATGGAAAAAATAAGCACAAGCATGTTATTTTTGTAATGCGCAGGGTGATCTGTGCCAAGCCGAGAAAAACAGAGAGAAACCGGCGAAGGCTTCAATTGTTCTTTTAACTAAACTAATCTTGTTTGGTGAAGCAAATAAAACGGTAGTAGTAGTAGGATTAAGCGATAGTATTTTTAAAAGGAACCATATATACGCTTTTTATTTGAAATTCGAGACGCAAGATAAACATTTTCAAATCAAATATAGCTTCTGCTGATAGTAATAGTAATAGTAATGCTGATTCATGAGTTGAAAAGTTGTTTATGTCGTAATTATAATGTGTTGTTTTGGTTCTCAAGTTGATTATCTAATCAGAAAGCAAAATGAGCCTCAAACACGTCTCTTGTTCGGGTTGAGAATTTCAACGCTGAAAAGACTCTGATTGGAATTGTCACGGCCTAAACTGATATTTAGCTTTTAGAACCCACATCAAGAGCTAACAAATATATAATAATAATAATAATAATAATAATAATAATAATAATGAATAATTAATAAGTTTTATAAAGTGCTTTCGTGGACATTCAAAGATGCTTTACAGAGCATTATTCGTTTATTCCTTACTCGGTGGTGGTAAAATACTATTGTAGCCACAGCTGCCCTGGGGAAATCTGCACCATCAACTCCTCCGATCACCATCACTCACACACACACACCACATTCATACTAGGCAATGAGGCTGAAGTGTCTTGCCTCAGGACACAATGGCAGTTTTTTTATTTTTTTTTTTACAACTGGCGCTCCCTTGTGGCACCTGGTATTCCCTGCAGTCTCCCATCCAAGTCTTAACCAGGCCCGGCTGAGCTCCTGAGATCTGATGGATGGTAAGTTCGTATTAGCCTGATTCATCAGACGGTTTCACTTCGTAGAAACCGTAGAAACCTCGCAGCGTTAGGATTCATTCGCTCGACGGTAGGTGGGTTCTTTTTATCATTTAACCAATCGCTGCTATTTGGTCGTGACGTATGTAATGCGCTGCTTACGGGTCTAACCGGTATATTAAGCTTTTCCCAAATCTCGTAGGGAGAAGAGCAATAACAATAATGATAAAATTCACCAAACATTCTCTCTGTTTCAGTTTTAAATCCTCGAGCTCGGGAAATGTTGACAACACAGAATGTATGGCTCTTTGTTGATTGGCTGGTGCCCGAACTCGGGGTTTTTGCGAACCGTCTAGTGCAGGGGTGTCAAACTCATTTTGTTCTGGGGGCCGTATCCAACCGACTTTGATCCCAAAGGGGCCGGATCAGAAAACTCATGTCATATAAACCCCAAAAATAACAATAAGTTGAAATATTTGTGCAGAGAAACACAAATCTATTACAGAAATCTTTTTTAACTGATGAACTCTTTCGTTTACAAAATATTATAATATTATGAACAACCTGAAACTTGAAGAAAATCCTGCACTTGGCTCCACTTTTTTCATGTTGGACATTTTTCTGATGAGGGTCACGGTCAACAGTCAAAACGATCGTCCTTTAAGAGCGTTTGGAAAGAGACAAGTCTTCATTTATGCTGCTTTGGTGGGAGGGGCCACGTACAGAGACGCTGGAGACACTGCTGTGATAAGCACCACAGAAAATTAACAATATTTTTATAAAAAATAGAAAATATTTTAGTATAAAATCAACCGAAGGTCAGATTAAAGGTCTTGGAGGGCCGGATCTGGCCCCCGGGCCGCATGTTTGACACCTGTGGTCTAGTGTATTCTGATTCCTGACCTAGTCGCTGGAGAGAAATGAAATTGAACGGAGGCACTAGGTGGCGTCATCCTGGCTAAGCTCGTATGGCCACATGTCTTAAACTGAAGTTAAGATCCCAAATGAACTTTTTCATTCATTAATAACAAAATCTGTTTATCTGGGATATAAAAATCTGTAACTGTCAAGATGGTCAGAGATGGCTGATTTGAGTTGTTCCTGTTCTGCTTTGTGTTTTGTTGCTCGTGTGCACGCCTTCGCTGTTTCCTTCTTGCATTCTGTTATATGTTCCTTTTTTCTATACGTATAAATCAGCTGACCAGACATGTCACAGGAACATCACGAGACTCTGAGGAAGATCGCTAGTGAGCAGTCAAAACGTCAGGTATGAAAAAACAAGTGTCTGCGTACACTGGTGTGTGAATGTGTGAGTGGTTCCTTGTTGTAAAGCGCATTCAGTGCCTTGAAGGTGGAAAAGCGCTGTAGAAAAATGTGACCATTTAAAAATAACCTAATAACATAAAGTATCAGAAGACCAAATGAATCTCATTAGACTAGTAAACAAAGCGGTTGAGATGGATGTAGACAAAGACAGACATTCTGTGTTGGCGACAATTCCCAAGATTGAGGATTTAAAGCCGGAACAAAGAGAATGTTTGGTGAATTTTATCAAGGGGAAAGACGTTATTGTCCTTCTTCCTGTGGGATTTGGGAAAAGCTTAATAAACCAGTTAGCCTGTTAGGGGCGCATTACATATGTCATGACCAAATAGCAGTGAATTTGTATTAAAAAAAAAGTGCCTGCCTACAGTCAAGCGAACGAATCCTAATGCTGCGAGGTCAGACAGTTTCCACAGAGTGAAACCAGCTGAATCAGGCTAGATAACAGAGCCAATGCACGTTAAATAAGGCCTGTAACATTAACTTTAGGTCTCATTGAGATTTCATCGAGTTTATAGTGGTAGAATTACTTACATTTGCTTATGATAATTTGAGCCAATTCAGCACTCACCCCCTAAGTCCAAACTGTGCTCCAGCCCACATTACTGACACACGACCTGCTACGTCTCCATTAAACCCCCCCGAGAGCTGATCAGTGAGGCCAGAAATGACCAAATCTCGATTAAAACGTGATTGATTGCGGAGCCCTCGTGCTTTCTTTTACCCGTAGCTCGGTTTAACTTTCTATTCAATAACATTAGCTGTGTCTAAGGTGAGTGAACACAAACGGACTGTTATTTTAAAAGGTGATAATGGCCTTGTGACTCGGCGAGCGCGCGCGGCTGATTTTCACACCTGCGTTACTGCTAATGAAGACTGCGTGACCTCCTCCTCATCACTCAGCGCGGTGTGGATTTAACAGTTAGCGACGCCGGAGGAACATTATCGCACTAAATTAAACATCTCCCGCAAATGTCAGCAGCTCCTAGGCCTCGTTTAAAGGACACGGACTCGGCAAAATTGACTTTTTTCAGCCTTTAGCCGCGTCACATTGTTGTCTTGTCGTTAAAAACATACCCGGAGTTGTATTTTTACCAAATTCACGCTTGTTTATTAAATCTTTATTAATCCAAACTCGTCTCCTCTGAGCACTCAAGAATGCTCCGTTTGGATTTTACCAGGATTGTGGCGTCATAGGTAAAATTTCAGACTATTTTTATGCATTTTTAAGACCATAAACCATCCATACTTGTCACAGAAAACACATGGCTCTATTTATATTTGGATATTAATTGCTGAAACATTATTATTATTATTTTTAGAGGAACCATATATAAGATTTTTATTTGAAATTCCAGGTACAAGATGAACATTTTCAGATCAAATATAGTTTTTACTGATAGTAATAGTAATGTTGATTTGATTCGGAATTACAAACACATTGGACATTTATGAAAAGTTGTTTGTTATAATTTGTTGAAAGCAGAATGAGGCTCAAACACAACTTATTTAGATCACCGTGTTCCCTTTTTTATTGTTCTGAAAATGCTATATTCGCTGAAAACAACATACTAATGTGTTTTTAAAGTTTCATTTTCATTTTTGACACTGAGTTTCCCCTTTGCTCTCCACTTCACTCCCCCTTCAGAGCGCTATCACAACATAATCAGTGGGTTTGTGAAGTTGTTGTGTACAGTTTTGTATCATGTCTTTGTATATTTACGAAATGTCGTCTGGGTGATGTTGGTTTGTGGGCGGAGCCTTGTACAGAATCTTACAGCAAACCTTAAGGAGGGTTTGAAAAGAGCCTGTGAGAGATCACTAGATTACTGAAGCATTCCCTAACCCAGGGATCTCCAACCTTTTGTGTCCGGTGAGCTACCTTTTATTGAGCTACTCATTTTACAGGTTGCAAGAAATTGATTGGAAGTAAGAGGGCAAGCCTTAGAAGAACTACTACTACTACTACTACTACTACTACTACTACTACTACTACTACTACATACTTGTATAGTACTTTTTTTAAGATACTCAAAGATGCTTTACATGAGAAGACAAACGAGAAAACGACAGTTAATGGAAGGTGTTTGGTTGGGTTTTAAGGGCTTTTTAGTTAGATGCAAATAAAACATCAAACCATTATCCATTTATTAGTGCACAAAGGTAAAAATAACACATTTACAGTGGTAATTAATTAAAATTGAGTTATTTAGTACAATACGTATAATACAGACATCCTTTGGCGAGCTGCTTGTAAAAGGTTGGAGAGCTTCTGGTAGCTCCCGGGCTACAGGTTGGAGACCCCTGTCCTGACCCTAACATGACGTCTTCAGCCTGTTCAGGGTTTGATGTGGAAACGTTATAACTATAATTAATTACAGTCACATTTAGTGCACGAAGTTTTTTAATCGTGTTAATCTCATTTTTACTCTCTAACTTTACTGTTTCTGTATGCGAGTTGCCTTATTATAAAATCTGTGTTTTATGTGTTGGGACACAGTGTCCAGCTCCCGCTCGCTCCCGCAAAGAATCGTAGTTTTCAGTTACGCTCCCACCTACATGTGTGATATTTTGCCCCGCTCAAATCTCGCAGGATGGGGACTTTTGCTTTCTGAAGCTCTAAAGCGGAAGAAGCGGAAAGGAATTGTCTAAAATGTGTGCAAAATTAGACCACATCCGCAAGTTTAGGCTGCTTAAAATGTTTTTATTAATGCCAAATAAAATATCCAGCACAAATGATATATGATAATCATACATAAATACATTTGTATATTTTATTTTATTCTCATATTTAGTTTGTGGGACTGCAGTTTCTTATCCCACCCGACTGCTCCCACATTGTGCAGTCCCTCTCCTGCCGCACTGCACTGTTTTGCAGCAGGTCCTGTGGAAGGTCCACAAACAGGACTTTAACCTGATGGTTTATTTTATTTGTATTTTCTAATTATTTAGAGTTTGACAAAAGAACACAGCGGAATGTAAATGACTGCACCTGTTAAAGTTTGTTAAACAATAAATTTATTGACTTTATTAAGTCACTTTTTTGTTATATATCAATCTTTTGTTTTGCCACAATAATGTAATAATGAATTTAAATGGAAATACCTCTACTTGAGGCTTTTCTCAGCAAAATTTAGGTGAGATTAAAAAAGAGATTAATTAGATCAATTAATTACAGATCATAATTAATTAATCTCTCTTTTTTCATCTCTTGACAGCACTAGTAATAAACAAATAAAATAAAAATAAAAATAGTTTGCATAGTGCCCCATCTTTAATTTCTCATTGTTCCTTGCCGTTGCTGAGAGCAGAGGAGCTCTAAAGCCTGTACACTGTACCTCACTGGAAACAAAGGTGCAGTTTATAAAGTTTATTTTCCATATGCAGACAAGACTGTGCATTATAAAATGTTTAATACTTGTATCCAGGTGACCAGAAACACGTTTAAAAGGGAGTTAAAGACACCAGAATGCATAATATTTGTTCTTTAAGTAACAAACCAGTCCAGACTCCGCTCGTGCAAACAGCCTCATTATCGGTCAACGCGTATAAACTTAGAAAAAAAATCCTTCATCTTTCTTTATGTCCAAAAGAAACAATCAAAAACTCTTGATATGAGTAAAAATGAGAATCCAACACGAGAGCAACTTTTAAGTTCCGTTGTGCTGTCAAGATATTTATGGAACTGCAAAAGGGGTGAAGGGTGAATAATTCTGTAACATGTTCTCGGAGATGTCTTCACTAAGAGGCAGCAAAGGCTCATGGGAGGTGGAGTTTTATGTGCTAATAATTTAAGCGTGCATTATTTAAAGCTAACATCTGCTGACACGTGCAGATGTAATCAATGCCGCTCGGGCTTCTGGGAAATGGTCGGGTTTAAGAGCCGACCACGCACAAGTAATACGATTATTAAAGCAAAGATGGACTCCAATTATCGCTGACTGAGTGGTGTATTCAACAGAAGTGGATTTAAAGGGTGAGGCGGTAGTAGGTCCGGGCAGTGGGTTTTTAAACTACCGTATGGGTCCCGCTAATGGCGCTCAACTGCCCCGCCCACTCTGAAGTCTTCTCTGGTAAATCTCCCCATTAATTTTTCCCACAGATGTTTCAAAAGAAAATCAAATATTAAGATTTCAAAGGCATCGAGGAGCAGAGGTCGACTGATAAGCGTTTTTCCGTAGCCAGTGGCGATGCAGATTTTTTTTTAATCCAGAGAAACTGATAGATTTGGGCCGATTTTGATTATTCTTCTCAAATTATTCTAGATAATTCTCATATTTGTCTAGAATGTTTCACAGTATGGTATTAAATAGGGAAGCCCTGAAATGAAAAATTGTGGCTGAAACCTGATAAAAATTAAACGCTTGGCCAAATACCGAAACTGAATATCAAATGCGGTTAAGTTTTTTTTAATATTGCATAAATAGCCTAGAATACGTTTTTATTTGACATGTTTTAAAAGAAGGTAAAGGCTTTTTTTAAAATATTCCATTTGCCTTTCTATTTCTGTATTGCCTTTCTATTTCTAGTATATCAGTAAATGTTTCATTCATAATAGGCTTGGCCTTCAAACTAAACAACAATTCCAAAAAAAACCTTAAGTGCATTAAAGTGGATAAACCCACAACAAAAGAATTGTCGTTTTAGTAGTAAGTAAGTCTGCTGAGTCACAGTAGAGAGGCTAATAATGTAAACAGAAGGCTCAAGTAAATGTCTATAAGTGTGTGTGCTTGTAACCTCATACACTTAAAGGCCAGAACCTCTTAGAGCACAGGTGTCAAACATAAGGCCCGGGGGCCAGATCCGGCCCTCCAAGACCTTTAATCTGGCCCCCGGCTGATTTTCTACTAAAATATTTTAATTATATTTTCTATTAAAATATTGTTAATTTTTCTGTGGTGTTTATCACAGCAGCGTCTCCAGCGTCTCTGTACGTGGCCCCTCCCACCAGAGCAGCACAAATGAAGACTTGTCTCTTTCCAAACGCTCTTAAAGGACGATCGTTTTGACTGTTGACCGTGACACCCTCATCAGAAAAATGTCCAACATGAGAAAAGTGGAGCCGAGTGCAGGATTTTACAAGAAAAATTGACTTATTTCTATTTGCATACAAGTTCATGTTAAAATATTGTGTTGAAATTACATTTTTCTTAAAGTTTCAGGTTGTTCATAATATTATAATATTTTGTAAAAGAAAAAGTTAATCAATTAAAAAAGATTTTTGTAATATATTTGTGTTTCTCTGCACAAATATTTGAACTTATTGTTATTTTTGGGGTTTATATGACATGAGTTTTCTGATCCGGCCCCTTTGGGATCAAAGTAAGTTGGATACGGCCCCCGGACCAAAATGAGTTTGACACCCCTGCACTAGAGTAAAGTTCAATTTAGGGTCCTTAGTCTGACAGAAGCTGACTGCATCAGGGCACAAGTTTTTTCATTTATAGCCTTTATAGTTCATGCAAATTAGCCATGTGGTTTTAAGATTCGTTAGCCAGGCTGGCACCAACTAGTGCCTCCACTCAATTTCATTTCTCTCCAGTGACTAGATCAGGAATCAGAATACACTAGACAGTTCGCAAAAACCCCAGAAGTGTGAGTTCGGGCACCAGCCAATCAGATAAGAGCCATGCATTCTGTGTTGTCAACGATTCCTGAGATTGAGGATTTAAGGTGCACTCACACTAGGACTTTATAACCGTGCTCAAGCACAGTTAATACCCCCAATGCATGTTTGTCCAGTGTGAGCGCAGTCGAACTGTGCCCAAGCACAGTCTGAATGAAGGAGGTGGGCCAAAGCACGGCACAGGTGCTCATGTACACGCACACGCACAATTTTACTACACGAGCCCTGTGAGTGTGCTGATGTCACTCATAACAGTGAATAAAGTCTGCTCTAAAACACAGTGAATCCACACTGCCCTTCAATAAGGACGGTGACAGAGACAAAACTTCTGCAGCTTTGTCTCTGACTGTCCTCACTCCTTCGCGTTATTATATCCATAAACTCATGTACATAGGAGCAGGACTCATATCTGCCTCACTATTTAATAGATATTTCTGCTGCTGGACTTATTCTCAGCTAAAGCGATAGCTCTACTGTGCAACATGTAAACAAACAGAGCCATGTGACGACGTCATCGGCCGCAGCTCGGTTCGGTCGTGCAGGTGTGAGTGCGAAACATAGAACTCACAGCAATCGAGCTTGAGCACAGCACAGTTCTGAAGTCCTAGAGTGAGTGCACCCTAAAATATTTCCACACTGCAGACATTTTAAAGAAGGCAACAGATCACCACGTCACCGTATGTTGTTTGATTGCGTCATTGCATCACACACCACTATTCAGCCTTACTTTTAACTCACTCCATCGAAAGCTGAATGTGGCTTTTTTTTTTTTTTTCCAGTATTTGACAGAATATATTCGGTTCCCGCATATTTGGTGCATCCCTAATATTAAACTTTTCTACCATCATGTAGACCAGACCAAGAGACCGAGTTACAGGTCACATCTGTGGAGAGGTAACCCCGCTCACTGTCAGAATTCCTGTTTCTGTACTCTAAAACAACCTGTAATTGAATAAATGGAAGGTAGAGCTGTTTAACGTCATATCCTGGAATCTCCACAGAAACAAGAAGGTGACGGACGCTCCACCAGAAAAGTTACACAATGCACCTTGAACCTAAACCCTGAACACATTTCTGGACTTTAAACCATTAAGGAGCCAAGTCCCCTTGATGCAAATGCAGGTATAGACATTTAAAAAAACTTCCCACACCTCAGAGAAGACTTTGGCGGACCACACGACCTCACATTTCTGGAGCACGATGTTTCTTTGCCCTTTCTAAACTTGGACCGTTGCCTTAAACAGTCCGCGCGTTTCGTAATGTTGCTCCTACACAAAACTATTCCACTCGTTCTTTTTCCCAAGGACACCTTCACATTGCCGGTGGTGGAAAAGGTCACATGACGCAAAGGGGCTTTTATGATTGGCCGGGCCTGCAGGGACCGGAGCCGGGGAGGTCTGCACCCTGCCATAGTCCACTCTCTCTGCCCTTTTTAAAATACAATAGCAGGAGCTGGTAGCCGCCTCCTGCTCCTTGTACGGCCTGGATGCTGTATATATTTTTCCCCTCTTGAGTCTCATTTGGGGCAACTTGACGGCCGAATTGTGACCTTCAAATCCCGCCTCTAATCAGGGGCTGGTTCCCGGGGAAGCGGGAGCACGGAAAGTTCATGTTGGGAATGGTGTTGTGGATGAATTATACATTTGTTTAGCCATGAATGAATGAAAGATGAGGTGTTTTTTTGAATTGCTGTGGCGGCGGTTGGTAAATAAAAGTCTGTGCATTGCAGGTTTTGGTTTAAATATCAAATGAAGTCATCAGTTATTAACATTTGTCATAATAGTATTGGTAAAATGGTCAATAGGGTAAATTGTCACATTTTTGTATAGCACTTTTCCATATAAAAAATGAACTCAAAAATGGGCTATGGTTGTTTTATGTTACTAAGCAGTGCAAGAAATTTAACATATTTTTCTGACTATAAGGTGCACTTAAAATCCTTAAATTTTCTCATAATTCCGGTGCACCTCATGGTTGTGCATATTGACCTCGAACCAATTTTATGTGATACACGGCGCTCAAAAATCTGTCGATGTTTTAGTACGACGAAGCTACGAAGCCACGCCGTTTGATGGATTGTCGGAGCATTACAGCGTCCTTAGTCTGACAGAAGCTGAACGCATCAGCGCACAAGGAGTGAGGTGTTTTTTTCAACATTTATAGTTCATGCAAATTAGCCGTGTGGTTTTAAGTTTCCGCCTACTGCCTCCGCTCAATTTCATTTCTCTCCAGCGACTAGATCAGGAATCGGAGTACATTAAACGGTTTGCAAGAACCCTGGAAACGCAAGTTCGGGCACCAGCCAATCAGCGAAGAGCCATACATTCTGTGTTGGCAACGATTCCCGAGATCGAGGATTTAAAGCCGGAACAAAGAGAATGTTTGGTGAATTTCATCAAGGGGAAAGACGTTATTGTCCTTCTTCCTACGGGATTTGGCGCATTACATACAAATAGCAGCGATTGGTTAAATTAAAAAAGTACTTGCCTACTGTTGAACGAATGAATTCTAATGCTGCGAGGTCAAACGGTTTCCACAAAGTGAAACCGGCTGATGCATCAGGCAAAAATTTCGTATCTGCAAAACGTAAACAAATGTGCACAAAGCTGCATTAAACACATGATTATTTAATGTATATTTGAGTCGTCCTCATAGGAAATTTTTAAAAAATTAAAAAATTTAATTATCCACCTACATTCACATTCATAATCCACATTCACCAAAGCAGAGAGGCACCAGATTACACCACAATCTGGCGATGGATCGTGGACGCCTGGGCTAAGGATCAGTCTCAAGTGTCATTCTTTTGTTTCTCTTAATGCACCTTATAATCCAGTGCAATTTATGTATGAAAACAGACAAAAGAATTGAACATTTTTGATATTGCGCCTTATAATCCGGTGCACCTAATAGTCCGAAAAATATGGTGTAAAAAAAGTGTATGATAAGTAAAAGATAAAGAGCAGAAATAGAGTAGAACTTGAATTATCACCCAATCACAGCTCATGGTGAAACAGAGCTTCAGTCGTGATGTTGCTGAATTTTCTTCGCGATTTAAAATGTACATATTATAACAACATCTGAGGGTGTCATAGATGAAAACTACATACCAAACACAAGCACAATATGTCTTCTTTAATACATCATTAGTTTGCATTAACTGTTTTCATCGCTGGCACAGCAGCAGTCAAATTCATGCTTGAAGAGGAACCGTCTCGCTTATTCTGAGAAGCAGCAGCTGGTCCTTCCTCAGGTAAACATCTGTGGCGGACAACAGGGGGCGCTCTTACTTTTTAGATTTTACCTGATGCCAATTTCCTGTGCCAGCGGAAGTCAGGCTTAACCCTTGTATTGTGTTAGAAAGCTACACGCGTCTTTAGTGTTACCGGGTCAAATTTGACCCGTGATTTAACTCAGCCTGAAAATACTTAAAAACACTAGATATCATCCAATATTGTTTTTCCCCTCATAACTAACTTAAAAATGTTTCCATGGAAATGAACACATACTATTTTTTTTTATTTTTTGGCTGCACAGACCTTTTATCTTAAAATATACCACTCGTTTTTTATTACAAAAACTGCTTAAATTCACTAATTATATTTCCTATAGTGATAAAATTTGTAATTATATTATATAATTATACTATAATCATAATAATTTTATATATAATACATATAATATAAATCTAATTTATATAAGTATAATTATATTGGGTGTGAAGAGGCTTGGTGACCATGAACTGTCACTTTTTCTTGACTTGAAGACGTCTCTTTCAGTCTTTGTGACATCTGGGTTCTCCTCACCACATGTGCTCTTGTTCAGGGTCATACTGAACCTCATCCTCATCCACAGACGTATATATGAATGGACATAACTAACGCTGTAGCCGCCGCGTTCCAAATAGAAAGTTCTCCAGGAGGCTCTTCCGGCTCCTTCTGACTCTGGCTCCAATTGACTTATGTTAGGATCTTGTCATCCTTCTCTCTGTACCTGCTGCTGTGAACCTCGTCATTTTGGTCTTAAAATATTTGTATTAACCTGCGACACATGATCCTGATTTTTATTTTTTTTTTTGGCTGTTTTGTCCGTCCAAAAAATCCTATTCATAACATATAACCTGGCTCTAGATTCACTCCTGTAACCGTGAGCTTCATTTGAGCGGCGCCAAACGCTGTGGGTGACGTCACACTCACTTAGTCCACTTCTTTTATTCAGTCTGTGTCCTCATCCTCATCCTCAGATACATCTTCCTCAGCTTCACTTTCCTCTCTGTCTTCAGAATCACTGTCATGACCAAAAATCTGATCCAGCGCCTCATAAACAGTGAACCTGCTCATGTTGACTGATGCTGCAACAGATACAGCTGATAATATCTCACTAAAACCCTGTTTATATATGACAAGGTTTTATTTTTAGATTCAAAATGTATCAATGTGCTGCAAGAAAGAGAAGAGTTCACGTGGGTGAAGACGACCTTTTTGTGTGTGTGTGTGTGTGTTGTGGGACACACTGAGCCATATTTGATCCACAGAGCAGCCTACAGCTTTGTAAGTGATGCATAAAACAGCCACTATTCTCTGCCGGGTCATTTTTGACCCGTAACACCACAGATGTCACTTTTTTTTTTTCAGACCTTTACAATTTACTAAAATGGTGAAAATTGATTTTGTTGCGTTAAAATAGTTGTGTCTGAGGATTAGATGAAGCCTCCTTCCGGTACAAAAAAGCAAATGGCAGTTTTTACATACCTAAACTTGAAAACGGGTCAATTTTGACCCTAACACAATATAAGGGTTAAATATGCCACGCGACAAAACCTCAGTCCCGATTGCTGGTGTCAGGTAACATTTTAACAATCTCCTTCATTTTAATTATTTTAGCTCTTTTAAACTGATTTAAATAAGTTCTTAACTTTTGATTTAGAGTTCATGTAAACCCGTGGCAGATCTTTCCCTCATGTATTGAAGATTTTACAGTAGGACAGTAGTTTTTACACTAGGGTTTTAACATAGTTTTAATCCTTTTGACACTTATCAGTCCTTTTATCACAGGACTGGTCTGCTACTGTTTTTTTGTTTTGATTCGACTTGTTTTATACTGTTCGTTTTAAAGTTATATTATATATTTTAATTTTATCTCTACTGCACCTTTAAATAAACATGGTTTTAATAGTCTGGTTTAAATTCCTGGGTCGTACTTGGGAGAGGTTTAGCCCTTTTTTTTTTTGTTTGCACTTTGGATTTTTAAGTTATTTTGTTGATTGCGTGGTAACACTTTCTGTTTTGTTCTGGGTGGGGCTGCCTCCTCTCAAGTCGTCCTTGTTTAGTTGATTTGTAATATTTATTTCTGTTTCAGTGCTTGGTTCCTCCGCCCAGGGGCTGCAAGGTTTTATTCTTATTTTAGTAGTTTATTAATATTGGCCATTTTATCATTTTACCACAGCCAGTTTTTTTTATAGAATTTTTTATATTATTTGCTCCTTTTAGGCTTTTAATACATTTTAATTACAGATTTTAAGTCACGTCTCTGTCCTTTTATTTACAACTTTATCTGTGGCCTTGGGTATTTTATGTCTTTTAATATTTTTTTTTAAATTTATTTATTGAAGAATTGTGCTTTAGGTCACACATTTATTACATGAATTGGATTTTACAGCTACAAATATAAAAGGATAAACAGCATTTTTCCTCCTAATCTAAACAACTTACCTCCAAGACAAACATCAGAGACGACGCAAAACTCAGCAGCTAAGAATGAAAACGGTATTACACATTTTGGATGAATTCATTTGAGGATTTTTTTTTGTAAATTTTGTGTGACGTCGCCCACAGTGTTCGGCTCCAGTCAAATGAAGCTCATGAGGGCTGCAGTTATTTTTTGTGGATTTGGAGCCAGGTCCATGTTAGGAATAGGAGTTTGTTTACAGACAAAATAGCGTAGACCAGGGGTGTCAAACTCATTTTGGTCCGGGGGCTGTACCCAACCTACTTTAATCCCAAAAGTGGCCGGATCAGAAAACTCATGAACTCATCAACCCCAAAAATAACAATAAGTTCAAATATTTGTGCAGAGAAACGCAAATCTATTTCAGAAATCTTTTTTAATTGATGAACTCTTTCTTTTACAAAATATTATAATATTATGAACAAAATGAAACTTTAAGAAAATTGCAATTTCAACACAATGTTTTAAATAGGAATAAGTCAATTTTTCTTGGAAAATCCTGCACTCGGCTCCACTTTTCTCATGTTGGACATTTTTCTGATGAGGGTGTCACGGTCAACAGTCAAAACGATCGTCCTTTAAGAGCGTTTGGAAAGAGGCAAGTCTTCATTTGTGCTGCTCTGGTGGGAGGGGCCACGCACAGAGACGCTGCTGTGATAAACACCACAGAAAATTACCAAGATTTTAATAGAAAATATAATTACAATATTTTAGTAGAAAATCAGCCGAGGGCCAGATTAAAGGTCTTGGAGGGCCGGATCCGTATGTTTGACAACCCTGGGGTAGACAAAATCACATAGAGCTGGTTAATATGAACATTTCCTGACTCCCCCCAGTACCTTAAGGAACTCCTCACTCCCCAGACCCCCTCACGCACCCTCCGCTCTGCAGCCACCAACACTCTCCAAACCCCCAGAACCAAACTTTGCACCATGGGAGATCGGGCCTTCTCCTCTGCTGCTCCAAGGCTTTGGAATGCTCTCCCCGACCACCTGAGAGCCCCACAATCTATTTCTGTTTTTAAACAAAATCTTAAAAACATACCTTTTTACTAAAAGCCTTTTTGTTAATTGTATTTTTATTCTTGTTTTATCTTATAAATTCCTGCACTGGTTTTAGCTTGATCCACTGTTTCTGATGCACCTTTTTACTCATTGTTTTTACCTGTAGCACTTTGAGATTATTTTATGTAAAGTGCAATATAAATAAAATGTATTATTATTATTATTATTATTAAATGACGAGGCTCACGGCAGCAGCTACAGAGAGACGGGCAACAATTTCTCCATGTAAAGTCAATGGAAACAGTTGAAGGAGCAGGAAGCGCACCCATGTTCACTTATTTTATCCAAGGCTACGTTCAGCACTACGTTTAGCAGTACTGCAGCCTGGAGTGACCCAAATCCGATTTTTTCCACCTACATTCCTTTATCTGATCTTTTAATGACAGTCTGAACTACACAGATCCAATTTTTTTCCAAATGCGACCCAGGCCACTTGGACATGTGCTCCTGAAACCGATACATATCTGATCTTTTGACATGCGACTTCAGTCCGAACGGCCAGGTCACATTCATCCCACCTACATGTCACAAATGTACACAAACGTTCTTCTCGTCAGACAAAAATTGTGTCTGAACTCCGTGTGAGTGAAGCAGTGAAGCAAAGATTAATCCCGTCTCTCTTGGCTGTGACTCTGCATCCACACATTTCTTTCCATGGATGTTGCTGCCAGTAGGTGGGTACTTTTCATCATTTAACCAATCGCTGCTATTTGGTCGTGACGTGCGTAATGCGCCGTTAACTAACTGGTATATTTTTTGGGAATGTGGGGTCATCCAAGAATACTGGTCAGAGATTCATCAACATCTGCAAAATGTTTTTTCATTTGTTTTCCCCCTGTCATTTGAAACTTTGTATCTTGGTAACTTAGACTACGTTCAGACTGCAGCCTGAAGTGACCCAAATCCGATTTTTTGGCTTCTATGTGACCTGTATCTGATCTTTTAATGACAGTCTGAACGACACAGATCCAATTTTTTTCAAATGTGACCCAGGACACTTGGATATGTGCTCCTGAAACCGATACATATCTGATCTTTTGACATGCGACTTCAGTCTGAACGGCCAAAGCGCATTCATCCACCTACACGTTATGAACAAGACACAAACGTCACTATTCTGCGCTGAAGTAGGTGAAAATTGTTACTGAACTCCGTGTCACTGAAGTGAAGCACATCACCACTCACCACTCTTGGCTCCGTCTCCACATCCACACGTTCCTTTCAACGGACGTCGCTGCCGCTGTCCCACAAAACACCACGACCAAAAACCTCGTCCTTCTCCTTCTCAATCTCCTCCTTAAAACAAGTTGTTCATGTTCTGGCTCCGGTACGAGAGGAACTTTAAAATCTCCAGGTGCTCGATGCTGCGTCCATGTTTGGACAACTTCTGTAAACACAGAGCACGCTCGCTGAGGTTGACGTCGTCGTGTCTCCAGTGTAGAGGTAAGCTCTTAAGACCGAGCCCAAGCCCGACCCGACCCGAATTGGTCTAAAATGTCAATCATTACTTCGGGTCGGGCTCGGGCTTCAAATAAATATATGTTTATAAAATGTATGCTAAAACGATGTGTAGATACTAAACTAAGGAATACTTGTTATAAAATAAATAATATGGATAAAACAGAGAAGTAATGTAATGTAATTGCTATTTAGCTACTAAACAGGAGCCGCAGAGCCAGAGCTCTGCGCACGTGAACGCCCCCTCTTCATTTAATAATCTTCCCCTCCGCAAGTCTGCATCTATTTTGACCTGGTGTCCCCAATATGGAGGAGCAAGAAGTTAAACTAAAGGCAGGAGAACTGAAAAGACAAACACGCACCGGTAAGAGTGAGGTGTGGAAAAGCTTCAAATTGATTGTTGAAAATGCTACAGAAACTTGCGTTGGCTTCGCTGAATGTCGTCAATGTGGCGCTTTGCTTCATACGAGAGCAAAAAGACTGGCACCTCGACGCTGAGCACTGCTCCTCCTCCCGAGTCCTCACAAATAAAATATGACATTTCGGGTTTGCTTCGGGCTCGGGCCTGCAAATCAAGTTAATTGGTCGGGCTCGGGCCGGGTCGGGTTTTAATACCCGCGGGCCGGGTCGGGTCGGGCTGGATTTTTTAGGCCCGATCTCACCTCTACTCCAGTGCACATGCGGGACACTTTCGGGCCGTTTACCGTTCACACAGGAGATCACATACAAGTCGCATTTAATTGGAAATGTGAACGACCTCGCAAAAACATCGGATTTCACAAAAAAATCGGAATTGACTGTTAAGCCCTGCAGTCTGAATGTAGCCTTAGTGTTAGACGGCTTTAACAACACAAACAAAAGATTACTCTATCCTCTATATTGGCAGCAAGTAAAAAGGCAATAACAAGGAAGTGGCTTAAACCTGAGCGACCAACAGTTGAGAACTGAAATGACATTGTGCGACGGATCTACATGATGGAAAAGGTTTCATTTTTACTGAAAGTGCAGCTGGACTTATTTTACAAGATGTGAACTAAATGGACAGAGTATGTAAAACCGGTGAGATCAGACTTCCTATAAAACTACTTTATAATTGCAATATTCTGTTAAATTGTGAAAGAGGTTCCCTGGCTCCCCAACCTGTTCTGAGTTTGTATACATTTTCTAAAAATTGTTAGAGCAGTGTGGGGAAGCTGGCCCAAGTGGTCAAAATGAGAGTCCAGTGCAAAGTTGTCCTTCACCAAACCAAATTCTTTATTGGATCCTTCCAAGTCGTGGGCAAAATTATATACATATTTACAAAAAAGAACTGTGCTTAACTAAACAAAAGCAACAGAAAATAACGCAACAAAAGAAAATACCCACAGGCACCTGGCTGCACTGATGGTGACCTCCCTACTGATTAAACTGCCTCTACTTATATACCCCCCAGAGAGGAAGTCCCTCCCCCTGGGTTCACACCAACTTACGGGGAAAACTGTAGCAATTTCCTTTCCTTACTGGTGTGCTGCCTTAAATTATCTTCTGAAGCCTAATCCCCCTTTTAAACTGAACAGTGCTCCAACTTAACTAGATACACTGAAACCAAAATTCTAATAACCCATTTGATAAAACAAAGAGAACCATTTCCGAGGCTTCCCTCCACATGGTCTGGGCCAACACCTCCCCCTGAGCCTATAAATATGGCTGCCAAAGGACACGCCCCCTCTTTTGTTCCCAGACCATGTGGAGTCACAGGTAAAGGTGGTAAGTTTAAACAAAAATGAAGGGATATAACCAAATAAAATGAATTTAAAGTAACTGTGTGAATGTGATCAATTAAACAAAGACTAAATAAAACAAACCCGGGATAGTTATTATTTAGCTGTTTAGTTGATATAGATAGATGTAACTGAACTAAGGTGAAAAATGGGGACAAAGGCCCTCTTTGTCACAAGCAGGAACGTGTGATTTAATTTTCCTCATTGCAAAGTGTAATCTGCACAACTCCAGGTCTGTTTTTGAGGAGGTAACAACATCAGAACATGACTTGAAGCTCACGAGAGTCAGTTTTGTGTAATATATAGGATCTTTAAACAAATATATAACCAATAATGAATATATAAAGACTACACAAAGACGAAGCGTTGGGTGGCATATGGCGGACTGTACGCGTTCACCATCAAAGCGTCGTTCCGGCTGTAAACATGTGTACTCGCGCAGGACGGGGGACATTAGCATTTCAAAAGTGACACTGCGCTGTTAGTTTATCTGCGGCTAATTGGAGGAGTGGCGGCATCAAAGACCAATGAGAGTTTTTTTTTTTGTTTTTTTTTATCTAACAACTATTTAAAGCTCAGTTTGAAGCGCTCTGATTTTATCCTCTCTCTCTACGTGGACGAGAGGTTTTGAAGTGGGGCTCGACGGGCTGCTTGAATTTCAATGTGATTAGCTGTCGGCGCTAAAAAGGCGAGTCCCGGGGGCTAAATAACGTGACGGCCATTTTGGTCTAAAGTTGGGAAATTCCGTCGTTCGAGAAGCATCGTCTCGGCGACTGAAGGAACTCGGAAAGAAGAGAAGAATCAACCGACTTGGAGAATGTTCGTAATAGGCATGTAACAAAACTTAGTGGAATAAATCGAGCTGCAGCTTCATCGCGTTTACTGCGTTGTAGCTCAGAGAAGCTCGGACAGGCTGTAAAGTGCGTCTAAGTGCCAGACTTTATTAGGACTAATGAGTTTAGTTGGCAGTGGTTCACAAGGTCTGAGCGCTCGTCTATTAACTTCAAAGTCGGGAGTTCAAATCTCGCTCCAACCAGTGTGTCAGGGCTGAACAATTTTAAGAAAATTTTGTGCTGTGATGTTGTGATTTTGATTTCATTTCTAATTTATTTATTTATTTTTTTTCAAATCAAGGTTCAGGTTCAGGTTCTCGACCAGAAAAAGGTGTCTTGTTCTCTCCGGGTGGGGAGTCCCTGCCTCCTGCCTCAGGTGGAGGAGTTCAAGTATCTCGGGGTCTTGTTCTCGAGTGAGGGGAGGATGGAGTGTGAGATTGAACGTGGATCGGTGCAGCTTCGGCAGTGATGCAGTCGCTGTATTGGATTGTTTTGGTGAAGAGGAGCTGAGCTGAAAGGCAAAGCTCTCGATTTACTGTCAGTCTACGTTCCTCCCCTCACGTCTGGTCATGAGCCCTGGGTAATGACGGAAACGACAAGATCGTGTGCAGCTTTGTTGACACATGATACAAAACAACACACTACAACTTCATAAACCTGCTACAGTGTGCAGTAGTTTCATTAGTGGATGCATGTTGTTCTAGCGCTCTGAAGGGGGAGCAAAAGGGAGGAGGGGGGGACTCAGAGCATCAAAAACAAAATTGAAACTTATAAAATGTTAATAAGTCGTTTTGAACAAATACCCTTTAGCATTTTCCAAACAATAAAAGGTCACACAGAGATCTCAGTGTTACGTGATAAAAGTTAATACTCCATAGAAGTGTCAAACTCTCTCTTTAAATATTATTTCAACAAAATAAAGGTGTTTTATTTGTCAAATCATAACTTTTTGTATTCACTTTATTCCAGACGTTGCCATGGGAGCCTCCACCCTGATTCAGGTGGTGTTATTTTGTGTGGGGCTGCTGGTCTGGAGAGTGAATAAGTCCAGTATGAACTATAAACCTTTTTAGAACGTTTTAAAGCCCCACAGAGTCGGTGCAGTGAGACTTGTTGATGCACATTAAAATTATACATTTTACACAAATGAAAAAAACTTTCCACTTGAGGCAAAAGTGGAAAGTTTTTTTCATTTGTGTAAAATGTTTAATTTTGCCTCAAGTGGAGGAGTTCAAGTATCTCGGGGTCTTGTTCTCGAGTGAGGGGAGGACGGAGCGTGAGATTGACAGGTGGATCGGTGCAGCTTCTGCAGTGATGCGGTCGCTGTATCGGACCGTTGTGGTGAAGAGGAGCTGAGTCGAAAGGTGAAGCTCTCGATTTACCGGTCAGTCTGTTGTTGTTCCCACTCTCACCTCTGGTCATGAGCTCTGGGTAGTGACCGAAAGGACAAGATCGTGGATACAAGCGCTCGAAATGAGTTTCCTCCGCAGGGTGTCTGGGCGCTTCCTTAGAGATAGGTTGAGAAGCTCAGTCACATGGGAGAAGCTCGGAGTAGAGCCGCTGCTCCTCCACATTGTGAGGAGCCAGTTGAGGTGGCTCGGGCCTCTGTTCCAGATGCCTCCTGGACCCCACCCTCAGGAGGTGTTCCGGGCATGTCCCACCGGGAGGAGGCCCCGGGGAAGACCCAGGACACACTGGAGGGACTCTGGGCTGGCCTGGGAACACTTTGAGGTCCACGTGTCTGGGTTGAAGGAAGTCTAGGAGTCCCTGCTTAGACTGTTGCCCTCGGATCAGCGGAAGATAGACAATGCACATGAACATTTGCAAACATCACAGAAACTTACACCACACCAGAGTCCTGTACCGGTGATTTGATGCTGGATCATAACAACGCTGCAAAAGGACGCAGACAGCAGGTTAAGCGACACAGACAACAAGGGCTGTGATTGGTCCTCTCTTGGTCCACAAAGTGAACACCCAGACCTGTAGCTCGGCGTTTTCCCTCTGTCTCTCTCAAGTCCAAGATTAGTCCTGGTTTAGTCCTGGTTTAGTCTTGGTGACCTACTGATGTTCAGTGATGTTAAAAGTAGACTCCGTTAGCCTGCATGAAGTTGGAAATTATTTGTTGTTGCAAAAATCGTTTATAAATGCACTTTAAAAAAATCAAAATACAACATAAAAAATAAATACATATATTATCCGTTGTTATTGAAACTCATCATTGCCAGAAACACAAAAGATGGGGATTTTGGGCAGGGGAGGCTCGTCTGTCTTTACCTACTCCTACTCGGCTCACATTCACCCAATTTGAAAACTCCTTCTTTTATAGTGACCTGGCTGATTCTAGATTGACTCGTGTGTCACTCTGAGTTGAGTTCTACACATTTTCAGTCTGAATAACTGTCACTGAAAACACAGAGCGTCATTATGATTATTAGAATCTGATCGGTCGCAGCGTCACAACAGCGAAACAAGACAAAAAATCTAACTTTTGTTCCATCCCGTTAGACATCTTCCCTGTCCACAGATACACAAAGCTCTTTCCTCCTGCACATTTTTCACAAACTAAACATGTATTGACTCTAAAACAGTCTGAAGCACGTCCGTCTGCTGCGGCGTGATTGGTCGCCCGCCACCTGTTGAGCTCCTCCGCCTCAGCGAGCTCGAGCCGAGACGGATCCTCGTGGGTCTGTGAGCTCACAAATCGGTGTCATAGATTATAAGGATATCGCAGACACAAGCGCGTATATGTCTTCTTTAAATTTCCCACCTTCTATCTATAAAAACACATTTGTAACGGGGCAGATCGGGGCTTTTCTCACTCGATCCGGCTCCTGTCTTGTTTGATGATGGTGCATTTGTAAAGTCTGAGTTTCCCGTCTCTTTCCAAGTTTGAATTTCACTTTCTTCAGAACTAGGACAGTCTCCCAAATGAGGACAGTCACTCACTCCACCGCCGCAGCAGCAGCAGCAGCAGCAGCAGCAGCAGCAGCCCACTTTTGGACACACTCGATACAGAGAATTTGGAAGCAAAGATTTTTTTTTTTTCTGCCACAATTCTACTCTAACGCCCTTTGAGCTGGGACAATAGTAGTTCCCGAGTATCGACCCAGTCCAGTCCGAATTGGTGAAATTGGTTCGAGAAAATCATGTGTTAAAGAGCGGAGTTTGAAATATGCAAAAAAACAAACAAAAGAACAACAACAACAACAAGCAAAAAACTTGAGGTCTGATTGGATTAATAAAGTAAAATAAGTAAAGTAAAAAAAAACCAAAAAACAACTATTTTCTTCATTATCTGGCTCCAAAACTAAAATAAAAAAATGGATAACGTCTGATCTCAGTCCCGGTCCGGTCCCAATCTAGATCTGGTTTCAGTCCTGACCTTGACTCTCAGTCCTGGTCTGGTCCTAAACCAGGACTGAACCAGGACTAAACCTGGACTGAACCAAGACTAAACCAGGACTGAATCAGGACTAATCCAGGACTGAACCAGGACTAAACCAGGACTGAACCAGGACTAAACCAGGACTGAATCAAGACTAATCCAGGACTGAACCAGGATTAAACCAGGACTGAACCAGGACTAAACCAGGACTGAACCAGGACTAAACCTGGACTGAACCAAGACTAAACCAGGACTAAACCAGAACTAAACCTGGACTAAACCTGGACTGAACCAGGACTGAACCAGGACTAAACCAGGACTAAACCAGGACTGAACCAGGACTAAACCAGGACTAAACCAGGACTGAACCAGGACTGAACCAGGACTAAACCAGGACTAAACCAAGAACTAACCAGGACTGAACCAAGGACTGAACCAGGACTAATCCAGGACTAATCCAGGACTAAACCAGGACTGAAACCAGGACTGAACCAGAACCAAGACTAACCAGGACTAATCCAGGACTAAACCCAGGACTAAACCAGACTGAACCAGGACTAATCCAGACTGAACCAGGACTAATCCAGGACTAAACCAGGACTAAACCAAGACTGAACAGGCTGAACCAGGACTGAACCAGGACTAATCAGGACTAATCCAGGACTGAACCAGGACTGAACCAAGAACTGAACCAAGACTGAACCAGGACTGAACCAGGACTGAACCAGGACTAAACCAGGACTAAACCAGTGAGTGGGGTCGCCTCTCCACAGATCTGACCCGTAACTCGGTCTCCATGGTTTTGGTCTCCACGAAGACAAAACGGTTTAACACCACATTGTGAAAAATTCCAGACGAAACAACAACAACAACAACAACATCTCCTTGAAGAAAAATCACCAGAAAAGTTACACAATGCACTTTAAGCAGTTCATTTCTGCGCGGAAGCAGCTTTACACTTTTATTTTTCCGGCTCTTCTAAAGAAAGCAAACAGAGGCAGCAGCAGCAACGGAGCAGCGAGGCCTTCAGGGACACTCTGGAAAACAGAATACACACATCAATCCTGGCTTCCTGTTGGCTCCCGGGCTCAGCTTCATCAGTGGCCCCCGTCCCCAGTCGTGTTGGAAGAATTTTCTCCTCTCTCTGTTTACAACTTTATCTTTGGAGAATTGTCAGAGAAGAGCAAGAGAGACGCTCCATCCCGGGACGACCTCGTGTGTTTATCTGAAGAACGACAGAGGAGAATTTAGACTAAAACCAGGACTAAAACCAGGATGAAACCAGGACTAAAACCTGAACTAAATCAGGACTAAACCAGGACTAAAATCAGGACGAAACCAGGACGAAACCAGGACGAAACCAGGACTAAACCAGATCTAAACCAGGACTAAAACCTGAACTAAATCAGGACTAAACCAGGACTAAAATCAGGACTAAACTAGGACAAAACCAGGACGAAACCAGGACGAAACCAGGACGAAACCAGGGCTAAAATCAGGACTAAACTAGGACGAAACCAGGACTAAACCAGGGCTAAACCGGATCTAAACCAGAACTAAACCAGGACTAAACCAGGACTAAAATCAGGACTAAACTAGGACGAAACCAGGACGAAACCAGGGCTAAACCGGATCTAAACCAGAACTAAACCAGGACTAAACCAGGACTAAACCAGGAACTAAACCAGGACTAAACCAGGACTAAAACCAGGACTAAACCAGGACTGAAACCAGGACTCTAAATCCAGCACTAAAACCCGGACTGAAACCAGCACTAAACCAGGTCTAAAGTAGGACTAAACCAGGATTAAACCAGAACTAAAACCTGAAAAAAAAAAAAAAAACTGAACTAAAACCAAAACTAAAACCAGGATTAAACCAGATCTAAACCAGGACTAAACCAGGACTAAACCAGGTCTAAATCCAGCACTAAAACCCGGACTGAAACCAGCACTAAACCAGGTCTAAAGTAGGACTAAACCAGGATTAAACCAGAACTAAAACCTGAAAAAAAAAAAAAAACAGAACTAAAACCAAAACTAAAACCAGGATTAAACCAGATCTAAACCAGGACTAAACCAGGACTAAACCGGGCTCAGCTTCATCAGTGGCCCCCGTCCCCAGTCGTGTTGGAAGAATTTTCTCCTCTCTCTGTTTACAACTTTATCTTTGGAGAATTGTCAGAGACGAGCAAGAGAGACGCTCCATCCCGGGACGACCTCGTGTGTTTATCTGAAGAACGACAGAGGAGAATTTAGACTAAAACCAGGACTAAAACCAGGACGAAACCAGGACGAAACCAGGACTAAAACCAGGACTAAACCAGATCTAAACCAGGACGAAACCAGGACGAAATCAGGACTAAACCAGGACGAAACCAGGACTAAAATCAGGACTAAACCAGGACTAAAATCAGGACTAAACCAGGACTAAAACCTGAACTAAATCAGGACTAAACCAGGACTAAAATCAGGACAAAACCAGGACGAAATCAGGACGAAACCAGAACTAAACCAGGACTAAACCAGGACTAAACCAGGACTAAACCAGATCTAAACCAGGACTAAACCAGGACTAAACCAGGGCTAAACCAGAAAACTAAACCAGGACTAAAACCTGAACTAAATCAGGACTAAACCAGGACTAAAACCTGAACTAAATCAGGACTAAACCAGGACTAAAATCAGGACGAAAACCAGGACGAAACCAGGACTAAACCAGATCTAAATCAGGACTAAACCAGGACTAAAATCAGGACTAAAAACCAGGACGAAACCAGGACTAAAATCAGGACGAAACCAGGACGAAAACCAGGACGAAACCAGATCTAAACCAGGACTAAACCAGGACTAAACCAGATCTAAACCAGGACTAAACCAGGACTAAACCAGGACTAAAACCTGAACTAAACCAGGACTAAACCAGGACTAACTAGGACGAAACCAGGACTAAAATCAGGACTAAACTAGGACAAAACCAGGACTAAACCAGATCTAAACCAGAACTAAAAACTAGGACTGAAACCAGGACTAAACCAGGACTGAACTAGGACTAAAACCAGGACTAAACCAAGACTAAACCAGGACTAAACCAGGACTAAACCAGGACTGAAACCAGGACTAAGCCAGGACTAAAACCAGGACTAAAACCAAGACTAAAACCAGGACTAAAGTAGGACCAAACCAGGACTAAACTAGGACTAAACCAGGTCTAAACCAGGTCTAAAGCAGGTCTAAAACCAGGACTAAACCAGATCTAAATTAGAACGAAACCAGGACTAAACCAGAACTAAAACCAGGACTAAACCAGGTCTAAAACCAGGACTAAAACCAAAACTAAAACCAGGACTAAACCAGACTAAACTCGGACTAAACCAGGACTAAAACCAGGACTAAATACTTTTCTCCATGGAGATAGAAAGGTCTAATGCCATACTGTGAAACATTCCAGACAAAGCAACAACAAGTTACTGGTCAGATCTGTGGAGAGGCGACCCCGCTCACAGTCAGAATGTCTGTTTTTTTGTATTTTTGAGCAATAAAACCACCTGTAATTGAATAAATGAGGTAAGGTAGAGCTGTTTAAAGTCACACTGTGGAACATTCTAGGAAGAACAACATATTCACAGAAACAAGCAGGTGACGTAGTCCCAAATCAAAAAGTTACATAGTGCACCTTTAATGTTTAATCTTTGCATGGACTACATTTGTGTGATTTGATTTATGCTGTGTTCCATTTTTATTTTTAAATTTTTATTTTTTATTTTTTTATTGGTTATGCTTTAGAAGAAGTTTTATCCGCAGGGTTAAATCCTGCCTGAGATCTGTTATTTTCTTTTCCACTGCTCAAGGTTATCGAAGCAAGAATTCAGGACAAAAAAAAAAAAAAAAAAAAAAGTTTAAAGTTGATTCATCCCACAAGATGTATTTTTTAACCAAAATTCTGGGGTAAGAATATTTTTTTTGAAAATGTGAGTAGAATTATTCTGTTTCACCTTCATTTGTTTATGTGTGTTTAAAAGTTTACCTTTATGTAACAGATAATACTCCCTACAACTGTACAACAACTCACCCTTATGTAACAGATAATACTCCCTACAACTGTACAACTCACCCTTATGTAACAGATAATACTCCCTACAACTGTATATGTGACAGATAATACTCCCTACAACTGTACAACTCACCATTATGTAACAGATAATACTCCCTACAACTGTATATGTGACAGATAATACTCCCTACAACTGTACAACAATTCACTTTTATGTAACAGATAATACTCCCTACAACTGTACAACAACTCATCCTGATGTAACAGATAATACTCCCTACAACTGTACAACAACTCATCCTTATGTAACAGATAATACTCCCTACAACTGTACAACAACACATCCTTATGTAACAGATAATACTCCCTAACTGTACATGTGACAGATAATACTCCCTACAACGTTACAACTCACCATTTTGTAATGAATAATACTCCCTACAACTGTACAACAACTCACCCTTATGTAACAGATAATACTCCCTACAACTGTATATGTGACAGATAATACTCCCTACAACTGTACAACAACTCACCCTTATGTAACAGATAATACTCCCTACAGTTGTATTTTTTGCCTATTTTGAATGCGTTTTTACCTTTTTTTTTTTTTTTTTTTGTTATTCTGAATAAAGTGTAAAGCGTCTTTGGGGACAGAAATGTCTGTCAAAGCGCTATATAAATAAAGACTTACTTCCTTACTATATTATATTGTGATTTTTATTTTTACCGTTTCCAAATAATTGCCCTTGTGGAGGATCATTAAAGTTTCGCACAGACGCACCGAGGAGCCGTCGTGAAATCACCGGAGCTCCATCTGAACTTCCTCACAGGGAGAATCTTTCACTTTCTCCTCAGTTCATGTACAGTACAAAGATGGAGTCACACAGAACTGCCTCTTATACTGTTCTAGAAAACTCGCCCGCATACAGCGCACTGATCGTATCCACCACGCGTCTCATTTCACTCACACGATGAAAAAAATAAAGACTGTCTGTGCTTGAGAAGTCTGCTCTGAAGAATCATAAAATAAAAACTTGAAATAAAATCCTTATGTTACGAAACAGGAAAGGAAACAGGAGTCAAGAATGAGCTTTTAATTTATTCGATTTTTGATCTTGTTTTCTTGTTTGTTCTTGTTTTTAATGATTTTACAGACATTTAAAAACCCTCCCGTGTCCAAAAAAATTATGAAAAAATACTGAACAGAAAGGTGGACCTGATGAGTCGGTCAAACAGAATAAAAAGGTCCAACACAAAAAAAAAAAAAAAAAAAAAAAAAAAAAAAAAAACAGTATATATTCTGGTATTTTTAAATATTCTATTTTACAGAAAATTGACTCTTGTGCTGATTTTATTCCTGGTTTAGACCTAGATTTAGTCCTGGTTTAGACCCGGTTTAGACCTGGTATAGACCTGATTTTAGTCCTGATTTTTGTCCTGGTTTAGACCTAGATATAGTCCTGGTTTAGATATGGTTTAGACCTGGTTAAGACTTGATTTTAGTCCTGGTTTAGACCTAGTTTATACCTAGATTTAGTCCAGGATTAGATTTGGTTTAGACCTAGATTTAGTCCTGGTTTAGACCTGGTTTAGACTTGGTTTAGACCTGGTTTAGACCTGGTTTTAATCCTGATTTTAGCCCTGATTTTAGTCTTGGTTTAGACCTAGTTTAGACCTAGATTTAGACCTGGTTTAGACTTGATTTTAGTCCTGGTTTAGACCTAGTTGAGACCCATATTTAGTCCAGGTTTAAACCTGGTTTAGTCCTTGTTTAGACCTAGATTTAGTCCAGGTTTAGACTTGGTTTAGACCTAATTTAGTCCAGTTTAGACTTGGTTTAGACCTTAGATTTTTATCCTTTTTATTGAAAGAAACCTAAAAATTAACACACTTGAAATGTAGATGATTAATTAAAACAAAATATTGCTGTAAATAGAAAAAAAACATTGACGTTTAGCGTTTTTCTGTATTTTTTAATTTCTTTTCATAGTTTTTGGAAGGCGAGATTTGGAGGCGGCGCAGATCGGTTTCCTTCAGGCTATTTTAATGATCGCTCCGTTCCAACTGTAAATAAGGACGCTGATGTAATTAAAGGCAACGCAGATGAAGAGCGCGTTAAGTTATTTATGTTTCTCCCGGGGGAACTGCGCGCTTCAAGGGACTAAATCACCGAGCGCGACAGAGGAGACGCGCGCTCACCGGGAGGCGCTATTTTTGGGCCGAGAAAAAAACAGGACCGGAACAAGAGGCGGCGTGTTTACAGTCGGAACGCGCGTTAACGACGGTAATTTATGCGCGTTTTTGTCGTTTAAAAATAGATAATATACCGTGGACTAGTGCGCGAGCGGAGAAAAGTTGGGACGCGCGCGCAATCTCGTTTTTTGTGTTTTTTGTTTTGTTTATTTTTACATCAAATATCTGCGGTAAGAGAGAGAAGAACTGTGAAGAAACGGGGGAAAAAAAGTGCACGAGTCAACTTTTCCTGCTTGTCTCCATGGAGATGTTGGCATTTGTTTATTACAGGTGTTCCTTAAAGGTTGTATGGAGGATTTTTTTTTGTTTCAAGTTGTCAATGATAGATTATAGATGCAGTAGCCTTGTAATTATGATGACCAAAAAAAAGAGAATAAAAATTCATCAACTCTGGACGTGGTGGGGCTAAACATTTGCCAATAGATAACGACACTGCCTCGTTATCTGTGAGCTGACAGGCTGTCAATCAAACTCCCTACGTTTCTAGTGTAACTGACTTGCCTGCGCCGCCGGTACGTGGTTTACGTACGACTGTCACGCAGTCCACAGACGCAAGACGCACAGACGCTGTTTACTCCACCAACGCAACAGTTCTTAGCGGCTTTTTTTGACCTATATCTTCCTCGCAGTTCGCACAAAGTTTGTTTCAATGGCGACAAGAATCCAGGAGCAGTTCGCCGCAAAAGAAAGTCCGTTTTTGAGGTCGCTGAAAGAAGAAGACAAGGGGAAAAGCAGCGAAGCCAAACTAAGGTGATTCTTGAAGATTCATTCCAGCGATGGCGCGACTGAAGCAGACGAAGGGTCTAAAGACTGAACGCACTGGTCCACAAATTACTCCTGGACAGGAAACTTCTGCTTATTATGAAAACGTACTTTATTTCCAAGAGCTACACAAACGTTTTTCAGGACACGAAAGCGATATCCTATGTCTGAAAACGTAATTTTCAGTGCAAAGAAAGAGTCCGCTTGCTGCTGCGTGTTGTAGCTAGTTCATTCGCACTGAATCTCCGCGCAACCTTCTTCTCTGCTCCCCTTTCCTGCTCCTGTCCCCGCTGCCCGATCCGCTCTTCCCCTGCTCCTCACTTCTCCGGGCACGGAATCTCCGCGCACCCCCTCCCCTGCTCACTGGCGTAATCAAGGAGGAGGAAACTGTTTTTACGTAAGCACTGGTTTCATACGCAAACATTTGAAAACAAACAGTCGCTGGATTTCTCAAATTTGAAAAAACAACCTTTAAGTGAATAGGGTCGCCTCTCCACAGATCTGAGCTGTAATGTACAGTAGTCAGTGTTGGGAAGGTGACTTTTAAAATGTATTTCCCTACAGATTACAGATTACACACACCAAAATGTAGTTTGTAACGGAATCCATTAAATTACTTAAAGTGAGTAATGTAATCTGAATACTTTGGATTACTTGATATTGTCATGTTTTTTAAAACTACATGAATGTAGCGACCACATCCTGAAAATTCTTGTTTGTTCTCTTCAAATTGGTTGAGCCCAAGTCTCCGTGAACAGACTTTTGTTTTATTGTAGAGAAGAAAAGACGAGGATTTTAACACAGGATGTTTTGTCTGTTAAAAGAAAATAAAAAGCCCAGACTTAACCAGATTAAAACTATTATTGATAGAGAAATGATTTTATATGAGATCACTGCTGCTTTAAATGATGTACATCTACTGTTAGGTGTCATATTGTTTAGACCTGGTTTAGTCCTGGTTTAGTCCTGGTTTAGTCCTGGTTTAGTCCTGGTTTAGTCCTGGTTTAGTCCTGGTTTAGACCTGGTTTAGTCCTGGTTTAGACCTGGTTTAGTCCTGGTTTAGTCCTGGTTTAGTCCTTCTTTTAGTCCTGGTTTAGTCCTGGTTTAGTCCTAGTTTAGTCCTTCTTTAGTCCTGATTTAGACCTGGTTTAGTCCTGGTTTAGTCCTGGTTTAGTCCTTCTTTAGTCCTGGTTTAGACCTGGTTTAGTCCTGGTTTAGTCCTGGTCTTTTAGTCCTGATTTAGACCTGGTTTAGCCCTGCTTTAGTCCTGGTTTAGTCCTAGTTTAGTCCTTCTTTAGTCCTGGTTTAGACCTGGTTTAGTCCTGGTTTAGTCCTAGTTTAGTCCTTCTTTAGTCCTGGTTTTAGACCTGGTTTAGTCCTGTTTAGTCCTAGTTTAGTCCTTCTTTAGTCCTGGTTTAGACCTGGTTTAGTCCTGGTTTAGTCCTGGTTTAGTCCTAGTTTAGTCCTTCTTTAGTCCTGGTTTAGACCTGGTTTAGTCCTGGTTTAGTCCTAGTTTAGTCCTTCTTTAGTCCTGGTTTAGACCTGGTTTAGTCCTGGTTTAGTCCTGGTTTTTTAGTCCTGGTTTAGACCTGGTTTAGTCCTGGTTTAGTCCTGGTTTAGTCCTAGTTTAGTCCTTCTTTAGTTCTGGTTTAGACCTGGTTTAGAACAAAATGTAAAAACAGGAAAACACCATCATGTAATCCATTTATTTCATCAAAGTAACTGTAATCCAATTAACACTCACTGAAACAGTAACTGTAACTGAATACAGTTACTCATAATTTGTACTCTGATTACGTAACTCCGGTACATGTAATCTGTTACTCCCCGACACTGAATGTAGTGTCGTCCTGTAACCTGCTCGTCTCTCTTCTGGTAGAAAGGTTTAATCAGTACTGTGGAACTATTATTATTCTATTCAATTACATTTCCAGGAAGACGAGCGGACATGTTGTGCAATGCATCTTTAAATAACTAATATATTTATTAAATTTTATATTCATATTCAAAGTCGTCACCCTTTATGCACCCCATACACTTCAGTATGTATCTAAAATGTAGGAAGTAAACAATGTTAAAAAACTAAAATAAAATGTAAAAAAATGGTATGACATTAAACATACAATTCTTCTGTTTACAGGGGCGCCTCTCCGCAGATCTGAAGTGTAATGTAGTGTAGTCATAGCCAGGCTGGTGCCACCTAGTGCCTCCGCTCAATTTCATTTCTCTCCAGTGACTAGGTCAAGAATCAGAATACACTAGACGGTTTGCAAAAACCCCGGAATTGCGAGTTCGAGCATCAGCCAATCAGCGAAGAGACATATATTCTGTGTTGGCGACGATTCCCGAGATCGAGGATTTAAAGCCAGTTTTAACAAGGGGAAAGACGTGGCGAGGAGAAAATTCAGTTTGTCGACTGGACAAATGTTAAGTTGGTTGAAGATGTTTCGCAGCTCGTCCAAGCTGCTTCTTCAGTTCTGGTCAGACGCTGGTGGACACTTCCTTATATCTGTCTGTAGGGAGGAGCTAAAGAACTACTCTGAAACTAAAGGCCAATTTACGGTCCAGCGTCTGTGTCTCAATGCAGAGAGTCTGTGTCGACGTGTACCCCCTACGCAGAGCCTCTGCGTCGACCGATGTGCACCTCCAACATTTTCTAACTACACGTCGAAACAATGCAGACAGCAGTGGAAGCGACGCAGATAAAGGCTGTGATTGATCCTCCCTACCGCCGCACTACATACATTTCCTGTACTCGGCTTCTTTTCTTTCAATACACATTGAGTAATAATGTGTGCAGCTTTGCGCATATTTGTTTAAGTTTTACAGAAACGAAACTTTAAACCGCATGGCTCATTTGCATAAACTAAGCGCTCAAAAAACAGCTCTTTCCTTGTGCGCTGATGCAGTTCAGCTTCTGTCGGACTAAAGGCAAGGCAAGTTTATTTGTATAACACAATTCGTACACAAAGTAATTCAAAGTGCTTTACAGAATAAGAAATACATTAAAATCATAATAAAAACAAATCAAAACATAAATAATCATGAAGATTAAAATTAAAAAAGAGAGACATAAATTGGAGAGAAGAGTGCGGAATGAAAACCTTTCAGTTATTTGCACAGTTAAACAGAAATGTTTTGAGTCTGGATTTAAACAGCGTCACAGAAGAGTCTGTCTCACATGTTCAGACTGTTCCAGGTTTTAGCTGCATGAACCTGAAACTCTGACTCCCCTTGTTTAGTCGTGACTCTGGGCACCAGCAGGAGTTGGTCCCTGAGCTCCTCAGAGTGTGAGATGTTCATATGACACTAACATGTCACAGATGGACTTTGGTGCTCGGCCATGGAGACACTTGTACAAGCAGAGCTGCTTTAAAGTCTCTGAGCCACAGGAGCCAGTGCAGAGACCTGAGCACAGGACTTATGTGCTCGTACTTCCTAGTTCGAGTCAGGACCCGAGCTGCAGCGTTCTGGATGTTCTGGATGTTGTGGATGTTCTGGATGTTCTGGATGTTCTGGATGTTCTGCAGCGTCTCACAGCTCGTTTGGAGAGACCAGTGAGCAGAACATTACAGTATCTAACCTACTGGAGACAAACGCATGGATAAGTTTCTCCAAGTCTGATTTAGACAGTAAACCTTTGATTTTTGCTCTGTTTTTTAGATGGTAAAAGGCTGCAGATGTTATTGATTTGATGTGGCTGTTAAAGTTCAAGTCTGAGTCCATTATTACCCCGAGATTTCTTGCCTGATTTGAAGGTTTTAGAGAGAGAGACTGGAGGTGAAGGAAAAGGACACGACTCAGTGGAATATGAGTGTTCTTTCTGTGACAGAGGGGTGTTCTGCTGATGGTGAGTCTGTTCTGTGTTTCTATCACATTGGAAATGGTTCATGTTAAACTTTTCAGAGATTATACAGTCTATGCTTATGATCATACACATACACCGTTTATATGAATGGACATATATTCTAGCTTCTTAGTGTTTTGGCGATGAATCAGAGTATCAGCGTTTTCAGGTGTCCACACGGTGCCGGATCAGATCCATACTCAGATGAATTCGTGGGAGCTGGTCGCACCAGATCGTTCCGACTCTGGAGCCGTTTTCAGTCGGATTAGTGTGAACGAACACTGCATCTGCAACGAAAACAACTTGAATACGACTAGTGTGGACAGAGATTTATTCAGATTACAGGTGGTTTTACAGCTCAAAAATACCTAGAAAAACAGACATTCTGAGTGTGAGCTGTGTCGCCTCTCCACAGATCTGACCTGTAACTTGGTCTGGTTTGGTCTCCATGAAGATATAAAGGTTTAATGCCATACTGTGAAACAATCCAGACAAAGCGTTTGACAGACTCTCCGCCAGAAAAGCTGCAAATTCATAAAATCCGTATAGTGATAGTCCTTAATTTTCATTTTTATAAGCAGTTTTTTCAGTTCTGTACAGCACCGTGAGCCACAAAGCTTTATTCTTATTATTATGTGGAATTGCCAAAGTTATAAATCCAGCTATATAGTCTGTAAACTTTTGTGTTTGTGCTGTTTCTATAAAGAAATCACAGCACGCCAGGAGGCAGATGACGCACGGTGACGACCCAGAAAGAAGCTGAATATGAATAAGAGGATCCAGCCTACATACACGTACATGTCAGAGCTTTTTAATGAATATTTGGGTTTCTGTTTGCAGATTTCTTGCAAAAAAAATCACTTGTTACTCAGTAAATTTAGAAGAACAGGATGTGCACTCCATTTGAGAATTTCTACGTCCAGTTCTGAATGTTTATCAATCTGGAAATAAACCTGAACAGATGTTGGTTTGGCTTCTGAACAGTTGCAAGGTCTGTTTTTAATACACTACTGGTCAAAAGTTTTAGAACTCACTCATTTTTCCAGTTATTTATCACAAGTCAAGTCCAATGAAGAGCTTGAAATGGTACAAAGGTAAGAACTGAACAGCCAGAGGTTAAAAAAAAAGATAATAGATACAAAACACAAGTCCAAGTTCTGCCAAAACTTCCTCAGGAAAAAAGAACAAGATGGCAGAAGAGTGAAGCAACCTACAAGTGCCACACATTTATGGAAACTTCTGCAACAGACTTGGGAAGAACTTTCTGAACAATATTTGATTCGTTGATTGTAAAAATCATGAGCCACGAGTGTGTTCGGCTCTTATATCTGCCAAAGGTGGACACTTTCATCAATCAAAAGTTTAGAATATGTTTTGGTCAACAGTAAACAGTAAAAAACTGATCACCAAGAGTATTTGTTGGTAAATTTTACTAAATTATTTTGTTACAGCTACAGTTTTGTTGCTTGTTTAGAGGAAAGAAACTCGTTTATGCGACACATTTAACATTTTCACTTTTTTTATTTATTTATTTACTTATTTAATGAAACAGTGACAGTGCACAATATACATCAACCTTAACAAGAGAGAGGCACTTCATTTCACTTTGTGGAAACCGTCTGACCTCACAATGTTAGAATTCATTCGCTCGACGGTAGGCGGGTACTTTTTTATCATTTAACCAGTCGCTGTTATTTGATTGTGACGCATGTAATGCACCGTTAACGGGTCTAACTGGTATATTAAGCTTTTCTCAAATCCCATAGGAAGGAGGACAATAATGTCTTTCCCCTTGATAAAATTCAGCAAACATTCTCTTTGTTCCGGCTTTAAATCCTCGATCTCAGGATTCGTTGACAACACAGAATCTATGGCTCTTCGCTGATTGGCTGGTGCCCGAACTTGCATTTCCAGGGTTCTTGCAAACTGTCTAGTGTATTCCGATTCCTGATCTAGTCGCTGGAGAGAAATTAAATTGAGTGGAGGCACTAGGTGGCGCCAGCCTGACTAGGAGACCGGAGCGCCCGGAGGAAACCCATCCAGACACGAGGAGAAACATGCAAACTCCACACAGAAAGACCCGGGCGTTGTGTGTTTTATATGAACTTTGCACAAGAAGTGGTTTAACAAAGACTTTTAGTATCACAGTCGTGATTTAGCCTTTATTTTTATTGAACCGTATCAAATCGATTTGAAATGTATCATATCGAACCGAAAGTGCACCGTATCAAGGTATGTATCGTATCTGCAACTTCTTAACGACGCCCACTTCTAATCACGACAAAGAGCTGTGAAGTTATCGGTGCACATCACACTAGCACAGTCCTACGTGTATCACTGATTAAGAAAATAAAATCTGAGAATTAATTAAGCATTACTCAAACATGCATGAGTCACTTCAAATACAACTTCAAGAAGGTAAATAAGCACCAAATGAGAACCAACTATAACATGGATAATACAGGAGGTGCTCCACTGTGTTTTAAACTCCATACACCTTCACTAGAATCATTTTTTTTTAAAGTCTGTGATGTTGTGCTTCAATGCGTTTCCCCCAACGTCCGTGAATCAAACCCCAGGATCTTCTCGCTGTGAGCCGCACTAACCTCCAATCCACCCCTGTCTTTATTTGACTCCACCTTTACACCACGAGAGTTAGAAGTACAGTACCTTTTGAATTTCTTAAGAAAATATCCCCCAATTGCGAACCGCAGTCACTTGAGTTTATTTACCCTTATCCAAAAAAGCACTTTGAACCTTTAGCTGCCCTCATGTGGTCCTTTCAGCCGCGCTAACAAAGCAAGAAAAGCAGAATTCTCGTTTTTTTTTTTTTTTTTTTCTTTTTCCACTTTTCTATTTCACACTCGGAGGCAGGATGAAAAGCGAGGGCCAGCTGGATACCTCTGCGTCCAAACCAACCTAGAATATAAAAGCTTCTGGCCCCCCTCGGGAAAGCCGACCCCGCGCCGTACCCCCGCCATTACCAGCGCCTCAGCTAATACACACGGATCACACGCGGCTCGACGGTATTTTTAAACCCAAACGGAACAACGCATGAAAGCGACCAGATAAAATAACTCGCCGGGGTGTTGTGTTATTGTTTTGCAAGGTCGTAAGAAGAAGAACGTAGAGTAAAATAGTTGTTTCCGTGGGTTTTGTTGAGGGTGACGCGGTGAGTTTGAACGTTCGATGTAAAAAAAAGCTCGGACGGGTTTCTGAGGAGGGTCCAGCAAATGTTTTTAATCCGTGTATCGTTCGTTCGTTCGTTTTTCAATATAAAACGAAAAATAAGACAATGAAAAAACAACTATTTTCTTCATTATTTGTCTCTAAAACCAAAATGAAAACCAAAAAAAAATAACGATTTGTTTTTTTTTCAGTTTTTGATTTTGTGTTTAAATGAATAATGGAAAAAACTGAACTAGGACTAAAACGGGACTAAAACAAAACTAAACCAAGTCTGAAACCGGACTATAACAGGATTGAACCAGGACTAAACTAGTCCCGGTCCTCAGTCCTGGGGAATGGTCAGCTGATGTGGGGCGGGGACGGGCATGAAGCGTTTTCTGCTACGTCAGACACGTCATAGGTGTAGCTGCCGCGTCATCGTTGTAGTGGCTTTAGTTCTTTGTCACGTGGGAGGGTGGTAGAAATACGCTGCAATTTGTAAAAAAAAAAAATAGTAAAAATAAAACGCATAAAACGAATGGAGCCTCGTGAATCGTTGACAATCCGTGTATCATTCGTTGATTCGTTTTTCAATATAAAACCAAAAATAAGAAAAAAAAAAAAACAACAGTTTTCTTCGTTATTTGTCTCCAAAACCAAAATGAAAAAACAGATAATGATTCGTTTTTTCAGTTTTCGATTTTGTGTTTAAATGAAGAATGGAAAAAACGGATAACGGCCGTTTCCCGTTTACGTGACTTCAGTGACTGCGATGCCGAACTTTTGCACCGCGTACGGACTGAACCAGGACTGATCCAGGTCCGAGACCAGAGCGGATCAGAGCGGAACTGAGACCGAGACCAGTGGTCCGAGCGGTTCCGTGTCATCGTCTCCGCGCTGGTTCCGTGCGGGGAAAGTGAGAATGCGCTGTGGACTACAGGTCCGGACGGGCTGCTCCAGAACCGCGGCTGGTTCCGAGGTGGTGCAAAGCCTCCAACTGACGCTTTCACACCAACGAAAACGAACCGAACTAAGAGCTTTTGGTTCAAATGGACCAGGTCCGGGATCCAGACCGGGACCAGAGCCTACTGAGACCAGGGACCAGACCGGGACCAGATCAGGAGGCTCAGAGCCCACAGCAGGGCCGGAGCTCGAAGCTGAGGCTCGGACCCCACGGAGGCTCAGAGTCAAAGCTCGGAGTCCCTGCCCCAGTCCCTGCTCTGGTCCCGCTCTGGTCCCGCTCTAGTCCCGGTCTGGTCTCGGACCTGGATCAGTCCTGGTTCAGTCCGTACCCGGTGCAAAAGTTCGGCATCGCAGTCACGGAAGTCACGTAAACGGGAAACGGCCGTTATCCGTTTTTTCCATTCTTCATTTAAACACAAAATCGAAAACTGAAAAAACGAATCGTTATCCGTTTTTTCATTTTGGTTTTGGAGACAAATAGCGAAGAAAACTGTTGTTTTTTCATTTTCTTATTTTTGGTTTTATATTGAAAAACGAATGAACGAATGATACACGGATTGTTGACACCTCAGTCGCGATATTGTCTCAAACGGTTCGACGTATCTGAGGCCTCGGAGAAACACTGACCTCTAGTGGATAAATTTAACCATTGGCACGCAGGTGTTTCAGCATCGATGAAGTATTGTTAGTGTAAAACAATACTTGTGTGCAGAGCGACACCGTACTAACAACAACAATAATAATAATTTTAAATAATATGTAAAGAGCAACATAAATAGCAGCTGTAAATAAGAAAATAGGTGTTACTTTGTGAGGTGGAATTAGGTCAAAGTGATCCCAAACCATGGACAGTGTTGGGAAGGTGACTTTTAAAATGTAATCCCCTACAGATTACAGATTACACACACCAAAATGTAGTTTGTAACGTAATCCATTAAATTACTGAAGGTGAGTAACGTAATCTGAATACTTTGGATTACTTGATTTGATGTAGAGAAGCAAAGTCTAGGATATCTTCACATAAGACGTTTTGTCCTGGTTTAGACCTGGTTTAGTCCTGGTTTTAGACCTAGTTTAGACCTGGTTTTAGATCTGGTTTAGTCCTGGTTTAGACCTGGTTTTAGACCTAGTTTAGACCTAGTTTAGACCTGGTTTTAGATCTGGTTTAGTCCTGGTTTAGACCTGGTTTTAGACCTGGTTTCAGTCCTAGTTTAGACCTGGTTTTAGATCTGGTTTAGTCCTGGTTTAGACCTGGTTTTAGACCTGGTTTCAGTCCTAGTTTAGACCTGGTTTTAGATCTGGTTTAGTCCTGGTTTTAGATCTGGTTTTAGACCTAGTTTAGACCTGGTTTTAGATCTGGTTTAGTCCTGGTTTAGACCTGGTTTTAGACCTGGTTTCAGTCCTAGTTTAGACCTGGTTTTAGATCTGGTTTAGTCCTGGTTTTAGACCTGGTTTTAGACCTAGTTTAGACCTAGTTTAGACCTGGTTTTAGACGTAGTTTAGTTTTAGACCTGGTTTAGACCTGGTTTTAGACCTGGTTTTGAATTACCAAAAAAAAAAAAAAAGGGGGATACAGCCCAAAATGTGAAAACAGGAAAATCCCTCTGTGTAATCCATTTAATTCAACAAAGTAACTGTAATCCAATTACCACTCACTGAAACAGTAACTGTAACTGAATACAGTTACTCATAATTTGTACTCTGATTACGTAACTCCGGTACATGTAATCTGTTACTCCCCAACACTGACCATGGATCACTTTTTTCCACTTGTAGACGTCATTGAAAATGAAACAAATACCAAAAGTCGCCAAAATCACCACTAACGTCACACAATCCTCCTCACGACCAACATTTTTAAGAAATATTGGTGCATCTTTTATACTGTAGCAGTTTAGCGCTCGTCAAACCACAGAAGTGCGCTGAACACTCTGAACCAATCACAGAGCGGAACATTCGCCGAGCCAATGAAACGCTTCGATACACTGAAGCGATCGACACGCAGAGTGAAGCAGTCGGGGGAGGGACCCACACTTTGGTCACGTGAGCGGCTGCTGCGAGACGAGCTCCGAGGCAGCGCTTCAGAACATGTTGTTTCAGACAGAAGGAGACGTGCTGCAGAGCTCCTCTCATTTGCTCGTCACTACTGAAAAGTAGATTTTGCATGAGATGGGCCCTTTAAGTAAAACTATTATTAAACATTTATTTTAATAAGAAAAGGTTTAACATTACAGATCTGAAAAGAAGAGAAAACCTGCATATGTTTTAGAACACAGGTGTCAAACATACGGCCCGGGGGCCAGATACGGCCCTCCAAGACCTTTAATCTGGCCCTTGGCTGATTTTCTACTAAAATATTTTATTATGTTTTCTATTAAAATATTGGTAATTTTCTGTGGTGTTTATCTGCAGCGTCTCAGCGTCTCTGTACGTGGCCCCTCCCACCAGAGCAGCACAAATGAAGACTTATCTCTTTTCCAAACGCTCTTAAAGGACGATCGTTTTGGCTGTTGACCGTGACGCCCTCATCAGAAAAATGTCCAACATGAGAAAAGTGGAGCCGAGTGCAGGATTTTACAACAAAAATTGGACTTATTCCTATTTACATACAAGTTCATGTTAAAACATTGTGTTGAAATTGGATTTTCCTTAAAGTTTCAGGTTGTTCATAATGTTATAATATTTTGTAAAACAAAGAGTTCATCAATTAAAAAATATTTCTGTAGTAGATTTGTGTTTCTCTGCACAAATATTTGAACTTATTGTTATTTTTGGGGTTTATATGACATGAGTTTTCTGATCCGGCCCCTTTGGGATCAAAGTAGTTTGGATACGGCTCCCGGACCAAAATGAGTTTGACACCCCTGTTCTAGAATTTTTCAATAAATATATAGTTTGGCCCACAACTTAGTCCCAGTTTTTAATTTTGGCCTCTGTGAATTTGAGTTTGACACTCCTGATATAAAGAGTCAGAAAAGTAAATTTAGTGTAACGTGTTCTTTGGTACAATATAGTAAAATGTTCCAGCATCTCACAGGTGTCATACCATTTTAAATTTCGGTTTGCTCTGTTCCAACACCCAGAAGTGCCGCTCGCTGAAACGGTGGCACGGATTTTCACAGCTTTTCGAGTACTATAATTGATAGTCCCTGAATAGAGCGGCTCATCCTGCTGTACACGAGCCAAGCGGCAGACAAACAGCAGCTGCGCCGACTCCAGCCCGCACCTTTGATACCTGCCCTAATCTGAGTCCCGCAGTCGCACACAGCTCCATTATGAACGGAGCCTGCAGCTATTCACATGCTAAATCAACAGCTGCAAGGTCTCGCGCCAGACTGACGACTGCCAACTCACAGCTGCCCGCGTCCAAGCCGAGCGTCGATCAGAAATGTAATCACGGTAAATCGGGACGGTTCACCTGGCCCCCCTTTTCCTCGTACAGTGAACAGACCCTGCAGCTGTTCACACGCTCAGTGAACAGCTGCAAGGTTGTGAATCTGGTAACTTGTTGGATTGTTGAAATGTTGATCAGAAACACTAATCACAGAAGTCTGGGTTTCTTGGCGTCTTCCAGGTAAAGTATGAATTAAGAGTCGTGTGTTCGCGCGGGAAGCGACGCAAAACAGTGTTGGGGAGTAATAGATTACATGCACCGGAGTTAAGTAATCAGAGTACAAATTATGAGTAACTGTATTCAGTTGCAGTTACTGTTTCAGTGAGTGGTAATTGGATTACAGTTACTTTGTTGAAATAAATGGATTACACAGAGGGATTTTCCTATTTTCACATTTTGGGCTAAATCCCTTTTTGTTTTTTTTCTTGCAATTCCACTCATTGCCGGAAACTAAACCAGGACTAAAACCAGGTCTAAACCAGGTCTAAACCAGGTCTAAAACCAGGTCTAAACCAGGTCTAAACCAAGTCTAAACCAGGATTAAAACCAGGTCTAAACTAGGTCTAAACCAGGTCTAAACCAGGTCTAAACCAGGATTAAAACCAGGTCTAAACTAGGTCTAAACCAGGTCTAAACCAGGTCTAAACCAGGTCTAAACCAGGTCTAAACCAGGTCTAAACCAGGTCTAAACTAGGTCTAAACCAGGATTAAAACCAGGTCTAAACTAGGTCTAAACCAAGTCTAAACCAGGTCTAAACCAGATCTAAACCAGGTCTAAACCAGGTCTAAACTAGGTCTAAACCAGGATTAAAACCAGGTCTAAACTAGGTCTAAACCAGGTCTAAACCAGGTCTAAAACCAGGTCTAAACCAGGTCTAAACCAGGTCTAAACCAGGTCTAAACTAGGTCTAAACCAGGATTAAAACCAGGTCTAAACTAGGTCTAAACCAGGTCTAAACCAGGTCTAAACTAGGTCTAAACCAGGTCTAAACCAGGTCTAAACCAGGTCTAAACCAGATCTAAACCAGGTCTAAACCAGGTCTAAACCAGGTCTAAACTAGGTCTAAACCAGGTCTAAACTAGGTCTAAACCAGGATTAAAACCAGGTCTAAACCAGGTCTAAACCAGATCTAAACTAGGTCTAAACCAGGATTAAAACCAGGTCTAAACTAGGTCTAAACCAAGTCTAAACCAGGTCTAAACCAGGTCTAAACTAGGTCTAAACCAGGTCTAAACTAGGTCTAAACCAGGTCTAAACTAGGTCTAAACCAGGATTAAAACCAGGTCTAAACCAAGTCTAAACCAGGTCTAAACCAGGTCTAAACCAGATCTAAACTAGGTCTAAACCAGGATTAAAACCAGGTCTAAACTAGGTCTAAACCAAGTCTAAACCAGGTCTAAACCAGGTCTAAACCAGGTCTAAACCAGGTCTAAACTAGGTCTAAACCAGGTCTAAACTAGGTCTAAACCAGGATTAAAACCAGGTCTAAACCAAGTCTAAACCAGTTCTAAACCAGGTCTAAACCAGATCTAAACTAGGTCTAAACCAGGATTAAAACCAGGTCTAAACTAGGTCTAAACCAAGTCTAAACCAGGTCTAAACCAGGTCTAAACTAGGTCTAAACCAGGATTAAAACCAGGTCTAAACTAGGTCTAAACCAAGTCTAAACTAGGTCTAAACCAGGTCTAAACCAGGTCTAAACCAGGTCTAAACCAGGTCTAAACCAGGACTAAACCAGGTCTAAAACATGCTGATGGACTGTGCTTCCTCTTCTTCTATCAATAATCTTTTTAATTTGGTTCAGTAAAGTCTGGGCTTTTTATTTTCTTTTATCAAACAAAACATCTTATGTTACGATTTCCTCATCTTTGCTTCTCTACAGAAAACCAAGTAATCCAAAGTATTCAGATTACATTACTCACTTTAAGTCATTTAATGGATTACGTTACAAACTACATTTTGGTGTATGTAATCTGTAATCTGTAGGGGAATACATTTTAAAAGTCACCTTCCCAACACTGGTCCTGGGTTAGTCCTGGGTTAGTCTTGGTTCAGTCCGTGGCGTAGGCAGTGCAAAAGTTTGATATAATCTTGGGTTAACGGGCGGGTGTGAGTCTCCAAAACTGGACCCGTGCAGGACTCTGCGCTGTCGGGCTCCATTACGGAATAAATTAATCTCCGGTTCGTTCCATAAAGAAGGAGGAAAATAACAAAAGGACGACAGCAGCGATAAGTTTTAAGAAGGACGTAAAAAAAGGTTTGTAACTGTCCTGTGTGAGAAAAGTGTATAAAGTTTGTCCTGAGGAGTTTTACAGACTTAAAACTGAATAATTGTAAAAAATAAAGCTTGACTACTTCGCGGATTTTGGAGGTTATTTTTAGAACAGGACTAACCCAGGACTAACCTAGGACTAAACCAGGACTAAACCAGGACTAAACCAGGACTAAACCAGGACTGAATCAGGACTGAACCAGGACTAACCCAGGACTAACCTAGGACTAAACCAGGACTAAACCAGGACTAAACCAGGACTAAACCAGGACTAAACCAGGACTGAATCAGGACTGAACCAGGACTAACCCAGGACTAAACCTAGGACTAAACCAGGACTAAACCAAGACTAAACCAGGACTAAACCAGGATTGAACCAGGACTAACCCAGGACTAACCTAGGACTAAACCAGGACTAAACCAGGACTAAACCAGGACTGAACCAGGACTAAACCAGGACTAAACCAGGACTAAACCAGGACTAAACCAGGACTGAATCAGGACTAACCCAGGACTAACCTAGGACTAAACCAGGACTAAACCAAGACTAAACCAGGACTAAACCAGGATTGAACCAGGACTAACCCAGGACTAACCTAGGACTAAACCAGGACTGAACTAGGACTAAACCAGGACTAAACCAAGACTAAACCAGGACTAAACCAGGACTAACCTAGGACTAAACCAGGACTGAACTAGGACTAAACCAGGACTGAACTAGGACTAAAACAGGACTAAACCAGAACTAAACCAGGACTAACCTAGGACTAAACCAGAACTGAACCAGGACTCGGCTGGGAGGTGACTGCAGGAGAAAGGAGAGCTCCACACCTCACGGAGGAATGCAAGGCAATTGCCCGATCGCGCAGCACTTCGGATTCTTGGTTTAGTCCTGGTTTAGTTCTGGTGTAGTCCAGGTTTAGTCCTGACCCACTCGTGTGTAATCACTATTCACCGGTAAAATTCCAGAACGTTAAAACCCGCCCGTTTCAGCAACTATTTGCCCGGACTCGACCCGGTGCAGGACTCTACTACATCCGCGTAACTTCTCTCTTCCTTCAGCGTGTCCAGAAGTCCAACTTTTTGTGCGACGGTTTGCATCTTCCTCTGTCTTTTTGGAGCGACTGCAGGACTACTTCGCGGATTTTGTAGGTTATTTTTAGAACATAACCCCGCGATAAACAAGGGACCACTGTAATGCACAATTTAGACGATTCCTTTCCGCTTCTCCGTGTTTGATAGAGCTTAAGAAAGCGAACATCCTCATCTCGCGGAATTTACGGGCGCGAGAGGAACAAAATATTACAGCTGCAGGTGGGAGCGGGACCGAATAAACTCTACAGTTGTCCCGATGCTCGATGAACAGCTGCGGGGTTGCCAACTTCCACCTCACAACTGCCGTAGACGGATTCAAATTGAGTCCTGATTGGAAATATTAATCGGAGTAATCGTGTCTGTTTACCTGGCCTCTCACAGGTGTAATACGAACAGACCGCGCGGCTGTTCGGATGCCAGACGGACAGCTGCGAAGTTTTAGGTCACTCTGGTAGCTGCCAAATTTAGTGATACTAAAATTGCCACCTCGCAGCTGACTGGATCCGTGCTGATTAAAAATGTAATCGCAGTAAAACGTGTTAATTCTCCTCCTCAGTGTAATACGAATACACCCTGTAGTTGTTCAGATACTAAATCAACAGCTGCAAGGTTTTGTGCCAGACTGGAAACTGCCAGAGCACAAATGACTGAATCCAAATTGAGTGTTGATAAATAATGTAATCCCAGTGAATACAGTGGTCTCTTGTTTATCGCGGGGGTTATATTCTAAAAATAAGACACGAATAAGCAATTATTTACACTGAGTGCGTATACATGCACATCAATAACCCGGTTATGATCGGGTTTTTTGAGTATCCCGGTTTCTTGATGGTGCATGTAAACGCAGTATCCCGGTTATTAGAAACCGGGATACTGTAGCTGGTTTATTCCGATAGTATGTTTGCTGCAAACTCGGGTGATAGGCAGACAAATGTTTCCTTTTTGGTTCTTCCTGTGGATCAATCCTGCCCATCACCTTCACCTTTCACTATTTTCAATTCCGTTGGGAAGAGAAACATTGTGCGTATACATGCACCAATAACCCGGTTATGATCGGGTTTTTTGAGTATCCCGGTTTCTTGATGGTGCATGTAAACGCAGTAACCCGGTTAGTAACCCGGTTATGAAGTACCCAGTTATTAGAAACTGTGTTACTGTAGCTGGGTATTCCGATAGTAACCGGGTTACTTGTGGCATGTAAACGCAGTACCCCGGTTACTGCAACATAAAGTTGAGTGCGCATGCGTCCAAAAGACACTTTCCAGCTTTTCACACAACAATAGTCACATAAATAAAGTGACCAACATAAATAAAGTGACCAAACAAGTTAAATGACTGTAAAATAAAGAGCTGCACTAAACCTGCACACGTACGACCTGCACTCGTACGACCTGCACTCGTGTGACGCTGAAAAGCTAAAACATGAACTATCTCCTATACTCTACACACACACAGAACAGACTCACCATCATCAGCACCTCTTCTGTCACAGAAATAACACACATAATCCACAGAGTCGTGTCATTTAGTCCAAAAGAAACTGATCGCATCAGCGGCGCAAGGAGCGAGTTGTTTTTATCACCGCTAACAGTTTATGCTAATTAGCCAAACAGTCTTAAGTTTCGTTTCTGTAAAACGTAAACAAATGTGATCAGAGTTGAATTATCTGATCAAACGGGCTGATGTGTCTATAGTGTTTATGGTTTATATGTTGTAAAGTTGAGTTTATTTATGCAGAAGATTTGAATGAAGAATCTGCACAGTGGATTGTGGGAGATCTCGTAGCTCCTTAGCTTCTTATGCTAAAGGAGCTCACGGTTTGTATTTTTCCTGGTTTATGAAATTGATTTAAGTTCATTTTTGCGCCTGCGCATTTGTAAGATTATGTCAAGAAACCGGGATACTCCATTTGATCATGTATACGCGGATATGAGTGTCCCGGTTTCTCAGTGCGCATGTAAACGCAGTAACCCGAATACTGACAGAACCGGGATATGGATAATAACCGGGTTATTGATGTGCATGTATACGCACTCAATGATTCTATCAGTTTTAAGTCTGTAAAACTCCTCACCACAAACTTTATACACTTTTCTCACACAGGACGGTTACAATCCTTTTTAAATCCTTCTTAAAACTTATCGCTGCTGTCGTCCTTTTGTTATTTTCCTCCTTCTTTATGGAACGAAACGAAGATTAATTTATTCCGTAATGGAGCCCGACAGCGCAGAGTCCTGCACGGGTCCAGTTTGGAGACCCGCACCCGCGCAGGACAGGACCACACCCGCCCGCACCCGCCCGTTAACCCGAGATTATATCAAACTTTTGCGCTGCCTAAGCCAGGGACTGAACCAAGACTGAACCAGGACTAAACCAGGACTAAACCAGGACTAACCTAGGACTGATTCCAGGACTGAAGAGGAGGACTAAACCGGGACTAAACCAGGACTGAACCAAGACTGAACCAGGACTAACCCAGGACTGATTCCAGGACTGAAGAGGAGGACTAAACCGGGACTAAACCAGGACTGAACCAGGACTAACCTAGGACTAACCCAGGACTTAACCAGGACTAAACCAGGACTAAACCAGGACTAACCCAGGACTGAACCAGGACTAAACCAGGACTAACCAGGACTGAACCAGGACTACTAACCACTAACCAGGACTGAACCAAGACTAAACCAGGACCAGACTAACCCAGGACTAACCTAGGACTAAACCAGGACTAAACCAGGACTAAACCAAAACTAAACCAGGACTAAACCAGGACTGAATCAGGACTAACCCAGGACTGAACCAGGACTAAACCAAGACTAAACAAGGACTAACAAAGGACTGAACCAGGACTAACCCAGGACTAACCTAGGACTAAACCAGGACTGAACTAGGACTAAAACAGGACTAAACCAGAACTAAACAGCAAGACCGCGAAAGGTGAACTGCGTTATAGCGAGGGACGACTGCAATTATAGTTTTTCTTCACATGATGCAGTCACATGATCAGACCCTGCAGCTATTCAAAGGCTAAATGAACAGCTGCAAGGTTTTAGGTCACACCAGTCGCTGCCAACTCTCGACTCTCTGGATATGAGTTGAAATGTTGATCAGAAACACTAATCACGGTCACCACAGTACTGCAGTCTGCTTCACTTCGCCTCTTCCAGGTAGAATATGAACAGACCCTGCAGTTGTTCAGATGCTAAATCAATAGCTGCATGGTCATAAGTCAGACTGACAGCTGCCGACTCACCGCTGACAGGATTCAACTTATGCTCATCAAAGATACCGCGGTGATGAATGGCAAGTTCTAGCCTCTTCCTGGTTTAATGTCAAAAAACCCGCAGTTACTCAGAGGCTAAATGGAGCACCTGCAAGGTTTTATGTTAGAGAGGCAGGGGTAACCGCCGACTCACATCTACAGCAGCTCGATATCATTTGAATAATGAATAATCAGGAACATGATCTCGGTAAATTCTACTTCCCATGGACTCTTCTGGTACCGTTTGACCAGACCCTGCAGTTGCTCTCATGCTGAATAAACAGCTGCAAGGTTTTATGCCAGAGTCAAACTGCCAACTCACCGCTGAATGGATCCAAGTTGAGCGTTGATCAGAAATGTAATCAAAATAAAACGTGGCTGTATGAGTGGCAGTTTATTCAGAGGCTAAACAAACAACTAGTCCAGTGAGGTTCATTTGGTTTTCTGATCTGCAGTGTTGGGAAGGTTCCTTTTAAAATGTAATCCCCTACAGATTACAGATTACATATCCCAAAATGTAGTTTGTAACTTAATCCATTTAATTACTTAAAGTGAGTAACGTAATATGAATACTTTGGATCACTTGATATTGTCATGCTTTTTAAAACTACATGAATGTAGCAACCGCATCCTGCAAATGTTGTTCTTCTTTGTTCTCTTCAAATTGTCTGTTGAGCCCAAGTCTCCATGAATAAGAAACTGTTTGCTGTAAAGTAGCAAAGACGAGGAAATCTGAACATAATAACTTTTGTCGACTTAAAGACAATAAAAAGTCCAGTCTTTCCTTCACCATTTTAAAAATATTATTGATAGAGAAATGCTTTATATATGAGATCACTGGTTTAGTCCTGGTTTAGACCTGCTTTAGTCCTACTTTAGTCCTAGTTTAGTCCTGGAATGGGTTAGTCCTGGTTTTAGTCCTGGTGTTAGTTCTGGTTTAGTCCTGGTTTAGTCCTGGTTTAGACCTGGTTTAGACCTGGTTTTAGTTCTGGTTTAGTCCTGGTTTAGTCCTGGTTTAGACCTGGTTTAGACCTGGTTTTAGTTCTGATTTAGTCCTGGTTTAGTCCTGGACTGGGTTAGTCCCAGTTTTAATCTCGGTGTTAGTTCTGGTTTAGAGGCGCACAGGAGGAAGCGCGGTTTACGCAGCGTACGCGAGAAAACGTACGCGGCTCACGGGAGCACGTCGGTGTCCGCGCAGTAACTACGGAAGGAAACGTGGTCCGCGCGTTCTCAGGTTAATGACGATGATGAAGGTGTGTGTTTGTGTGTGTGTGTGTTTTGTTTGTGTTTGTGTGTGTGTTGTGTGTGTGTGTTTGTGTGTGTGTCCCCTCATGTGGCAGGTCACTATAGGACAGTAGTGCAGACATCATGAGTCTATGCAGGTTGTTTTCACCAGTGACATTTAAGTTGTAGGCGATTTTATATTTGATATTTTCTTTTATATTTCACGTCGGGAGAAGAATTTCCAAGACACAAAAGTGTTTTTACCTGTGCACTGCTGCCTCTGTTCTACTGGCTCTTCGACCTCGTCCATTGTGCGACTGACGCCGCCAACGTTAACATGACGTTTACATCGCTCGTTTTGTGTGGGTTTCTGGCAATGAGTGGAATTACCGAAATAAAAAAAATTTATAAATGTGGTTTTTTTGTGTGTGTTGTTGTCCCAACAACACATAAAAACGGATTTTATAATAAAGCAACTCGCATACAGAAACAGTAAAGTTAGAGATTAAAAATGAGATTAACACGATTAAAAAACATAACGCGCTAAATATGACTGTAATTAATTAAATGCAATTAACGCGATAATTTTACACCCCTAATATATATATATATATATATATATATATATATATATATATATATATATATATATATATATATATATATATATATATATTACACATACAGCCTTATTATTATTATTTATTATTATGATGACTAAAAAAAAAAAAGAATGAAAATCTATCAACTGTGGACGTAGTGAGGCCAGATAAACATCAGCCAATAGAAAATGAGGCTCCCTCTTTATCTATTGGCTATTCGGTCGTCAATCAAACTCCCTACTTTTCTAGTGTAACTGACTCGTCGGCGCGTGGGGATTTCGTGGTTTACGCAGCGGTTCTTAGAGGCTTTTTCAAACTGCCGCTTCCTCGCAATTCGCACAAAGTTTGTCACGACGGCGGAAAAGAATCCACGACCAGTTCGCCGCAAAAGAAAGTCAGTTTTCGATGTCGCTGAAAGAAGAAGAGAAGGAGAAATGGAGCGAAGACAAACTGAGGTGATTCTTGGAGATTTCTTCCAGCGATGGCGCGACTGAAGCAGACGAAGGGTCTAAAAACTGACACACTGGTCGCTAAATTACCTCCAGACAGGTCACTTCAACAGTAATTCTGAACACGCACTGGATGGAAACAAATGTGATTTTTAGAGTAAGGAAAGGAGGCAGGAAGGAGATGTTTCTACTGAGGAGCTGTGGAGGAGGAAGGTGGTGTCACACATGAACAACATTTGAAAAAGGACTGTCGCTGTATTTCACTTCCCTTAAAAAATCCTCTATACGACCTTTAATTCCGAAAAGTGTAATTCCGAATAAGTTTAATTCTGAATAATCATTAGGAATTAAGTGTTTAAAATGTGCCAGTAAAATAAATAAATATATACATGGTTAAATGAACACTTGCAAAGTTTTATGCTAGAGTTTGATCAGAAATACTAATCGCAGTCCTCACGGTTTAATTTGAACAGGCCCTGCAGTTATTCAGATGCTAAATCAACAGCTGCAAGGTTTTAGATCAGAACGCGGGACTGCCAACTCATCTCGAGCAGGATATGAGCGGAAATGTTGATCAGAAACACTAATCACAGTAAACGCTCCGCTTCACCCGGCCTCTTCCAGGTATAATAACAGCCCCTGCAGTTATTCAGATGCTAAATCAACAGCTGCAAGGTTTTATGGCAGAGACGTGCTGGAAATTGCCAACTCGGAGCTGACTGGATCCAACTGGAATGTCGATCAGGAATGTAAATCATAGTAAATCATGACACTTCTCTCAGCGTCTTCCTGGTTTAATATGAACAAACCCTGCAGTTATTCAGATTGTAAATGAACAGCTGTAAGGTTTTAGGTCAGACTACGAAGCGCCAGCTCACGACAAACTGGATACGAGCGGAAATGTTGGATCAGAAATACGAATCACAGTAATACAGTCGTCTTCCAGGTATAATAAGAACACACCCTGCTGTGTATCCGACGCTAAATCAACAGCTGGAAGGTTTTGTGCCAGACCGGTACCTGCCAACTCTCCACTCGCTCGATTCAAGTTGGGAGACGATCAGAAACGTGATCAGAGTAACAGCTCGCTTCCCGGTGTAATATGAACAAACCCTGGAGTTATGCAGATGCTAAATAAACAGCTGCAAGGTTTCAGGTCAGAATGGGAACTGCCAACTTGCAACGAACTGGATACGAGATGAAAACAAAACAGTCTGCTTCAGCTCGGCGGCGTCCAGGTGTAATAACAAACCCTGCAGTTGTACAGACGTTAAACGAACAGCTGCAAGTTCGTACGTCTGACTGCTGAACTGAAAACTCGTCTCTATCTGGATTCAAGTTGAGTGTTGATCTGAAACACTAATCACATTAATATGGTCTGTTACCCCGGGCTTCTACCAAATATTAGTGACGGGCAAATGAGACAGAGCTCCGGAGCACGTCTTGTCCTTTCTGAATCAAATTGCTCCGAAGCGCTGCCTCGGAGCTCTTCTCGCAGCAGCCGCTCACGTGAGCGAAGTGTGGAAGTGTCGGTCCCTCCCCCTACTGCTTCACTCTGCGTGTCGATCACTTAAGTGTATCGAAGCGTTTCATTGGTTCAGAGTGTTTCAGAGTGTTCAGTGCACTTCCGTGGTTTGACGCTAAACTGCAACAGTATAAAAGATGCACCGATATTTCTTAAAAGCTGTTGGGTAGTGAGGAGTATTGTGTGACGTTAGTGGTGATTTTGGCGACTTTTGGCATTTGTTTCATTTTCAATGGCGTCCATGGTTTGGGATCACTTTGATCCAATTCCTACGGAAGCCGAGAGGGATCACAACAAACGCAAACGCCGCAACAAATACAAACACCACAACACAAACTCAAATGCCACAACACATTTAAAAGCCACAACGGAAGTGACCGCGGGACTCTATTTTCCGACGGACTGATCAAGCGGCAAGTGAAGAAGAACTACAACGTGAAAAGTAAAGGAACGGAGAAGTTGGAAATGTAAGTAAAAGTAATTTATTGTTTTATCATTGTTTGTTTCACGTTGTAGTTCTTCAGAGATAAATATACAAAATACAGAGATATCAGGCAAAATCTAAAAAGGACTTAAAGGTGCATTGTGTAACCATCAAATTCTTTGCTCTGTTCTTCAAATTCTTCAAATTCTTTGCTCCTCACAAGGGAGGAGCTCGGAGTAGAGCCGCTGCTCCTCCACGTTGAGAGGAGCAGTTGAGGTGGCTCGGGCATCTGTTCCGGGTGCCTCCTGGGCGTCTCCCTCGGGAGGTGTTCTGGGCATGTCCCAGTGGGAGGAGGCCCCGGGGAAGACCCAGGACACTTAGGCTTAACGCACAATTCGGATTTTTTTTTTAAATCCAATGTTTTTGCGAGGTCGTTCACATTTCCAATTAAATGCGACTTGTATGTGACTCCAGTGTGAACGTTAAACAGCCCAAAAGTGTCCCACATGGAGACACGACGACGTCAACCGCAGCGAGCGTCTCTGTGTTTACAGAAGTTGTCCAAACATGGACGCAGCATCGAGCACCTGGAGATTTTAAAGTTCCTCTCGTACCGGAGCCACAACATGAACAACTTACTTGTTTTAAGGAGGAGACTGAGAAGGAGAAGGACGAGGTTTTTGGTCGTGGTGTTTTGTGGGTCAGTCTGTTGAAAGGAACGTGTGGATGTGGAGACGGAGCCAAGAGTGGTGAGTGGTGATGTGCTTCGCTTCAGTGACATGGAGTTTATTAACAATTTTCAACTACTTCAGCGCAGAATAGTGACGTTTGTGTCTTGTTGATAACGTGTAGGTGGATGAATGCACTTTGGCCGTTCAGACTGAAGTCGCATGTCCAAATATCAGATATGTATCGGGTTTAGGAGCACATATCCAAGTGTCCTGGGTCGCATTTGAAAAAACTGGATCTTCAGGCTGCAGTCTGAATGTAGCCTATGTCTCTGGGCTGGCCTGGGAACACCTCAGGTTCCCCCGGAGGAGCTGGAGGAAGTGTCTGGGGTGTAGGAAGTCTGGGAGTCCCTGCTTAGACTGCTGCCCTCATGACCCGGGCCTGGATAAACGAAAGAAAATGGAAGAATGAACGAACGGGTTTCCAAGAAGTGAAACCGGCTGGTGAACCAGGTTAGATGAAGTGCTTTGACTAAGAACATAATAAGAGTTTAACAACATTCTGTCTGTAGTTTTGTCAGAATATTCATAAAGTTATTGACATTCAACATTAAACCACAATATTTCAGATGGATCTAACTCCCGTCTCTTAGCGCACAACATATCGTCTCATCTTTTGACACGTGAATCTTGCATCTCCGTACACCGCGAGTCCTGTCTGAGCCCGCTCCTGTCAGCTCTGCGGAGAGAGGAGCATCAGATCTGGGAGACCGCCGTCGCCGTTAGCGACAGCCGATGGTGACAGCCGATGGTGCGACGTGTCAATAACAGAATTAGCTCCGGGGGGCGGCGGTGTGAGCGGGTCCCTCTGGCCTTTCATCTGTCTCTCTCCGAACACACCAAAACTTTGTGATCACACCTCTTCGCTGTTGACGCCTTCGACCGATAAATACAAAAAAAAAAAGAGCTACTACCAATCTGACACAAGAGCTGCTGGTGAGGAGTAAATAACAACGTGGAAGTGCGACTGTGAAGTGCACAAAGAACACAGGCAGACTGAGAATCGTGCACAGTATGCTGGAGACTGGGAAAAATGTGGAGTAACAGTTGGGCGATACATGAAAAAGCTTAAAAGTGCTAATTTTGTGTATAGTAAAACAAATATATAAATAAATCACATACTTAGATCAGCGCTTTGTTCATTTTGAATCACAATCAGGTCTAAAACTTGCCTGAGATACTGAATACACACTTCTTCACAAAGGTTTCACTTCGTAGAAAACCAACTGACCTCACAGCATTAGGATTTGTTCACTTGATTGTAGGCACTGTTGGGCAAGTTACTTTGAAACTGTAATGCGTTATTTATTACCTATTACTGTCATTTCAAAGTAATTCGTTACATTACAATATTACTGCATTTAAAATGTAAGGCATTACATTACTATTGCATTACTTTAAGTTACTCTCACCAAAATAACTTTTGCGCTGTATATGGACTGAACCAGGACTAAACCAGGTCTAAACCAGGACTAAACCAGAGCTGAACCAGGACTAAACCAGAAGTGAACTAGGACTAAACTAGAACTGAACTTGGACTAAAACAGGACTCACTGTGGGGACGGGCTCGAAGGTGACCGCAGGAGAAAGGAGCGGCTCTGGCACCTCACGGAGGTAAGAGCGGCTGTCACCTGATCGCTCTTTATGGACCCTGCTGCTCGGGCTCGCGGTCCTAATTTCAGCAACTATTTGCAGGTACCTGAGCCGGTGCAAGAGTCTGTTACAGTGCGTAACTTCTACCTTCCTTCAGCGTGTCCAGAAGTCCAACTTTTTGTGTGATGGTTTGCATCTTCCTCTGCCTTTTGGGTGCGAGCGCAGGAGCCTTTGTCGGTGCAGAAGGTTTCGTCGACGTTGTGGGTTTCGTCGGGGAGAAAACTTGCAAACATACAGCACTTCAGAATCACACTGATACAGATTGAACAAGTATTTACATTTGGCAGCTGAACACATTCTGTACTGACAGGAGACAGGAGTCCCTTGGCCAGTCAGGACGCAGCGGGAGGAACGCAATACGCATTCATACAATGTAAAAAAAAAAGGGCACGCAAAATTGCACAAAAAAAATAAAATCTGCGAAACAGCGAGACCGCGAAAAGTGAACCGCGATAGAGGACGGGACGAGTGTAAACCAGGTCTAAACCAGAACTGACCCAGGTCTAAACCAGGTCTAAACAGCGTGGAGTTCTTTGTCAGTCCTTTCGCCCGCGGTTACCTGAAGGTCTACGAGGGAGCATCTCCGGCGTTTCACCGCTGCTGATATCGAGGTGATTTTAGCGAATTTGTATGAAGAAAAACCCACCACTTCAATCCAGGTTAAAAAAACACTGTAACGCGCGTTACTCACATTTGTACCGAGTAAAATATTACTATTTTTTTCCCTGTAATGCCTTACATTACTGCGTTACAGCAAAAAGTAATGCATTACTGTAATTCGTTACTTTTATAACGCGTTACTCCCAACACTGATTGTAGGTGGGTACTTTTTTATTTAACCAATCGCTGCTATTTGGTCGTGATGTATGTAATGCGTCACTAACGTGGTTAACTAGTATATTAAGCTTTTTCAAAAACCTGTAGGAAGAAGAACAATAACGTCTTTCCTCCTTGATAAAATTCACCAAACATTCTCTTTGTTTCGGCTTTTAATCCTCGATCTCGGGAATCGTTGCCAACACAGATGTCTTAACGTAGAGCTGTTTAATGTCATTACTGTGGAATATTCCAGGCAAAAGAATGACATCCATAGAAACAAGAAGGTGAACACAGTGCAGCTTTAATAACAGAAACTGATCTAAAGACTTCCAGACTTTCTCAGCTGCTGACCCCGCCTCTTCTTAGTGACATTTCCCAGTTGAAATGTCAGTAAGGCTCCGTCCACACTCGGTATTCGAGTCGTTTTCGTTGTGGATGCAGTGTTCGTTCACATTAATTTAATTTCCTTTCATTTCATTTCATTATTTCATTTTATTTTATTTTACTGGTTTTATTATTTTAAGACTAGTATTATTTTAGTAGTTTATTTAATCAGTTTATTATTGTTGTTATTATTATGTATTTGTGCAGCACTTTGGAAACTGTTTGTTTGTGAAATGTGCTATAGAAATAAAGTGGATTGGATTGGATAATCTGATGGATTATCCGGTGCCTCCAGCTCCCATGAATTCATCTGAGTACAGATCTGGTCCAGCAGTGTGTGGACGCCTGAAAACGCTGATACTCTGACGTAGCAGCTCTAGTTGCGTCCTTATTGGACCACGTCACTGTGACTTGTGCCTTCCTGATTCGTTGGGTTCGTGACATCGCTCGGTATTGGTTTAAATAAACCAGAGACAAGCGGGAAACAGTGTAGCTAGAAATACTTGCTAGTACACGGTCAACGAAAAGAATGTTTGCCATCTTCCTCGGCTCGAAATAAAGGGCGAAGTATATGTGGTGGGGTTCTTCCAAAAGAGCCAGGAAATGCTTTTCGGTGGTTTATTGTGCTCTCCAACAGTGCAAAAGGTGCCAAACGTGAGTGGAAAAATATTTACAGTGGTGGTGTGAAAAACAAAACAAAAAAACAAAATAAGTTTTTGGTTGACTTCCCCTTTAAGTCCTTCAGCGTTTTCTCGCTCGCTCTCTCTCTCTCTCTCTCTCTCACTCACGCTCTCGGTCGCTCGTTCGCTCTGGCTCACTCCACACAAGTTACCTCCACCGTAACCTGGTCGCGACTGGTGACAGAGCTGGAGAGCGCACCTTTATATCCCCGTTTGCCCCTCCCACATTACATAATTCCCCCCAATAATAGTGATTACGCCGTTTCTACAATTAAACGGCCTACGTTCCTTCGCTTTATTGTTCAATATACGTAATATCTTGCGCCCAAAATGAAAGGGTTTGGTATATGTGGTCTGCGAGACCGACAATACCTTTAATTGGCCATGCAAATGAATTGTTGCTCACCTGATCCCCTGAACCCGCGCAACGACAGGATTTAAGCTGCCAGCGCAGATGTGTCCGGGTTTGCCAGAACACCCCACAGTAGGAGGGCGAAGGCGGCGGCGCGAGGGGAAGTAAAGGTCTGGTTAAGCGTGCTTTACATGAATTGAATAAGCGCTTCTAAGTGTGCACCCTTAGTCGCGGCACGACACGCAGGAGGTGTTGGGAAATTTTTATTTTTAAAACAGTGATTTAGGTATGAAATGGCACGGCGAGCGGTGCGCAAAGAATACGGAAACGGGCGCGCGCGTCTTCACGTGCTCTCCCCAGGGACGGCGTTCTTAGGGACGAGCCTGCTCCGTCACAGTATAATTCTATAGGTTTATGTGTACGACCTGCAGACGTATAATCTCTGAAAAGTTTATGAACCATCTCCAACGTGGTAGAAACACAGAACAGACTCACCATCAGCAGAACACCCATTTTCCACTGAGTCGTGTCCTTCAGTCCGACAGAAGCTGAACCACATCAGCGCACAAGGAAAGAGCTGTTTTTTTTTTAGTTCTTAGTTTATGCAATTTAGCCCTGCGGTTTTAAGTTTTGTTTCTGTAAAACGTAGACAAATATGCTCAAAGCTGTGTGGACAGAGAAGACTTGCAGACACAGAAACGACGTGTGTGGACGCAGATCGTTTCTGATACGGTGATACGTTTCAGTGTAAACGTAGCCTAAGAAGAGTGGACGAAAGTGAAAGAGAGACTTTTTTTTTTCTATAATTGCTAGTAAAGTAGATGAGAACTGTTGAAATTAGACATTTTCCACATTTTCCAAGTACTCACAACTTTAACGCAGGAAGTACAAACCTCAAACACGCACACATCTGTAAATTTACAACTGCGTACGAGGTTTATAAAAACATTTTGCGTAATATGACCCTTGTACAAAGATCAAGGAATTGTTATTGTATCGTATCGTTTAATTAATACAGGTACAGTATTAGACCTGGTTTAGTCCTGGTCTTAGACTTGGTTTAGTCCTGGTTTAATCCTGGTCTAGATGTGGTTTAGTCCTGGTCTAGACTTGGTTTAATCCTGGTCTAGATGTGGTTTAGTCCTGGTCTAGACTTGGTTTAATCCTGGTCTAGATGTGGTTTAGTCCTGGTCTAGACTTGGTTTAGTCCTGGTTTAGCCCTGGTTTAGTCCTGGTCTAGACGTGGTTTAGTCCTGGTTTAGACCTGGTTTAGACCTGGTTTAGACCTGATTTAGTCCTGGTTATTACTGGTTTAGATTTAGTTTAGTTCTGGTTTAGACCTGGTTTATTCCTGGTTTAGAACTGTTTTAGTCCCAGTTTAGACCTGGTTTAGTCCTGGTCTAGACTTGGTTTAATCCTGGTCTAGATGTGGTTTAGTCCTGGTCTAGACTTGGTTTAGTCCTGGTTTAGCCCTGGTTTAGTCCTGGTCTAGACGTGGTTTAGTCCTGGTTTAGACCTGGTTTATTCCTGGTTTAGACTTGGTTTAGTCCTGGTTTAATCCTGGTCTAGATGTGGTTTAGTCCTGGTCTAGACTTGGTTTAGTCCTGGTTTAGCCCTGGTTTAGTCCTGGTCTAGACGTGGTTTAGTCCAGGTTTAGACCTGGTTTAATCCTGGTCTAGATGTGGTTTAGTCCTGGTTTAGACCTAGTTTAGTCTTGGTTTACCCCTGGTTTAGTCCTGGTTTAGTCCTGGTCTAGATGTGGTTTAGTCCTGGTCTAGACTTGGTTTAATCCTGGTCTAGATGTGGTTTAGTCCTGGTTTAGACCTAGTTTAGTCCTGGTTTAGACCTGGTTTAGTCCTGGTCTAGACGTGGTTTAGTCCTGGTTTAGACCTGGTTTAGACCTGGTTTAGACCTGGTTTAGTCCTGGTCTAGATGTGGTTTAGTCTTGGTTTACCCCTGGTTTAGTCCTGGTTTAGTCCTGGTCTAGACTTGGTTTAATCCTGGTCTAGATGTGGTTTAGTCCTGGTTTAGACCTAGTTTAGTCCTGGTTTAGACCTGGTTTAGTCCTGGTCTAGACGTGGTTTAGTCCTGGTTTAGACCTGGTTTAGACGTGGTTTAGTCCTGGTTTAGACCTGGTTTAGTCCTGGTTTAGCCCTGGTTTAGACCTGGTCTAGACGTGGTTTAGACCTGGTTTAGACCTGGTTTAGCCCTGGTTTAGCCCTGGTTTAGACCTGGTCTAGACGTGGTTTAGACCTGGTTTAGACCTGGTTTAGACCTGGTTTAGACCTGTTTAGACCTGGTTTAGACGTGGTTTAGTCCTGGTTTAGACCTGGTTTTAGACCTGGACCTGGTACAAGGTTTATAAAAACATATTTTGCATGATACGACCCTCGTACAAAGATCAAGAGATTCTACTTGTATCGTTTGGTTTAATTAAATACAGTGTTTGAGCTAAAACCTGATAAATCTGTTCTTTGTTGACCCTAAACTCACTCGCACGTCCAGTCCGGCGTCTCATTACCGCGGCTCTGGTCTCTGGTCTCTGGTCTCTGGTCTCTGGTCTCTGGTCTCTGGTCCGAGCAGAGGTCAGCTGCTGGAACATATGGACTCTGTGATTGGATGAGGAGGTCAGTTTGGTGCCAGGGTTAAGTTGGTAAATAGATTGGATAAAATCAGATCAGCCTCCGTGTGCATCCCGAGACGCGCCGATGCTTTTAAAAACAAATCAGACCCCGAGTGTCGGATCGTAGGTCCCGGGCAAAGCAATAACATCTCCATGACGACAGCAGACGGCAGGTCCTATTGTTGAAACGTTACGCAGTGTGGCTTTAAAACATGTTTACTTGAATCGTTGAATCTGGAATCGTTTTTTTTTTTTTATCTTGGATCAGACTGAAATTGGTTTAGACCTGGATTACTCCTGGTTTAGTCCGACTTTAGACCCGATTTAGACCTGGTTTAGTCCTGGTTTAGACCTAGTTTAGTTCTGGTTTGGTCCTTGTTTACACCTGGTTTACACCTTGTTTAGACATGTTTAAATCCTGGTTTAGTCCTGGTTTAGATATGGTTCAGTTCTGGTTTAGTCCTGTTTTAATCCTAGTTCAGTCCTGGTTTAGTCCTCATGGTTTAGTCCTGGTTTAGTCCTGGTTTAGAGCTGGTTTAGACCTGAATTAGTCCTGGTTTAGTCTTGGTTCAGTCCTCGTTTAGACCTGGTTTAGACCTTGTTTAGACCTGTTTTAGTCCTGGTGTAGACCTGATTTAATTCTGGTGGAGTCCTGGATTAGTCCTGGATTAGTCAATTAGTTCAGACCTATTTTAGTCCTTGTTTAGACCTGGTTTAAATGTGGTTTAGTCTTGGTTTAAACTTAGTTTAGACCTAGTTTAGTCCTGGTGTAGTCCTGATTTAATCCTGGTGGAGTCCTGGATTAGTCCTGGATTAGTCCTGGTTCAGACCTTTTTTAGTCCTGGTCTAAACCTGGTTTAGTCTTGCTTTAGACCTGGTTTAAACTTAGTTTAGACCTAGTTTAGTCTTGGTTTCGTCTTTGTTTAGTCCTGGTTTAAACTAAGTTTAGTTCTAGTTTAGTCCTGATTTAGACCTGGTTCGGTCTTGTTTTAGACCTGGTTTAGTCCTGGTTTTGTACTGTTTTTTCCTGGTTCAATCCTGGTTTAGACCTTGTTTAGACCTGGTTTAGACCTGGTTTAGACCTTGTATAGACCTGGTTTAGACCTGGTTTAGACCTTGGTTTAGACCTGGTTTAGACCTGGTTTAGACCTTGTATAGACCTGGTTTAGACCTGGTTTAGACCTTGTATAGACCTGGTTTAGACCTGGTTTAGACCTTGTTTAGACCTGGTTTAGACCTGGTTTAGACCTTGGTTTAGACCTGGTTTAGACCTGGTTTAGACCTTGTTTAGACCTGGTTTAGACCTTGTTTAGACCTGGTTTAGACCTGGTTTAGACCTGTTTAGACCTGGTTTAGACCTTGTTTAGACCTTGTTTAGACCTGGTTTAGACCTTGTTTAGACCTGGTTTAGTCTTGGTTTAGTCTTGGTTTAGTCCTGGTTTAGACCCTGTTTAGACCTTGTTTAGACCTGGTTTAGACCTTGTTTAGACCTGGTTTAGTCCTGGTTTAGTCTTGGTTTAGTCCTGGTTTAGACCCTGTTCCTCACAGTTACTCAAACATGTGAATGAAACTGTTCTATTAAACTTTTCTTCTGATTCTCACATTCTTAAAGTTCACCAGAGTCAGTTTTGCGTCATATTGAACCTTTAATATTCAAATACAACGATGAAGTCTCGTTAAACATTTGATCAGAACATTTTGTAACTTGTCGTCCTCACTTTCATCCCACATCAATCTCCAACTGCAAATATGAACTCCTCCTGACATCTGCTCCTCTCCTCTTGACTCCGGGATCGAGGTTTCTCCAGACTCGCTTTCGTCTCTGCTCCGTCCGCAGTTCACGGTTCACACAGTTTATTCCGCGACGCAGGTTCACGCCGACGTCCGACCTTTTCTAATTCCCTCTCGTCGGAGGAAGAGCGAGCGCGCGTGGAAGCTGGGCGAGGTCGGCGGCGCGGGCGGAGGGTGAGCGCTCGCACGGCCCGGTCCTCCTGCGCTTCAAAGCCGCAGCGCGTATGCATGATTCATGAGCAGATGCTTTTGTTTGCGCCGCGTCGGGGAAAGCAGCCGGACAGTTTTTTTTTTCTCTTTGTTTCTTTTTTTTATTGTGTTTAATGTGCAATAACACGACGCTCAACTCTGTGACCCTGATCGTCGGAGGTGAACCTGACCTCAGGGTCCTTCTAACCTTTGGGGAGTCCTGGTTTAGTCCTGGTTTAGATCTAATTTAGTCCTGGTTTAGTCCTGGTTTAGATCTAATTTAGTCCTGGTTTAGTCACTAATTTAGTCTGGTTTTTAGTCCTGGTTCAGTCCTGGTTTTCAGATTAGTCCTGGTTTAGTCCTGGTTTAAACCTGGTTTAGTCTTGGTTTAGAACTGGTTTAGTCCTGGTTCAGTCCTTGTTTAGTCCTAATTTAGTCCTGTTATAGTCCCAGTTTAGTCCTGGTTTAGTCCTGGTTTAGTCAGTCTTGGTTTAGTCCTAATTTAGTCCTGGTTTAGTCCTGGTTTAGTCCTGGTTTAGTCCTGGTTTAGTCCTGGTTTAGTCCTGGTTTAGTCCTGGTTTAGTCAGTTTTTAGTCCTGGTTTAGTCCTGGTTCAGTCCTTGTTTAGTCCTAATTTAGTCCTGTTATAGTCCCAGTTTAGTCCTGGTTTAGTCCTGGTTCAGTCCTTGTTTAGTCCTAATTTAGTCCTGTTATAGTCCCAGTTTAGTCCTGGTTTAGTTCTGGTTTAGTTCTGGTTTAGTTCTGGTGTAGTCCTGGTTTAGTCGTGGTTTAGATCTGGTTTAGACTTAGTTTAGACCTGTTTTAGTCCTGGTTCAGTCCTGATTTAGTCCTGGATTAGTCCTGGTTTAAACCTGGTTTAGTCTTGGTTTAGACCTGGTTTAGACCTGCTGGTTCAGTCCTTGTTTAGTCCTAATTTAGTCCTGTTATAGTCCCAGTTTAGTCCTGGTTTAGTTCTGGTTTAGTTCTGGTGTAGTCCTGGTTTAGTCGTGGTTTAGATCTGGTTTAGACTTAGTTTAGACCTGTTTTAGTCCTGGTTCAGTCCTGATTTAATCCTGGTTTAGTCCTGGATTAGTCCTGGTTTAAACCTGGTTTAGTCTTGGTTTAGACCTGGTTTAGACCTGCTTTAGAACTGGTTTAGTCCTGGTTCAGTCCTTGTTTAGTCCTAATTTAGTCCTGTTATAGTCCCAGTTTAGTCCTGGTTTAGTTCTGGTTTAGTTCTGGTGTAGTCCTGGTTTAGTCGTGGTTTAGATCTGGTTTAGACTTAGTTTAGACCTGTTTTAGTCCTGGTTCAGTCCTGATTTAGTCCTGGATTAGTCCTGGTTTAAACCTGGTTTAGTCTTGGTTTAGACCTGGTTTAGACCTGGTTTAGTCCTGGTTCAGTCCTTGTTTAGTCCTAATTTAGTCCTGTTATAGTCCCAGTTTAGTCCTGGTTTAGTTCTGGTTTAGTTCTGGTGTAGTCCTGGTTTAGTCGTGGTTTAGATCTGGTTTAGACTTAGTTTAGACCTGTTTTAGTCCTGGTTCAGTCCTGATTTAATCCTGGTTTAGTCCTGGATTAGTCCTGGTTTAAACCTGGTTTAGTCTTGGTTTAGACCTGGTTTAGACCTGCTTTAGAACTGGTTTAGTCCTGGTTCAGTCCTTGTTTAGTCCTAATTTAGTCCTGTTATAGTCCCAGTTTAGTCCTGGTTTAGTCGTGGTTTAGATCTGGTTTAGTCCTGTTTTTGTTTTGGTTCAGTCCTGTTTTAGACCTGGCTTAGTTCTGGTTTTAGTCCTGGTTCAGTCCTGGTTCAGTTCTGGTTTAGTTCTGGTTTAGTTCTGGTTTAGTTCTGGTGTAGTCCTGATTTAGACCTGGTTTAGTCCTGCTTTAGACCTGGTTTAGTCCTGGTCTAGAACTGGTTTAGACTTGGTTTAGTCCTCATTCAGTCCTTGTTCAGTCCTAATTAAGTCCTGTTATAGTCCCGGTTTAGTCCTGGTTCAGTCCTGGTATAGTTCTGGTTTAGTTCTGGTGTAGTTCTGGTTTGGTCCTGGTTTAGACCTCGCTTAGTCCTAGTTTAGTCCTGTTTTAGTTCTAGTTTAGTTCTAGTTTAGTCCTGTTTTAGTCCTGGTTTGCCTTTGTTTTGCATCAGGGGAAAGCATCTGGCCATTTTTTATTTATTTATAAATTTTTTTTATTTTTTTTTATTGTGTTTTCTGCGCACTAACACGACTCTCATCTCCGTGACTCGCTCGGCTCGTCGGAGGTGAACGTGACCTCCGGGTCCTTCTAACCTTTGGTGAGACAGATTTTCTCACAGATGGAGAAAAATCTGTAAAAATAAATAAATTAATAATAAAAACTGGTGTATTCCTTTGTGACCATCTGATGAAGGGCGTCATAATATTAAACATTTACAAAAACAAAACAGACAGAGGCGCTGATGAAAAATGCATCGAGCTTTTGCCTTTGTAGAGGGATAAATGTGTCATGAGAAATATTGTATTGATAATTTGCATTTGATGTCGTCAATATTCTCTGGGGGGGTGATTTTTTTTGTACGTTTGGACTCAAATAAACCTTTCAAATAAAAATAGCAGGGGATGCACAATTACGCAAACCAAGATGTGTAATTTGCCATTTATTTGAGAATTATCTGCACTTAGAGCGACTTTTTGAATTGTTACAAACACAGACGCTCAGAGCATCGACCATTTTGACTCACTAAACTCTTTGGCAAAGTTTGGGCCGATCAAAATGGACGGTAAACAAAGTTCCTATTGGACGCTCGATTTCTCCATGTCACATACAACGTGCCGGAAATATCCTCGGGAACTCTCAGCTCTTCAAGGAAAATAAAAAGTTTCTATCCTTTATGGTTTGAAAGTTACGCGCGGTAATATAAAACATGTTTCAAGGTATCATTTATTATACCGTCGTTGTGGAAAGGTTAACAAAGACTTTTAGTGTCATAGCCGTGATTTAGCCATTATTTTTTTAAATGAACCCTATCGAATAGATTTTAAATATATTGTATCAAACTGAAAGTACACTGTATCGAGATATGTATGGTATTGTGGCCTATGTATTGCGATATGTGTCATATGGTGGCCTATGTATCGAGATATGTATCGTATCAGGGCTATGTAACATGATATGTATCGTATTGTGGCATCTGTATCGTATCGTATCGTATGGATCTATCGATGTATCGAGATATGTATCATATCGTGGCCTATGTATCGAGATATGTATGTATATCGTGGCCTATGTATCGAGATCATGTATCGTATCATGGATCTATGTATCGAGATATGTATCGTATCATGGCCTAAGTATCGAGATATGTATCATATCATGGCCTATGTATCGAGACATGTATCGTAATCGTGGCCTATGTATCGAGATCATGTATCGATCGTATCGTGGCCTATGTATCGAGACATGTATCGTATCGTGTATGTATCGATCTATCGAGTATGTATCGAGATATGTATCGTATCGTGGCCTATGTATCGAGATATGTATCGTATCATGGCCCATGTATCGTATCGTATGTATCGTATGTATCGTATCATGGCCCATGTATCGAGATGTATCATGTATCGTATCATGGCCTATGTATCGAGACATGTATCGTATCGTATGGCCTATGTATCGAGATCATCGTATCGTGTATCGTATCGTGGCCTATGTATCGATATGTATCGAGTATGTATCGTATCGGCATCTTCTTAATGATACCCAGCCCTACTAATGTGTACATTGTGCAGCTGAACATTCCACCACAGAGACACATGTAGAACACCCCCAGCGTGACGTCAGCAGAGAGTATCATTACAGATGCATCAGTGGTTTGATGTTTGACGTTACAAGATTCAAACCGTACTGCGGAACATGCTTCAATACATTAAAATATTACATTCTGTAGATTTAAAGTGTTTTTCGTACTGAGGCACACGAAATTCTCCGTCATTCAAATCTCGTTCCAGTTTCATGAGCGCTGTGGGCTTCAAATCCAGGCTCACAAATGGACTTTTTGGGGTATTTAGATGTGTCATAATTGTATTCTCATCAAAAACATCCCCGGAGTTGGATGTTGCTTCATTAGTTTCAGAATGACTTTGCACTTTGAAGCTATGTCACCGTTTAAAACCCAAAATTCCTGCTCCCCACGGCTCCGTGTTCTCAGTTTGTAATTATGAGACTTCATTGTGTTTTTATTGTTCATACATCTTCCCCTTTGGGATCGTTCCGGCGCTCAGTTTGATACCATCAGTTTAGCCGTTGTTTTTAGCTTGTTAAATAACATTTTATACAACACTTCAGCAAAATTGACTTTTTAGAGCTTTTATCAAGTTTTCTTTGATCATTTACGGCCTTGGACACAGTGTTTAGAGTGATTCATGAATATTTATGATTCTGTATTCAAGACGTCACTGCTTTAATCAAAATTAGTTTTCACCTCCACCGTTACACGCCCACTGCTCTCCCATTTTGTTTTCTTAATCGTTGATGTGGGCAAAATTCAGCAATGTCGTTTAGTCATTTTAGTTGAAAGAAAGTCTGTGTTATGTGCAGCAATTCATAAATGTTGAGAACTTTGCTGCTCTTTGTTGTGACATTTGTGAGTAGAGGCACTAGGTGGCACCAGCCTGGCTAAAATAATTTTACTTGTCAGATGAAATTTACTCAAATCATGGTAAAACTTTGATTTGCAGCGGAGGTCTAGACGCTCGTCCAAGTCGTCAGCGTCAAGAAGTTGAAAATGCTGAACTTTTCGTATCAGATGTGCAGCGTCAACCAATCAGGGACGAGTATCCAGAGACGCAGCGATGTTATTATCAGGAAGTAAGACCCGAGAACCAGAGCGAGAGCCACAAACATGAGGGGAGAATAAATATATACACCACAATCACCGAGCCGATCACGACTACACCAGGACCGAACCAGGACTAAACCAGGACCGGACCAGGAGTAAACAAGGACTAGACCGGGAGTAGACCGAGACTAGACTGAGACTAGACCGGGACCAAACCAGGACTAGACCGGGACTAAACAAGGACTAGACCCTGAATAGACCGGGACTAGACCGTGATTAGACCAGGACTAGACCGGGACTGAATCAGTGTCATTAACGGAGTAAATATATATACGCCCCCAGTCATCAACTTGATCTCCTCCGCTGAATGTTTTATGTCATAAAAACACTAAAGTCTATCTCAGTCTGGTCTGACATTGTTTCGGGAAAAGACCGGGACGAGGCTCTTGTTTCCAGGGCAACGGACGCGCATCAAATATTTTTGTCCCGTTCGTCCACGACATCAAAGACGCTCGTCGGGGGCGTCTAAACTCAAATGCAAAGGCGTCCAAATAGAGACGTCAAGGTGTTTTTTGACGCTTTGGTGTGAATGGCCCTTAAGAGTGATGTGTTGGCCTTATATATGTCACCCAAGTGTTTTTTAGATTGATTCGGTGTTTTTTTGTTTTTTTTTTTAACAAATTGCAGCGTATTTCTGCCACCCTCCCACGTGACAACAAACTAAAGCAGCTACAACGATGACGCGGCAGATACACCTATGACGCGTTTGACCCCCTCCACCACCTCCGCCCCACCTCCACCCTGCATCGTCTGACAATTCAAAACAAAAGCGACAGCATAAGCTCATTGTTCTACACTGCAGTGAACACGATATAATAAGTTTATCTACTAGTGTTTATTAATACTTTACCAATCAGTAATGTTCAGCTGATGTGGACTCGGTGCTTGAGCTTCGTGCTCCTCAAAGTCCTCGTCCGATTCCGGGTCCAACACATGCGGCTGAACGCGCTGTATCTCCATGATGAATAAAAGTTTATTCCTGCCGCTATCAGGGTCACGCCTGTCTCCCCCTCCCTCCCTGAGATGGCGGAGGAAGGGCGGCTCACTCGTCTCCTACGTCACGTTTGGAGGGCGGAGCCTGTGCTTTCTCAGGACGGGCGGGGGGATGAGCGATAGTCGGACTTTCATAGTTCCTGGTCTGTGACTGTCTCCAAGAAATCAGTAAGATTTCATAAATATTGTGTAATGGATGTTCCAAAACCCAAATTGTGCTTGTTTATGTGCAGAAGATACAATGTGAAGAGAGTTATTTTGCATGAGATGGGCACTTTAATTCAAGTCATCTTAACTTGGCTAGATTTGCAGTGTAGCAGACTGTCCAGAAGAAAAGTTACACGAGTTATTTTTTATATTTTAGGCAGCTACAATACTTACCTACTGTATAATAAAACAAAAATACACTGTAATGTGTTTTGCCTGAAGTGTTTCCCAGTATGGCATTACACTTCCATTACTCAATTACAGGTGTTTTTAGATCTTTCGCTCAAATACATGGGAGAAAAATCAAGTACATGCGCTTTAATACTTTCCCGTGTACACTTAAATACTTTTCCAGCAAGTGTGTTTGACTTGAGCGCAGCTTTGCCTCCTCTTCCCGTCTCCTCTAAGCTGCGAGTCTCGGCTGTGATCTGCACCCGCTTCTTTCCTCTCCATTTGATCCGCACACACAGTTTACCGAAGCCTCGCCGCCGCCGCCTGTGTTCCTCACCTGAACGTCACATTATTAGAACTACACTCGCTACACAATGGCGTTGGCGGATCAAACCTCCTAACTTCAGTTTTTTTCTTTTTTTTTCATTGTTTGTCAGGGAACTGAAGAGATTACAGACCTGCGAGTCCTGAGAGGATTAACTCACGAGTGTACGGGGGCCAATGGCTGATCAGAAACAACAAGGCGGCGTCTTGGAAGAAGCGGGGTTGAAAAGATAAGGAGGTTTGCGTAACAAGCTCGTGCGCGCGGATTTGCTTGTGCACCTTTCTCTGCAAAAAAAATCAGTTTGTGTGAAAGAAGATTAGCAGACAGAACCCTCGCGAGTGACATTGACTGAGCAGTTTTTGAAAATTTTGGGGGGTTTTGAGCTCGGTTTTTAACATCATTTTTTGGGATTCTAACCAATTACGAAGATTTGATTTGTTTGTTTGTGGCAGAAAATGTGATAGGAGACCTTCCAGAAGAAATACTTTGAGGGAATTAACCATTTTGTCATCGACCGAAACACCAAAGCGGAGTAAGGACGAGGCCTTTCCCGTTGAGCTCACCTGGCGCCCCCTGGAGGCTGCTGTGATGCTGCAGGACTCAGATTGGTCTGGCCTGACCACTGACCCTCCCTGACCAGTCCTCCTGTAGTTAACTGAGACACAAAAGAGACTGAAATGGGGCAATACATATAAGATTAACACAAATCCAATCTTTATCTTGCAAAAAAAAAAGCAATAAGAGCATCACATTATCAATTTACAATGAACCACCCAATGCATTTATTTATTTATGAACCTTCAAACTCTGAAATTTTACGATGTAGTCGAGCTTTACACTTTGAAAATCATGTTTAAAGTCAACAACAATCTCATGTCAAAATCATTACAGAATATGTTCAAAATCCGAAACAGCCGATATGAGTTGAGAGATACGGCCACGTTTATCAAAAAGAAAATCAGAATAAACATTATGAAATTTAGTCTCTCTCTTAAAGGGGTGAAAAAACATCTGGAACAATTGTACAGAAAACCTAAAAATGTACACCAGTCTCTTCCAGTTTCTAAAGAAGTTTAAATGTTTAACTCTGGGCAGATACATGAATTATAATACTTAGTTTGTGCTGTAGTACTTTGTTGTATGTTACTGATTTGTTGGTTTCCTCTTGCTGTATTTATGAAGATGAACTGGTGTCAAGATGATGATCTGATAAAGGAATAAAGTTTAGGCATAATAAGCTCAAGCTTCAGCCGACATCTTTTCAGTCTGTGTATGTTAAATATGGATCCTGTCAAGTGGTAACGGAGGGAAACAGGGGCAGATTTTTGACATTCAAATGTCTCTTATTCAGAAACTAGAGGGACTATTGAAATAAGTAAAGTATCAGAATGTAGGAAAGAGTTACACTCCAACAGGGTCAAGTTAAACCTGTGATATTCTTTCAAGTTGTTGACAAAAAATTTAAAAACTCATGTCGGTAACGGAGGGAATGAAATATGCAGCACTTTTTGGGCAATAAATCCAAACAGTGATAACTCTTGGTTCTCACTTACATATCCTTAACAAACTGGTTTGAATATTTGCTTCATATAGTTTTCTACCATATGGTACAAGATTAGGTTGAAAAACCTCTTACTTTTTGAGTCATGAGATTTTTTATTAAGAAAGGTCATGGTAACGGAGGGAAAAGTAACGGAGGGAAAATTGTGCAAACAAGTAGAAGGTGCAGGATTTTACATCATTTGTCGCTTTTTTCTTCCAAATACTTTAATATTACTTCAAAATAAAAGGAAACTATTTCTATAAAATATGTCAGTCCTTCCAAGCAAATTTTTATCATTTTAAATATATATATATTTATTAAAAATCATGTACCTTCATCAACAGTTCAAAGATGGAATAACACAAGATATGATGAAATACATCCATTTATTTACATGATTTTTGGGTCTTTGAAATTTGGGAAATAATTTTTGTTCCATGTTTCATACATGGTCTGTTTAAAATGTATGGAACTTTAGAACCAAAAATGGTACAGAAAAAAGGTCAACAGTTTGATAAACTAGAGTACATATGTATCTGTTCAATACATTTTTATATCAGATGCATTAACTTGAATTTTTGGCCTTGTTGTTTACTTCTGCTTGACCAGGCACATATGACTATTAATCAAATGTTCCTGCAGCAAAACTTGAATTTCCCGTGGGATCAATACAGTATCTCTCTCCCTGAAAAGCAGAAGAAAGAGATGGACTTTCTATGAATATGTAAGAAATATGGTTTGTGGCTCAAAGTTCAAAGTCTTCTCCGTCACTATAAATGAGCTACGGTGAAATTATTTTTGTCTAATAACTTCGGAGAGTGGTGCCATTTTTCAAAGCCAAAGTCGTGATTGGTGTCAGTTGAAAGAATTGAGTTTTTATTCATGTTGGGATGTTGTTACCTCATCAAATACATACGCACAGGGTTTTATTTCATTCACCTGTATTGGAGTGATCCTTTATTATTAGTCCACCTACGTCTCTACAACAGCCACTGGGGAGGCACAACACACATGAACTAAACCAGGACTGATCCCAGGACTGAACCAGGACTGAACCAGGACTGAACCAGGACTGAACCAGGACTAAAACAGGACTAAACCAGAACTGACCCAGGATGCTTTGTGAACACCCTGCTCCACGGGCTCGGGGGTTGTCTCTCTTTTTCTCTCAAGTCCAAGATTAGTCCTGGTCTAGTCCTGGTTTAGTCCTGGTTTAAGTTTGGTTTAGGTTTGGTTTAGTCCTGGTTTAAGTCCTGGTTTAGTCCTGGTTTAGGTTTGGTTTAGGTTTGGTTTAGTCCTGGTTTAGTCCTGGTTTAGTCCTGGTTTAGTACTGGTTTAGTCCTGATTTAGGTTCGGTTTAGTCCTAGTTTAGTCCTGGTTTAGGTTTGGTTTAGTACTGGTTTAAGTTCTTTTTCAGGTTTGGTTTAGTCCTGTTTTAAGTCCTGGTTTAGGTTTGGTTTAATCCTGGTTTAGTCCTGGTTTAAGTCCTGGTTTAGGTTTGGTTTAGTCCTGGTTTAAGTCCTGGTTTAGGTTTGGTTTAGTCCTGGTTTAAGTCCTGGTTTAGGTTTGGTTTAGTCCTGGTTTAGTCCTGGTTTAAGTCCTGGTTTAGGTTTGGTTTAGTCCTGGTTTAAGTTCCTGGTTTAGGTTTGGTTTAGTCCTGGTTTAGTCCTGGTTTAGTTTAGTCCTGGTTTAGGTTTGGTTTAATCCTGGTTTAAGTCCTGGTTTAGTTTGGGTTTAGTCCTGGTTTAGGTTTGGTTTAGTCCTGGTTTAGTCCTGGTTTAAGTCCTGGTTTAGGTTTGGTTTAGTCCTGGTTTAAGTCCTGGTTTAGGTTTGGTTTAGTCCTGGTTTAGTCCTGGTTTAAGTCCTGGTTTAGGTTTGGTTTAGTCCTGGTGACCTAATGATGTTCAGTGATGGTATAACTTGCCTCATGAAGTTGTCGTCATTGCAGGAACACAAAAGACACAGTGGAAGTTTGGGCGGGGGGGGGGGGGGGGGGGCTCGGGCGTCTTTACCTACTCTAAGGGGAGGCTCACATTCACCCAATCTGAAAACTCCTGCTCTACAATAAACAACAACATTTTTCTTTTAACTTTTGTTCATTTGACATTGTCACAGAAAGTCCATAATATCTTCTGGTGCACCGACAAACAAAGAAGTTCAACGAGGCTAAAACAGTAGTAGAAGCTTCAAAGTTTAGCAAAACACATACACAATGGAGCACTTCCTGTACCACTTGATGACTTGGAACAGAGTGTTCTCAGTTGGAGAGAAGAACACACTCTAAATATGCAGGATTTGTGTGTTTAACATTTGTAAATGAAACAAAACACAACTCCAGGTATGTTTTAATGTGGATACAATATTATAACTACTTGATACAATATTATAGATCCTAAAATAAAATAAAAAACATGAGATTGAAATGGCAAGTTTGTGGATCCAATCCCAAAGAAATAACGACAAGGTTCAACATTTGTGCGTCATAATATTCAACATTTCTTTCAAAAACAGTGAATCGCCTGGAGTCAAATCAGCTCCTGCCCTTCATCTGAAATCATCATCAGGTTCAAACTTCAGCTTATTTGATCATGTTCCTATGCTGAAAACAGAAAAAACTGAAACAACTTTCTTACAACCTTTATTCCCTGTATCATATTTTGATGAACTTTTGCTAGTAATGAAAGGAATTGACCTTCAGTTGGTCATATTTCTGAAAAAAGTGCCCCAGACTCAAAATGAAGTTTTGGTAAAACCTCCAACAACCAGAATAAAACTGTTAGAAGGTTAATATCTGTTCAGTCATAAAATAACCAAAGGCAATTTTCTCTTTAATCACACAGGAACAAAACACATAATCAAGGTAAAGATCATATCAAATAGGAAACTAAAAGTCCAAAAATGATGATTGTCAGTGTTGGTTATGTTTGGCAACGATGAATCGAATGGTTAATAAAGTGAAAGCAAGAATAGAAACTGAAACTCCAGTATATTATGACGACAGTACAACTTATTATTGATCCATTTTCAGTCAGATTGACTTGTAATGATCCTTGTCATAACTTAACACGGTTTCACGTTTCATATCATCGGCTGTAATGTGTATTTAATATTTTTTTGTTTCGGGAGAACTTTTTTAAAAGAGTGTTGACAATGGAGTTTGGTTTCTTCAATTAAACCAAAAAGTTCATCCAATCATGATGCAGGACTTTGATTTTGGAAAAAAAAAGTTCAAAAAGTTATCACCCTAATACACATACACAACCGGTCAAAAGTTTTAGAACACCATCATTTTTACAGTTATTTAATGCAGTTCAAGTCGTGCAAGTCCAGTGAAGATCTTGAAATGGTACAAAGGTAAAAACTGAACAGCCAGAGGTAAAAAAAAAAAAGATAAAATATACAAAACACAAGTCCAAGCTTCTGCCAAAACTACCTCAGGAAAAAAGAACAAGATGGTAAAGGTTGAAAACATGAGTGTCCAGCAGCAGCACAGTGTCCAGACTTAAACCCTGTGGAGCTGGTTTGGGATGAACTGGACAGAAGAGTGAAGCGACCGACAAGTGCCACACATTTATGGGAACTTCTGCAACAGACTTGGGAAGAACTTTCTGAAGAATATTTGATTTCTGTTCTGTTCTGTTTGATTTCTGTATCTGCCAAAGGTGGACACTTTCATCAATCTAAAGTTTGAGAATACGTTTTGGTCAACAGTAAACAGTAAAAAATGGAAAAAGTGTGGTGTTCAAAAACTTTTGAGTTGTAGCGTAAATCCAAAATTAGTTTAATATATTTCTTTTGAAAATGTGAGATTGATAGGACAAGTTTGTGGATCCAATTCTTGACAAGGTTCAACATTTGTGCGTCATAATATTCGTCATATCGGCCCCTGCCCTCCATCTGAAATCATCATTAAATTCAAAATGCAACATATTTCATAATTTTCCTCAGGTTGAAAAAGCAGAAAAAAATTGACATGAGATCTTATATCATGTATGTAAGGTGATTATGGACATAAATGGGCCCAGTCAAGCAGAAGTAAACAGCAAGTTAATGCATCTGATATAAAAATGTATTGAACAGATACATATGTACTCTAGTTTATCAAACTGTTTACCTTTTTTCTGTACCATTTTTGGTTCTAAAGTTCCATACGTTTTAAACAGACCATGTATGAAACATGGAACAAAAATTATTTCCCAAATTTCAAAGACCCAAAAATCATGTAAATAAATGGATGTATTTCATCATATCTTGTGTTATTCCATCTTTGAACTGTTGATGAAGGTACAGGATTTTTTTTAAAAAATAACGCATTTAAAATGATAAAAATTTGCTTGGAAGGACTGACATATTTTATAGAAATAGTTTCCTTTCATTTTTGAAGTAATATTAAAGTATTCAGAAGAAAAAAGTTGACAAATGATGTAAAATCCTGCACCTTCTACTTGTTTGAACAATTTTCCCTCCGTTACTTTTCCCTCCGTTACCATGACCTTTCTTAATAAAAAATCTCATGACTCAAAAAGTAAGAGGTTTTTCAACCTAATCTTGTACCATATGGTAGAAAACTATATGAAGCAAATATTCAAACCAGTTTGTTAAGGATATGTAAGTGAGAACCAAGAGTTATCACTGTTTGTGTTTATTGCCCAAAAAGTGCTGCATATTTCATTCCCTCCGTTACCGACATGAGTTTTTTATTTTTTGTCTTGAACTTGAAAGAATATCACAGGTTTAACTTGACCCTGTTGGAGTGTAACTCTTTCCTACATTCTGATACTTTACTTATTTCAATAGTCCCTCTAGTTTCTGAATAAGAGACATTTGAATGTCAAAAATCTGCCCCTGTTTCCCTCCTTTACCGTTTGACCGGACCCAAATATATAATAAAATACTACAATACAGACACGTGTATATGTAAGAAATCTGGTGTGTGGATTGGAATTCTTTTATGGCAGAATCTTGTGGAAAAAAAGTGCACTTGAAATGCTCCTTCTGAACTTTTGAGCCTTTATTGTACTTATTGAACGGTGGTACAGGCGGTGCCAGTGCTTAGAGAATGACATTCAATAGGCAAAAAACTGGATCATTTTCAGTTTTCAGTGTTCGTAATATTAGTTTTGAACAAATTAGACATTCCGTAATGGCACTTCCTGCACTCTGAGCTGGAGGAAGCAGATGAAAGTTAATTTTGAGAACACTTCAAATGAGTGTGGGTTTGAACGGCATAATTTGGCACAACCCGAAAAGAAGAAAGAGAAACGTACTGAATGTTTTTGCAAGAATTTGGTTCAGACAATAAAGAAATAAGAAGAATAAGAAGAATAGAATGGGTTTAGAGCATTCACAGAAACACACACAGAGGTTAGGAGTTTGATTCTAGTTCATGCTGTTGTTGGGCTCTTGGGCAATTCACTTCACACTTTAATATGGTGTGATTAGTGATAGTTGGATTGAGTGTGAGTGAAGATTTCATTGTGATTGAACATTTTACTGAAGGCAAAAAAATGAAATAAAAAATCAACAGAACCAACTGGATTCTTCTAGTGAATAAGTTCTCATAAGAAATCACCCAAGTAGAGCGGCGGTCTCCAAACTTTTTCCTCTGGTGAGCTACTTTTACAAAACGAAAATGCCAGAGAGCTTTTCATTTCAATGGGCACAAGAAATTGCCACTTTAGATGGGAACAGTTTGATGGTTATAAAACATAAACCATTATCTGTTTATTAGTGCACAAAGTTGGGCTCCACATGACACATTTACCATGGTAACAGGCGTTTGATTCATCAGATTTGGTATTACACATCCATCCATCCATTTTCTTCTGCTTCTCTGAGGTTGGGTCACGACGGCAGCAGTCTAAGCAGGGACTCGCAGACTTCCTTCACCCCTGACACTTCCTTCACCTCCTCCCGGGGGACACCGAGCCACTCCCAGGCCAACCCAGACACATAGTCCCTCCAGCGTGTCCTGGGTCTTCCCCGGGGCCTCCTCCTGGTGGGACATACCTGGAACACTTCCCGAAGGAGGCGTCCGGAACAGATGCCCGAGCCACCTCAGCCAGCTTCTCTCGACGTGGAGGAGCAGCGCCTCTACTCCGAGCTCCTCCCATGTGACTGAGCTCTTCACTTTATCTCTATGTCAGGGATGTCCAAACTTTTTTCATCAAGGGCCACATATCTAAAGACAGACAAAGCAGAGGGTCGATCGAGGGCCAGAGACTGGTGCTCACTACAGTGAATAATTGAAATATGTGAAAGTTTAACACATTCGAATGACTCATCAGTCTTCATTCATGCTAAGATCGCTAAAACTACACACTAATATTTAATTTAATTCATCATGGTTTTAGCTTTATCATGGTAGATTTTCAACAAACCCTGGAGTAAAAAAGTTCATTTTTAACTGATGCAAGGTTATTTGAGCTAATTCACCTGAAAGCCTGAGGGCCAAGAAAAATATATCTCGGGGCCACATTTGGCCCACGAGCCATAGTTGGGACATGCCTGCTCTATTTCGACCGCTTGTATCTGCGATCTCGTCCTTTCGGTCATTACCCTTTTAACTTTTATACTTATGGATAATGATATTACACCATAATTCAAAATCCCTTGGCGAGCTGCTTGGAAGGAGGTGGAGAGCTGCTAGTGACTCCCGAGCTACAGGTTAGAGACACGTGAAGTAGAGTATTCAGTTCTGATACACCTTTGCTAATGACTGAAGTGGGGAGCTGCCCACACTGAAACTAACACACCCTAGTTGTTCATGTTAAACAGTATTTGTTCATTCTATTTCTGTTCAGTCCATTAAAATAGCCCAAAATGCAAAAGTCCTATTTTTTGTGACCTTAAAGGAACTAAATTGCATGAGTTTCCAATCTGTTATAATGTTTCTTCATCAAAAACAAATTTCACTGACTCAAACTGCAGATTTACGAGTTCTTCTCTCAAACAGAAAACACGCTGTTCCACCTTGTGATGTCACGAGGCAATACGTAATGTAGGAAGTGCTCCACTGCGTTTTTAAACTCCATACACCTTCACTGGAATCATGTGGATGGTTTTTAGTCTTGGAATTGTCAAATCTCTACTGAACGAAAGGTAAAAAGGAGCCGTTGACTTGAAAATTATCGCTTCATGACATCAGAAGGTGAAACAGAGCAAAACAAAACACAACTCCAGATAAGTTTTTGACGAGCTAACGACATTATAACCCGTCTTAACGCTCACGAGAGTCAGTTTTGAATATTTTTGGACCATTAAGTAGCAGTACAGGCAGCGCTTTAATTCACTTATCTTTAATACCTTTGTGGAGAGAAATTTCTTGCAGTGTATCCTCAAAAGACTCTGGCTCCTGGATCCTGGGCTCTGTACCATGACCGAGAGTCTGGCTCAGATCTAGAGACAGTCCCCGGGCTCTCCTCTTCTTCCTCCTCCTCCTCCTCCTCCTCCTCTTCTTCTTCTTCCTCTTCTGCTGCAGACAGTTCAGGCAAGTGTACCCAGGACTCCATAATCTTGTTATGGGTGAAGGACCACACTCCCCATATCTGGCAACCCCAACACAGCAAAGCGCCCATTTTCATTTCCTGTACTCCGCTGTTGATCCTGACATTAATTTAATACCAGTCAAAGGTTTGAACTCAGCCTCTCGTTCAATCTTTTTCTTTTTTGTTTTTTGTTTTTTTACATTTGATACACACACTAAAGACACCAAATATATGAAGTAAAACGTATGGAATTATGAAGCTGTGGAGTGGTGGATCCCTCTGCCTCCGCTCCACAGTGCATTAGTATTATTTCATTTCATTTACATTTGCATTAAGTTAATTACAGCGCACATAGTTTAACTTAATTCCTTTATTTAGACTCATATGGTAATTTGGGTGCACGCATTTTAGTTAATACAAGCCTGAATGATTTAAATACACTTGTTCTTTTTGTTCTCGGAGTTGCCAGACAGAGGATTTAGTTTGTTTTAGTCTAGTTTGTTTAAGGTTACTTTATTATTTTCTGTACTTATTATTTTCTGTATTATACATCTTTGCCTTCTTGTTACTTTGAATTTAGTTGATGATTAAGTGTAATTCCTCCCTCTTGTGTTCAGTTTTAAGCTACACTAGTTTGTATTCGAGTCGTTTTACACTAATCCGATGGAAAACGGCTCCGGAGACGGAACGATCTGGTGCCGATCGATGTACAGATCTGATCCGGCACCGCGTGGATGCCTGAAAACGTTGATACGCTGACGTAGGAGCTCTAATTGCCGTCTTTACTGGACCACGTCACTGTGACTTGCGCCTTCCTGATTCGCTGGGTTTGTGACATCGGTCATGTGACGCTATTGCGGACCGATGTCGCAGAACTCGCCAAAACATGGACGCGGCATTGAGCACCTGGAGATTTTAAGGTAGCTGTTGAACCAGAGCCAGAACATGAACAGATGATTTGTTTTAAGGAGATTGAGAAGGAGAAGGAAGAGGTTTTTGGTCATGGCGTACAAGACAGTTTAAACAAACCATAGACAAACGGGAAACAGCGGAGATAGAACTACTTGCTAGTACACAGTAGAGCCCGACCGATATATCGGCTGGCCGATATTATCGGCCAATATGGGCACCTGGAGACATATCGGCTATCGGCCGATGTGCTTGCTGATATGGGCCGATATTTCACGTGGGCATGTTATACCTCGTTATAAATCTTAGACTCTCTACATTATGTTCATATAATCCAATTTACAGACAGATAAATGTCCTAATATGTGGCTCCGCATCAGTATTTATTTGCGGTGTAATTTGTCTGTGTCCGTACTGTCCCTGAACACACCCCCAGAGTCACGTCACTTCACTCACGTGTGTTTGTTTACACCCGCAGCGGTGCGCAACACTGAGATTATATTCTTTTTACGGACAATCGTCTTGAGTCTGGATTAAAAGGACTTTTATTAGTGCAGTTTCTTATTGGGAGCCGTGTTTTCTCTTTTTCTCACTTTTTCTCTTCAAGCCGCTTGTAGACCCGTAGTTTGACAGCAGCAGCGGCTGAAAACGAAACTTTCAGAAATATGCGTGTGCATAGGATTTTTTTAAAAAAAATGCATATTTGGCTGCAGTTCAGCATAAAATGAATAAACCAGGACTAATCTTGGTCTTGAGAGAGAGATAGAGACCGAGTCCCGACACTCAGTCCTGGTTCAGTTCTGGTTTAGTCCTGTTTCACACATGGTTTAAATCTGTTTTAGTCCTGGTTTAGTCCTTTTTCAGTCCTGGTTCAGTTTTAGTTTAGTCCTGCTTGCAACAAAACAATCTCAAGAGTCGCTTGGGAGCCAAAAAAGCCAGCTGCTTTAGTGAGCCGAGCCAAAAGAGCCAGTTCTCCAAAAAAAAAAAAACTGGAATACCCATCACTAGTAGCTAGAATGTGATGCAAAAATGCCATTAGGCCAATCTACTGTATGTAAATATGATGTAAAGAGTCAGAATAACAATAAATGTTGCCTAAATAAACCCAATTTAGAATCCACTAGAGCCAAACCTAAGTTTTTTAAACAATTCAAGATTTACAGTGAATTTTCACATCACTAAATATATCGGCGATTATATCGGCTATCGGCAGCGCCAACTCCCATTATATCAGTTTCATATCGGCCACAACAAAATCCATATCGGTCGGGCTCTAGTACACAGTCCACGAAAAGACTGTTTTCACGCTTGCCATCTTCCTCAGCTCGAAATCGGTTGCTGCAACTTACTAGCGTTTCAGGCGGTTTTGCGTTAAAGGGCGAAGTATAGTTCTGTAGGTCTATATGTAGGACATGCAGACAAATAATCTCTGAAAAGTTTAACATGAACCATCTCCAACGCGATAGAAACGCAGAACAGACTCACCATCAGCAGAACACCCCTCTGTCACAGAAAGAACACTCATATTCCACTGAGTCGTGTCCTTTAGTTCGACAGAAGCTGAACCACATCAGCGACACAAGGAGTGAGCTGTTTTTTGAGCTCTTAGTTTGTGTAAATGAGCCATGTGGTTTTAAGTTTTGTTTCTGTAAAATGTAAACAAATATGCTCAAAGTTGTGTGGATAGGAAAGACTTGTGACGCAGATCGTTTCCGATACGGTGATATGTAAAAAAAAAAAAAAAAAAATGAGAAATTCAGATTGAGAAAAAAAAATCAAGCCGAGAAATTCAAGTTGAGAAATTCAGGTTAAAAAAACAAAAATCAAGTTGAGAAATTCAGAGTGAAAAAAACAAAAATCAAGTTGAGAAATTCAGAGTGAAAAAAACAAAAATCAAGTTGAGAAATTCAGAGTGAAAAAAATTCAAGGTGAGAAATTCACATTGAGAAATTCAGATTGGGAAAAAAAAATTCAAGTAGAGAAATTGAGATAGATTTTTGAAGAGGGAACAGAAAAAGAAAAAGCTCAGAAGAAACAATTTTGTGTAATATAGGACCTTTAAATTATGGCATCAAATTCAAAATGCAACTGATTTGAGCGACTTTATTAGATTTTTGTCTTTGTTTATGTTTTTTCTCAAGACGAACAGTTGATGTAGTAGCAGACAGGTACTTATCCGTGACAGACAAAGATCAAGTGAACGTTTTGCACTTAAGATTCTGAGAGCTTTGAGTGGCGTTCCCGTGAGAGATCATAATTATACCAATTACCAATGGGTGTTCCTGACTTTATTAACTTAAATGTAGTTCTTTTGCAACTCTCTCTTTCACTTTCCATATGGCTGCTTTGATTAGATGTGACAGCTTCGGATTCAAGTATATTCTGAAAAAAAAGATCAAAAAGCGGCGCGACACGAAACTGAAAAGACTAACGATTAAAGGACCAATTTTATGTTATTATCTGATCTTATATCTGATGTTATAATGTAGTTTCCTCGTCACAAACAGACCCGGAGTTGTGTTTTGTTTCATTCACATGTTTAACACACAAACCCTGCGTATTCTGTTCCAACTTGTGATGTCATGTGGTGATACAAGAAGTGCCTCACTGTGTTTTTAAACTCCGCACACCTTCATTGGAATTTATCGATGGGCAAATGAGTCGGAGCTCCGGAGCGCGTCTCACAGCAGCCGCTCACGTGACCAAAGTGTGGAAGTGTCGGTCCCTCCCCCTCTGCGTGTCGATCGCTTCAGTGTATCGAAGCGTTTCATTGGCTCGGCGAATGTTCCGCTCTGCGATTGGTTCAGAGTGTTCAGCGCACTTCCGTGGTTTGACGAGCGCTAAACTGCTACAGTATAAAAGATGCGCCAATATTTCTTAAAAATGTTGGGTAGTGAGGAGTATTGTGTGACGTTAGTGGTGATTTTGGCGACTTTTGGCATTTTGTTTCATTTTCGATGGCATCTACAAGTGGAAAAATACGATCCATGTTTTGGGATCACTTTGACCTAATTCCACCTCACAAGGTAACACCTAGTTTTCTTATTTACAGCTGCTATTTATGTTTCTCTTTACATATTATTTTAAATCATTATTATTGTTGTTGTTGGTTCGGTGTCGCTCTGCACACAAGTATTGTCTTACACTAACAATACTTCATCGATGCTGAGACACCTGCGTGCCAATGGTTAAATTTGTCCACTAGAGGTCAGTGTTTCTCCGAGGCCTCAGACACGTCGAACCGTTTGAGACAATATTGCGACTGAGGTGTCAGTGCTTCACGAGGCTCCATTCGCCCGTCACTACTAGAATTACTTGGATTGCTGCCAATCTCTACTGAACTAAAGGCCTGTTTACACGAGAACGCTTGCGGGTAAAAAAACGACAAAATATTTTATCGGAAGTGCCTTTCGATTAGACGGTGACGGCGTTTTTGGGGCTTAAAAACGCAAAAATCTGAAACCATCCTCCAGAGCGGAAAAGTTGAATAGGCTCCACTGTAGTGTTTCCGTCTACACTGCCCAAGACGCAAAACTCTGGTCAGATCTGCTCAGGTCGCGTACATGTTTACGTCACATACATACAGTACACAGAAACAAACATGTCGGATCTTTTTCGATGCGTCGGACCTTCAAGTTGCTCTAATAAACTTACAGGAGGCTCCCAACAAATGTAGAGACTCTGCAGAGATACTGTTAGTGAACAGAGAAGGATCTGCAATCACCTCTGTCAAATTCTGGGTGCACCAGGTCGTCGCAGTCGAGTCAGACGGATGTGGACGAGACCTGGAGAACCAGTCGATGGTGCGACAACTTTGTGGAAGGAGGAGCTGATGAAAAAGCGTCACATGAAAACTTCCGTATGTCCAAAGACGCTCTTGTTGCTTTAAGTTGAAACATACACAATCCAATTCCACACACTTTTGCGTCACCGTATGCACGCAGATTTCCTCCTGAAAACACTTATCTAAATACGGAATAAAAAGTGAAGACGCGACGCTACTTTTACATCTTCTGTTTAGACCGTCATCATATAAACGTAGCCTAAAAGGTAAAACGAGCTGTTAACATGAAAACTATCACGACATGACATCACAAGGTGTCACAACTGGAGCTTTAGGCTACATTCAGACTGCAGGGCTTAATGCTCAATTCGGATTTTTTGTGAAATCTGTTTTTTTTTTTTGCGAGGTTGTTCACGTTTCCAATTAAATACGACTTGTGTGTGTTGAAGTTGCTGTCGAACCGGAGCCAGAACATGTACAGATGATTTGTTTTAAGGAGGAGATTGAGAAGGAGAAGGACGAGGTTTTTTGGTTGTGGCGTTTTGTGGGGCAGCGGCAGCGACGTCCGTAGAAAGGAACATGTCGGTGCAGAGTCGCAGCCAAGAGTGGTGGGGATTGCTTCACTCACACGAAGTTCAGACACAGTTTTCATCTGACGAGAAGAACGTTTGTGTACATTTGGGATGAATGTGACCTGTCCGTTCAGACTGAAGTCGCACGTCGTAAGATCGGATATGTATCGGTTTCAGGAGCACATATCCAAGTGTCCTGGGTCACATTTGAAAAAAATCGAGTCTGTGTCGTTAAAATATCAGATACGGGAGCATAGAGGCGAGAAAAATCGGATTTGGGTCACTTCAGGCTTCCGTTATGTTCGTATAATCAGTCATTCCAACCACACTTCAGTTTTCATCATTTCCTCACTGACACAAAACTCCGAGCGCACTGGGTACATGCGATAAGAAGAGGCGCCAAATTCAAGACGATTCCAGCCATCACATACGTCTGCAGTCTTCATTTTACCACTGGTCACTGTGACGGAGTCGCTCCGTCCGAGCGCGTGCTTACTTAAGCACGCCCGAACAAGCCCGCGCCAACTACCCACCTGTTTTCATTCATTCTGCACCGTACCCCGCGCTGTTGCTCACTCCTCGTCTATCCACTCCGGTCCCCGCTACACATTTTCCGTCCGCTCACCACCGCAGTAGCCTTGGGTGCACACAAGTCCGCTGCCAAATCCTTCACCTCCATAACTTCGTCTTCCATCTACCTTTCCGCATTATCCATCCCCTGTCCTCACGCCCCACTGGCAAACAGAGCACTGATCTGACACTTCCTTTTTCCGGTTTCGTGCGCGGGACCTTCGCATGTGACGTCACTGCGACGTCATCACCAAAAAACCACAGTTAATAATAAAATATTAATTTCTCATTTCCTATTGCTGCTACAGGCGCAGAGAGATGGCCATATAATTTACTATATTTTTCTGGGTTTTTCCTTATTTTGTTGTTATCAGTAATTTGGGTTTTAAGGGTGAAAACCCACATTTCTTTGTTAATTGGCTTGGGGGAGGAGTCATGGGGGATAAAAGAGCCACTCTCCCTCCCTCAGTCAGTTCCAACCTGGACCTGGAAGAGGAAGGTAATATACCAGAGCTTTAAGCAGACTTTTGCTGGTGTGTGTGTATATATTGTAAATACTTTTTCTTTATTGTTTCACTTTTTGTTGTATAGCACTCTTCAAACTTTCTTTATTTGGGAACACTAACACCTATTAAACACTCAAAAAACATCCTTCTGACTACGCCATCGTTATTACAGTAAGATAGAACCCCGTCACAGTCACATTTACTTCAGTGGGTTTGATCACAATTGGTCGGTGAGCCCAGTGTCGGGAACTAAACCGGAAGTTGTCGGCACGTGTTTCGAAATGTCTTCCAGGTTTATGACGTAAGCGTGAATAAAGCCTGTAGTGTTTAGAAATGTTGGGTTTGATCTGTGCAGTGGATTGTGGGATATCTCGTAGCTCCTTACCGCTGATTAGGAGCTATGAAAGGAAGCATCACGTCTCCTTTCCTCACTCCTTCCTCGCCTCACTGATCAACTCGGATGGCTCTTGTCGTGGCGGACGATGACGCACGTCCCGGTCAGTGATCAGGAAAGGAACTTCGTAAGCGCATTTAACCGTTTTCGGATGCAGTCTTAATCTTACGTACAATTACTTAAAGTGTGCGTCCTTTTCATTTCAGCACCATGGACAGTGACACGAGCCAACGTCTGTCGAGCGTCGAGAAAAATGGACGCATGGTTAAGTATCAAAATAGCTGAAAAATAGCCTACAATTTACGGAAGACAAATGACAGAAAATCATTGTTATTTTGCTTCTTTTTTTTTTTCTTTTGTTGCAATTAATTTAAATGAGTAAACAGATTTGTCTATTTGCTGTCACAGTGTTGGAATTCAGCTAATTATTTATACCACCCCCTGAGACGTTTTTAATTATCTGTTGTCATCGGAGAAAATGAAATAAAATGTCAGAAAACATTTTAAATATATCGACAATGACACTGTAGAGCTCTACCCTCAAGTGCATTTATAATTATTACATTATTTTCAACGTAATGCACAAACCACGCTCGGGATGCTGCTAATTGTGTTTATGTGGCCAAACGAAAATGTCAGTGGAAGAGAAGCAAACCACAGTTGTCAAAACAAACATCATATTGACCAAGTTACCAAGTTAAAAACTGTTCAACTAGTTCGACATCTCCTACCCCCTCAGAGTTTAGAGCCGAGCTGTGTCTTAGTTCCATTACCTTCTACCGTCGTCTCTCGCTATATCGTGGTTGACCTTTCGCGGTCTCGCTGTTTCATGGATTTTTTTTAGTGCAGTTTTTTTTTACAGTGTATGAGTGTGTATTGTGGTCCTCCCCCTGCATATAAACCCCAAAAATAACAATAAGTTCAAATATTTGTGCAGAGAAACGCAAATCTCTTACAGAAATCTTTTTTAAATGATGAACTCTTTTACAAAATATTACAATATTATGAACAACCTGAAACTTTGAGAAAAATGCAATTTCAACACAATGTTTTAACATGAACTTGTATGCAAATAGGAATAAGTGCATTTTTCTTGTAAAATCCTGCACTTGGCTCCACTTTTCTCATGTTGGACATTTTTCTGATGAGGGTGTCACGGTCAACAGTCAAAACGATCGTCCTTTAAGAGCGTTTGGAAAGAGACAAGTCTTCATTTGTGCTGCTCTGGTGGGAGGGGCCACGTACAGAGACGCTGGAGACGCTGCTGTGATAAACACCACAGAAAATTAACAATATTTTAATAGAAAATATAATTAAAATATTTTAGTAGAAAATCAGCCGAGGGACAGATTAAAGGTCTTGGAGGGCCGGTTCTGGCCCCTGGGCCGTATGTTTGATACCTGTGCTCCATTGTCAATCATTTTCTTCCGTGCTGTGTCTCCTGTACAGTACAGAATGTGTTCAGTTTGACAAATTTACATAAATGTTGAATCTCTAGATGTGTAATTCTAAAGTAATGCGTGATCTGGGCAATTGTGTCAGGTCCTTTCTCCTGCGGTCACCTCCGAGCCCGTCCTGATCGTGAGTCCCGGTTCAGTCCTGGTTTAGTCCTGGTTTAGTCCTAGTTCAGTCCGGTTTAGTCCTCATCTTCAGTCCTGGAATCAGTCCTAAGTTAGTCCTGGGTTAGTCCTGGTTTAGTCTTGCTTTAGTCCTTGTCGTAGGCAAGGACTAAACCAAGATTCTGAAGTGCTGCGCGATCGGGCGATTGCGGCGCTTTCCTCCGTGAAGTGTGGAGCTCTCCGTCGGTCATTTTTCCTGCGGTCACCTCCGAGCCCGTCCTGACAGTGAGTCCTGGTTCACTCCTGGTTTAGTCCTGTTTTAGTCCTATTTTAGTCCTAGTTCAGTCCTGGGTTAGTCCTGGTTTAGTCTTGGTTCAGTCCGTGGTGTATGCAGCACAAAAGTTTGATATAATCTCAGGTTAACGGGCGGGTTCGGTGCTGGACTGTGCGGGTGGGTGCCCCGCGATAAACGAGGGAACACTGTACTCCCTGTGACCTCAAATGACCTCAGATCGTCACCAAACCTTTTTTTTTTGCAGCAGCAGCATCGGGCACGGGGACTTGACCCACGTACCAAATTTGGTGACAATCGGTTCATAAATGGCGGAATTATCACGGGTGGACAGACACACAGGGTAAATACAAAATCTGGTCAACCCTTCAGGGACCAGGTAAAAAATCTACTGCTCATGTGCTTGAATTAAGAATTGTCAAGTCGAATCTACTCAAATAAAGTAAAAAAAAAAGGTTCTTGTGTAGCATCTGCGATGGGCCCGTCAAACACTTTTCTCCATGGAGATGTTATTGCTTTGTCCTTAAACCTTTCTATCTCCATGGAGACCAGAGCAGACCAAGTTACAGGTCAGATCTGTGGAGAGGCAAACACCCTCACAATCAGAATGTCTGTTTTTCTATTTATATTAGTGTTTTTAAGCAGTTAAACCATGTCTCATTGAATAAATGTAAGGCAGAGCTGTTTAATGTCATAATAAGGGTGTAACGGTACAAAAATCACAGTTAACCCTCTGCAGGCAGGCGTTGCAGATTTGCAACAGCTAAATTCCAATTACCTACTTACTCCACATTCATATTTTATGAGCTTTTTTTACTCGGGAGCCTTTTCTCCCATCCATGCTGATAAACGTGGACGATGCAGACTGTGCAAGAATGACAACATGCAAACAGCCTGCCAGAAGTGCAAAATACTTTTTTTGTTTACAAAGGATAAAAAAGTCAGGATTGTATATTACTACCCCATATTACAATGTTCCCCAAATATCAGATTTTTCCTGATACTAAAAATGTATTTGAGCCTGAGAGGGTTAAGTACGTTCCTCAGTTTTGAGGTCACAGTTTGGTTTATTTTTGGTTCCGTTGGGAACAAAATGCAATACTGTTTGCTTGTTGTTTATTTGTGTTTTTATTAAACCAAAATGTGTTTTAACATTATGCAAACAATAACTAATAAACTAAACTAATAATTTAAATAAAATATTCTCAAATAAGTAACAAATGTATGAAATATTATAAAAAAGTGTATTCCTTGTAAACAGTAAACAAAACTTCTCAAAAAGTAAAGTGCAGCACTAACAGTTCCAGCATGAAGTTTTACTCAATATTTTATATTTTTGGCCAGAATAAAACAACTTGTCCACATTGTCTGCAGTAAGTGCAGATCTGCTGCAGTTACAACGTCCCCAGTGACTGAAAATACACTTTCACTCGGCACAGAGGTTGTGGGTTTTCTGTGCGGGCGAAAAGTGAGAACCGCGGAGCGACGACCGTAGATTTGTAAGGATTCGCGTGGTTTGGAGGGACGTAGTCAAGGTGGGGGGCAATAGTTGTCAAGTCGGGTCGGGCCTTCAGTGTAGCTGCACATGTAGTGGCGGAACATAAACACACACAGCCGTACACCGAACCGAACATCCCGTACCAAAACAGTTCGGCACAAAACATGTACCGTTACACCCCTATGTTATACTGTGGAACATTCCAGGCAGAGCATCTCCATAGAAACAAACAGGTGATGGATCCTCAACCAAAAAGTTACACCGTGCACCTTTAGCTGAAGTCATTTTAACTCACCTCGATATTTGCGGCGCTCAGCTTCCTCTCGTAGACTTACCTCACTTTGATAATAAATTCAGCGTGTGGTGCATCCAGCCGGGGGAACAGATGGGGTCGACCCCGAGGTTAGAGTCTCTTGGTGGGTAGAGCTCCGCAGGACGTCCCCCCCCTCCACGCCCACCACCTCCCGAGACGCTTCACTGAGCAGCACAACACCATCTGACTGTTTGTTTTGGCTGGTGATTTTAGGCTCCAGCGAGAAGAGAGAAAGTTTGAGTGGAGTTGACAGCTCGACGGCGCCTCCCCTCCTCCGTGGATCACAGGGCCTTAAAATGCGTGTGATAGGTCATTAAGATTGTCAAATTCTTGCTTAATTTGCTGGGATTATAGTTGTTGTAAATATTAATTATAGTTTTGAAGTAATTAAGAAGCAATTTGTGAGGTAACGTTGAAAAATATGTTGAAAATTACAAGACGCGGAGAGTTTTAAAACATATTAATCTGTGTGTCGTTCGTTAATTAGTTTTTCAATATAAAACCAAAAATGAGAAAATGAAAAAAAATATATATATTTTCTTCATTTTTTGTCTCCAAAACCAAAATGAAAAAACAGATAATGATTTGTTTTTTTCAGTTTTCGATTTTGTGTTTAAATGAAGAATGGAAAAAAAAACAAAAACGTTTCCATGACTTAAACTGAGATGCCGGACTGAACCAGGACTTAAACCAGGACCGGACCAGGACGGAGTCTGAGACCAGGACTGAGACCAAGACCAGACCCGAACTGAGACTGGGAACAGGACCAGGACCAGACCAGGACCAGACCGAGACCAGACCGGGACCAGACCAGGACTGAGTCTGAGACCAGGACCAGGACTGAGACTGGGATTGAGATCAGGCCTGAGTCCGAGACCAGACCTGAACTGAGACCGGAAACAGGACCAGACCAGGACAAGACCAGGACCAGACCAGGACTGAGACCAGAACCAGACTGGGACCAGACCAGGACTGAGTCTGAGACCAGGACCAGGACTGAGACTGGGCCTGAGACCGAGACCAGACCCGAACTGAGACTGGGAACAAGACCAGGACCAGGACCAGACCAGGACCAGACCGAGACCAGACCGAGACCAGACCAGGACTGAGTCTGAGACCAGGACCAGGACTGAGACTGGGATTGAGATCAGGCCTGAGTCCGAGACCAGACCTGAACTGAGACCGGAAACAGGACCAGACCAGGACAAGACCAGGACCAGACCAGGACTGAGTCTGAGACCAGGACCAGGACTGAGACTGGGATTGAGATCAGGCCTGAGACCGAGACCAGGCCCGAACTGAGACTGGGAACAGGACCAGGACCGGACTGGGACCAGACCGGGACTGAGACTGAGACCAGGACCGAGACTGGGACTGAGACCTGGTCTGAGTCCGAGATCAGACCTGAACTGAGACCGGGAACAGGACCAGACCAGGACAAGACCAGGACCAGACCAGGACTGAGACCAGAACCAGACTGGGACCAGACCAGGACTGAGTCTGAGACCAGGACCAGGACTGAGACTGGGCCTGAGACCGAGACCAGACCCGAACCGAGACCGGGAACAGGACCAGGACCAGACTGGGACTGAGACTGGGATCAGACTGGGACCAGACTGGGACCAGACCGGGACTGAGACTGGGATCAGACTGGGACCAGACTGGGACTGAGACATTTGACCAGACCGGGACTGAAAACTGTTTAGTTTAGCACAAAAGTCTGGCATTGCAGTTTAAGTCACGGAAACGGGAAACGGACGTTAAAACAGTTATTTTTTCATTTTCTTATTTTTGGTTTTATATTGAAAAATGAATGAACGAACGACACACGGATTCATATTAATGACGTCACAGTAGGAAGAATTTTATGCACAGTTTGTCTGATACTTTAAGGAGGTGGTATTATGTAAAATCAGCTTTGTGCAGCTTTGTTGACACATGATACAAAACAACACACTACAACTTCATAAACCTGCTACAGTGTGCAGTAGTTTCATTAGTGGATGCATGTTGTTCTAGCGCTCTGAAGGGGGAGCAAAGGGAGGAGGGGGGACTCAGAGCATCAGAAGCAAAATTGAAACTTATAAAATGTTAATAAGTCGTTTTGAACAAATACCCTTTAGCATTTTCCAAACAATAAAAGGTCACACAGAGATCTCAGTGCTACGTGATAAAAGTTAATACTCCATAGAAGTGTCAAACTCTCTCTTTAAATATTATTTCAACAAAATAAAGGTGTTTTATTTGTCAAATCATAACTTTTTGTATTCACTTTATTCCAGAAGTTGCCATGGGAGCCTCCACCCTGATTCAGGTGGTGTTATTTTGTGTGGGGCTGCTGGTCTGGAGAGTGAATAAGTCCAATATGAACTATAAACCTTTTTAGAACGTTTTAAAGCCCCACAGAGTCGGTGCAGTGAGACTTGTTGATGCACATTAAAATTATACATTTTACACAAATGAAAAAAACTTTCCACTTGAGGCAAAAGTGGAAAGTTTTTTTTTTCATTTGTGTAAAATGTTTAATTTTGCCTCAAGTGGAGGAGTTCAAGTATCTCGGGGTCTTGTTCTCGAGTGAGGGGAGGACGGAGCGTGAGATTGACAGGTGGATCGGTGCAGCTTCGGCAGTGATGCGGTCGCTGTATCAGGCCGTTGTGGTGAAGAGAAGCTGAGTCGAAAGGTGACGCTCTCGATTTACCGGTCAGTCTTTGTTCCCACTCTCACCTATGGTCATGAGCTCTGGGTAATGACCGAAAGGACAAGATCGTGGATACAAGCGCTTGAAATGAATTTCCTTCGCAGGGTGTCTGGGTGCTCCCTTCGAGATAGGCTGAGGAGCTCAGTCACATGGGAGGAGCTGGGAGTAGAGCCGCTGCTCCTCCACATCGAGAGGAGCCAGTTGAGGTGGCTCGGGCATCTGTTCCGGATGTCTCCTGGGCTCCTCCCTCGGGAGGTGTTCCGGGCATGTCCCACCGGGAGGAGGCCCCGGCAAGACACGCTGGAGGGACTATGTCTCTGGGTTGGCCTGGGAACACCTCGGGGTGCCCCTGGAGAAGCTGGAAGACATGTCCAGGGTGAAGGAAGTCTGGGAGTCCCTGCTTAGACTGCTGCCCCTGTGACCCTGCCCTGGATAAGCAGAAGAAAATGGATGGATGGAAAAAAACTTTATGCCATATTTAAGATACAAAATGTTTCTCATTTCTCCATTGACATGAATGGGATCCACGTTTAACCAGAAGTGCCACCACAAAAACGCACGATTTAGGAATAAGGTGGACAGACCCACATTAGAGGATTCTGGACCTGTGTACAATGCTGTTGCTGTTATGGAATTCCTTTGCGCGATGTCATGATTTCCAACCAGGAAATACAATTTAATACCTGAATGAAAAATGTTTAGTAAAGTATAGTAAAGTATTAAGTCATGATCGTAGCCTCCTAGGACCTGGAGTCACACACATTTTAGGTTGTTCAGGCACTGAATAAATAGTTTTTACAAATCATTAGTCAATTGTGACTTTATTGTGTTCCAAATGAAATAAAACTTAAAATGCATGTTTTATACATCTTAAGTGGACATATACATATAAACATATAATTCTTTGTTTTGAAATCAATAAATCCTGCCAGGCAAGAGTTCAGGTCTTAGGAGGTTAACTGAGTTTTAGTAAAATGAGCAGTCTAACCCGTCGATGAGCCTTTAACCTTTTCCTTCAGTCCTGGCAGGTGCAATACAGGTGCAAAAATGACCAACCAAAGAGAGATGGCAGGAGGCAGGAGCGGGCAGGGGAGGGGGGCACACACAGATGAATGGGGTTTTGAAGTACAGCCTGTCTGTACTTCAGCGTGATATATCGGCAGCTGTGCTTTGTAAGGGTTTAAATCAGCTCCCTGGACTCAGAGGGGGGCATTCATTTAAAAACTAGCCTTAAATGGGACAGGTCATTTTTCACTCTACCTTTTCCACAAGTCCAATACTTTAAACTGACTTTATTTTTAATCTTGTGTCTTTTGGTATTCACATGATCATCAAGAAGAAACCTGGAGTTTTATTTCATTCACACTGGAGTATCCAAAACAGGCAAAAGTACTTTTACCAAACGAGACTGCTGCATGCTGTCTGATGCTAATCATATTAAGTTTTTTAGAACTTCAACTTGGAAGTAAGACCCAAAAGCAGCGCTCTGATTGGCTACGATTGTGCAGTCAACCCATAGACCGCATGTACACTGTATATGTACAATACTCCAATACACTTTCTATTGAAAAACATTCACCTCTTTCTCCAGATCTGCTGCTGTCACGTTCGTCATAATAATAATAAAGATTTGGTCTTACAATGTTCACATTAACCTGCTCTACATGATGTGGTCACACCTCTTGTCAAAGCCTGATCCCGTCAGATCAGAAGCTCAGCAGACACTGGGAATTCCAGGAGCCACAGGGGGACGTCAGCAGCAAAAACTGCTGTTGTGTCCTTAGGCAAGACACTTCACCCACATTGCCTAGACTGTGGTGTGTGCGTGAGTGATGGAGGTTGGCGCAGGGGCCGATGGCGCAGATTGGCAGCCTCGCCTCCGTCAGTCTGTCCCAGGGCAACTAAACAACAAAATCGCAGTTTAAGTCAAATTTCGGCCGTTATTTGTTTTTTTTTTTTTTGTTGATTTTTTTTTATTTTGGTTTTGGAAACAAGTAATTAAGAAAATAGTAGTTTTTTCGTTGTGTTATTTTTGGTTTTATTTTGAAAAACTAATGATCAACGGATTCTTCATAATCCGTGTATCATTCGTTCATTCATTTTTCAATATAAAACCAAAAATAAGAAAACGAAAAAACAACAGTTTTCTTCGTTATTTGTCTCCAAAACCAAAATGAAAAAACGGATAATGATTCGTTTTTTCAGTTTTCGATTTTGTGTTTAAATGAAGAATGGAAAAAACGGATAACGGCCGTTTCCCGTTTACATGACTTCAGTGACTGCGATGCCGAACTTTTGCACCGGGTACAGACTGAACCAGGACTGATCCAGGTCCAGACCAGAGCGGGACTGAGACCGGGACCAGAGCGGGACTGAGACGGGGACCGGAGCGGGACTGAAACCGGGACCAGAGCGCGACCAGAGCAGGACCAGACCAGGACCAGGGCGGACTCCGAGCTTTGACTCCGAGCCTCCACGGGGTCCGAGCCTCAGCTTCGAGCTCCGGCCGTGGGCTCTGAGCCTCCGGTCTGGTCCTGGTCTGGTCCTGGTCTTGTCTCGGTCTCGGTCTCAGTCCCGCTCTGGTTCCGCTCTGGTCCCGGTCTGGTCCCGGTCTCAGTCCCGCTCTGGTCTCGGTCTGGTCCCAGTCTCGGTCTCGGTCTGGTCTCGGACCTGGATCCGTCCTGATTCAGTCCGTATGCGGTGCAAAAGTTCGGCATCGCAGTCACGGAAGTCACGTAAACGGGAAACGGCCGTTATCCGTTTTTTCCATTCTTCATTTAAACACAAAATCGAAAACTGAAAAAACGAATCGTTATCCGTTTTTTCATTTTGGTTTTGGAGACAAATAACGAAGAAAACTGTTGTTTTTTTGTTTTCTTATTTTTGGTTTTATATTGAAAAACGAATGAACGAAGGATACACGGATTCTTCATCTTCCCGCTTTCTGACTGGTCAACCCCTCCTCCTTCCCCTCCCCCCTCCTCCTCCCAGCTTTCTACAAGTGCAAATCACTTTTGCCACATGCACATCGCAAAATGTGTTGTAAAAGTCAAGGCGCGCAGATTTGAACCTGCTGGGACACATTTGAGAAGTTGCAGTCGCTGAATCGTGGTTGTATCTGTCATAATGGATGCAGATGTCACTCTGTTCATGCAAATATCAATCTACACATTTATTCATATATTTGTGTGTAAATATTTTCCACAAGTGAAAATTTCAGTCCGCAAGTGCGCACATTTTTGTCAAGCACTCGTGTGGTTTTTTTTCACCGTGACTGCAAATTCAACACACACGTAAATGAAAATAGGTAATTACAAGTTCAAAGTTTTGTTCTACACATTCTCACATTATATTCTACAAGTTCTCAAATCAAGTTTACACGCGCTCTCATTTTGCAACATATTTAGCTTCATACTTACCACCAGTGAGTGTGGAGTGAATGAACAATGAACTGTCAAGCGCTTTGAGTGTCTTGAAAGGCGCTACACTACAGATCAAAAGTTTTAGAACACCACACCTTTTCCAGTTTTTTACAGTTTATTTTGCCATTGCACAAGCACAGAACAAGAGAGTAGCTTCCGCCCGTCGAACTCAAGGTCAGTTTTTGTTTGTTTTTCTTGGATGGACTCTACTTTGAATGAACTATGACAAATCTCAACTCAACAAACCACCAGTTGGCGAGATAAACGCCCGTGAGGTAGGACAAACTGTTTCTGTTTTTTTTCCTCTGCCGCTTCTCAAACTTTCTTGAACTGTGAGTCATAAATCGCCATTCCCAAACTGTGGATTATAGCAATTACGATTCTCAAACCTTGGATCATAAATGGTAAATGGTCAGATTTTTCTATAGCGCTTGTCCACCTTTTAGGCACTTAAAGCTCTTTACAACAAGGAACCGTTCACCCATTCACACGCACATTCATACACCGGTGTGCGCAGGCAAAGTAGGACAAAGAGCTCCTTCAAAGAACCACTCTTCTGTTCCTATTAACATCTTTAACCATAGCCTTGAAATGTACCTTACAACCATGCGTGACGTACTCCCTCACTCCACAAGTTTATTTTATATTATGTATTTATATTACTTATTTAGCTGTGCACGTGACTGAAAGGTTTTCATTCTACACTCTTCTTTCTATTTTTTATTTTATTTTATGATGATTTTGATTCGTTTGTCTTGTGATTTTAATGTCTTTCTTATTCTGTAGAGCACTTTGAATGTAGTTTAACTTCTTGGGTTCTTTTTAAAGACAATGCGGTAAAGTGTATTCACCTTGTTGACATGTTTCGGCTGCTGCATCTTCAGAACTGTCCCCGGTGTTGGTGGTGACGTGTCGTAGATCAGCTGTTGTTACTTCCTGTAGGCGTGGTCAGACCTGACGGACCTGGCAGGTGGCTCAGACTGACCACGCCTCCCGTCGCCCGGTGTCTCTGGAGGAGGGTGTCCCAGGTGTGTGAAAGGAGGAACGCTCCGTCATCACGGTTAACGCTGTCGTTTTCTGATCCAATGACCAATGTACATGTTGTTGCATTTTCTTTAATAAAATCCTTCAACTGTATCATATGTTTTAAAAAATCTGTTCTCTAAATTAAAAATAAGAATACATTATGATCAAAAAATACAAATTCCAACACCAACAAGCGCTCTTTTCTGATATTAATACAGTTTCAGCACTTATACACTGGAAAAAACAATATCTAGGTGAGTTAAAATGCCTTAAATTAATAATATTTTACTTTATTTGAGTCAATTCAGCTTGAGAAGTAAAATAATCCACTAATGGAATAAGTGTGTTTTTCTTAATTCAAGCAATATTCGATTTTGTTTCTTATTTTAAGTGCAAAAAGTTGTTGTTTTTAAGTGTAGTAAGTAATGTACAATGTGGTTGTTCCTTTTACAGTGTCTGATATGGCGGATTTTAAGTTTTCCTGTTCTGCTTTGTCTTTTTGTGTTCTGGTGAGTCTCCCTGATGTTTCCTTTTCGCATTCCTTTGGGTGTTCCTTTTTCCGAATGTGGAACGCCCGGCCCGTTTCCCCTACGTGTGATTTATCGCATGATTTACATTGGATTTCGTAGATGGCGTTGCATTTTTGTTCTTGTGGGATGTTGTATTTGTTTTACTGCATTGTCTTTAAAAAGAACCCAAGAAGTTAAAGTATATAAGAAGACAAAATGAACATCTTTGGCTTACTTTGAATGTAGGTCTTTACTTGCAAAACTACTCAGAAGAAAAAAATAAAAGTCCTCAATGATAATGTCACAACGTGGGACAGAACGTTTTCAGCCACAGATTGGGAGATCGCCTTAATATATGCACGCGAATAATGCATGAGCAACACAAAACACAACTCCTGCTCGGTTTTTAACGAGGTAACAGCATCATGGCATTAGAAAAACAGCAAATTCAGCATAATAAAGAATCCATACTCTTCAAATTACACTGGAAACCGTCTTGACCACACCAGCTGCGAACACCGAGAAGGGTTACGCTGGGGAAAAAAATCACCTTTGTAACCAATTTAAAGAAGAAACAACACATATCGAATAGAATAATGCAAAGAAAGCAAAAATAAACAGTAGCATGGCGTCCTGGCGGAGCTACAAATCTGACAATTTAGCTGATTTATTCCTGTGCTGATGTGATAGGAGAGGTATTTTCATTTTTACCGACGGTGTAAAGAGTCCCCGGGCGCGTCTGTCTCTGGAGCGCTGGAGAGGAAGATGGGAGAAAATGGGCTGTTAGCTGTTCCGCGTTCTCCGGCGAGGCTACGCGGAGAATCTATCAGAGACAAAACACATCTCAAAACAATAACAGCGTGTACGAGTCTGCATCGAGAGGGCGAGTGGAGGCGGAGGGAGCCGGGTTGGAAATAATAAGTTTTGTTGCAGTGAAAAATAATGTAAAAAAAACGTGTTAATTCTGTCAGCTGGACAAAAGTTTCACTCAAGAGGCTCCTTCAGGTCTGACAGGGTTTTGTAAATCACTGTCTCACATCTGTATAACACATTTTAGTTTTACAGTAAGTAGCAGGGATTCGCCGATCTGGTATCTGATATCGGCTTGCAAGTATCGGTTCAGTCGATATCCTGGTTTGGCGTATAAACTGATGTAATTAGATTTAGGGTTGTCCCGATCAGATCACGTGATCGGAAATCGGCGCTGATCACATGACTGCAGACTTGGACGTTATGGGCCAATCAGGTATCAGATAAATAATATACATATATAACACACAGGCTCGGGCGCTGTTGCCTGTGGTTCTGTGGCCCGTGTTCACACCTGCACAGCCCATGGCGTCATCACACGGTGCTGTTTGTTGCAAACAAAACAAACAGCACTAATCCCTAATCAGCACTAATCAAATATTTGATTAGTGTTAAGAACCAGGACTACCCAATGGCTCCCTATTTTTCTGAAAATCATAATAGCAATGACACTCTGCTTCACATTGAAGGTATTGAACATGTGAAACCACTGGCACGAGGTGGAGATAAACCTCAGAAATTAAATCAAAGAGAAGCTTTCTGGGTTTGTAAATTAAGAGCATGTGAACATCCAGGTTATATGTATGATAATTGCTATTATAAAAAATATGTATGTATATGCATGTGCACACCCATGCGTATATATATATATACATATATACACACACACATATATATATATATGTATATATGTATATATGTATATATATATATATATATATATATATATATATATATATATATATATATATATATATATATATATAGTGTATATTTTGGACATGTGCCATGTCCTGTGCTGTTTGTCTTGCACCTGCTTTCTCTGCTTCTAATCCACTCCAGTCCCTACTATTGTTTGGTGTGTTTTTCTTAAGTTTTTAACTAAGTCCTGATGAAGACCAGTCATGGTCGAAACATGTTAGCTTTGGTCATTTAAATAAAGGCCTTTTACTGTACTTTTCCTCGTGTGATTTTTACTTCTTTGCAGTGCCTGGAGTTTGTTTTGTCTAAAGTATTGAACTGTAATTACCTGAGAGATAAATTACATCCATATAACACATTTGCCTTATTTTATTTTTGTTAAAGCAAATAAATGCTGGACTAGTATTGGTTGATATTGGGAATCATCCTATACTTAAAGCTGTAGTATGGAAATCGGTATTGGAACTGAAATAGCTGGACTGTAGGAGCATCTGTTTGTACGACAAAGAGCTATTCTTGATTTTTACTTTAGTCTTAAATAGGGACGACCTGTACTGAAAAACATACTAGATATGAATATCAGTTTCCAAATATTGGTCCTGATAATATCCTGGTTGTTATATCCTAAGAATGTTTACTGGTCATAACTGGCCCAGAAGGTTTCAGAATGTTTCATGTTTTTATTTACACAGAAGTTGTAGTTAAACAAAAGATAAGAGCTACATGACACATTTGGATTAGTTTTGTCTTTTTGTTTGTTTTAAGGAAATAAATCCCTCTGTACTGGTAGCACTGGAATCAATATTGGAACTGAAAAAGCTGGATCTCTCGTCTTAATAAAGGTTCAAAACTAGAAAGAGTTCATTTAAAATAGTTTGCGGTGGTTATTTCTCACTTACCTTATGCAGTCTGAGCATCTTAATTATACTCAGTTTTCACTAACCTCCGAGACCAGATGGGAGAAAATGGACTGTGAGTCTGCATCGAGTTTACACAGCGAATCTTTCAGAGACAAAACATTTCCAAACCAAAACAGCATGTACACGTCTGCGGTAGACCAGGGAGAGAGGGATTCTGAAATATATTCTGTAGCGTGAAAAACACTGCAAAGGAAAATGTAAACTGAAGAAAAGTTTTGGAGTAAAGACGTTCGGGTGCTCGTCCAAGTTGCTTCTTTTAGTTTTCCTTGTTTTGATTCAGGTCTGAGGATGGAGAGAAATGATGTTTAAGCCCCATTTTCTGTTCGAAGATGGATTGTCTTTGTTATCAGAAATTGCCTCTTTATTCCCCTCTCAAATCAACTCCTTTCTTTTGACTAAGATCTGCACTTCACGATCTTCAAAGGAGCGGTTAGAGGCTTTGAGATGGAGATTCCACTAAGCAAGACGAGCCCACTCACATTTAAATAACGCTGTTTCCTCATCACAAACAGACTCAGGGTTGTGTTTTGTTTCATTCGCACGTGTTTAACTCACAAACCCTGCAGATTTAGTTCCTCTCTCGAACAGAAAACACTCCTTGTGATGTCACGTGGCATTACAGGAAGAGCTCCACTGAGGCCCCGTCCACACTAGTTCGTATTCGAGTCGTTTTCGTTGTGGATGCAGTGTTCGTCCACACTAATCCGATGGAAAACTACGGAAGCCGAGAGGGGTCACAACAAACGCAAACGCCGCAACAAATACAAATGCGACGACACAACAAAAAGCCACAACGAACCAAAAAAAAAGCCACAACGGAAATGACCACGGGACTCTGTTTTAATGCAAACGCCGCAACAAATACAAACGCCACAACACAAACGCAAATGCCACAACATATTTAAAAGCCACAACACATCAAAAAGCCACAACACATCAAAAAGCCATAACACATCAAAAAGTCACAACACATTAAAAAGCCACAACAGAAGTGACCGCGGGACTCTATTTTCCGACGGACCGATCAAGCGGCAAGTGAAGAAGAAGAACTACAACGTGAAGTGAATAATGATAAAACAATAAATAACTTTTAATTACGTTTCCAACTTTTCACGTTGCGTTTGTATTTGTTGCGGCGTTTGCATTAAAATAGAGTCCCCGCGGTCATTTCCGTTGTGGCTCTTTTTGGTGTGTTGTGGCTTTTTGTTGTGTTGTCGCATTTGTATTTGTTGCAGCGTTTGCGTTTGTTGCGACCCCTCTCGGCTTCCGTAGAAAAAAACGGCTTCAGAGACGGAATGATCTGGTGCCGCCAGCTCCCACGAATTCACCTGAGTATAGATCTGATCCGGCACCGTATGGACTCTTGAAAACACTGCTATGCTGATGTAGGAGCTCTAGTCGCGTCCTTATTGGACCACGTCACTGTGACTTGTGCCTTCCTGATTCGTTGGGTTCATGACATTGACCATGTGCCGAAAACAGTTTAAACAAACCAGAGACAAACGGAAAACAGCGGAGCTACAACTACTTGCTAGTTCACAGTCCACTAAAAGAATGTTTTTACGCTTTCCATCTTCCTCGGCTCGAAATTGGCTGCTGCAACTTACAAGCGTTTCAGGTGGTTTTGTGTTAAAGCTCACGGAGTCTCGGACACGTTGCATCTCACGTGGTCAGAAAAAAGTGAAAAAAGTGAAAAGAAAAGACGTCAGATCTAAAGAAACGCTCACGGTGGACTTTTTCAACATAAAAGCATGTGAGCAACAGACGTTTACAATAAAATAAATAAAAAAATAATAAAAACTGCGTTAACGGCATTAAAATAAGTTGTCGGCGATAATGAATTAATTAGTTAACGCAAAATTAACGCGTTAACATGCCCGGCCCTAATTATTTTATTAGTTTATTTTATCATCTTATTATTTTTGTTACTATTATGTATTTGTGCAGCTTGTTTGTTTGTGAAATGTGCTATAGAAATAAAGTGGATTGGATTGGATGTAAATGTCTGTGTTGATAGAATAATGTTTGAAATAAAACTAAACTTGCGTCGCATGAATCGTCACATGTGGTGGGACTATTTTCTCATATATCAGTCCGCCGCTGCCGAGCTTTCTATCAAGAAGTACAACTCACTGCTGCTCAGACATAAATCCTTCAAATGCAAGGTTGGTTTTACTTCTAAAATGATTCTATCGACACAGACATTCACATGGACAGTCTGGCGTTATAATTGTTTTGCTTCGGGTGTTTTGTGGAGTGGGTAAGACTGTTTTTAGTGACAGGCTAACTATGGCCATTGACATACACTAGCCTAGCACCAGCGACCTCTGCAAATACAAGGACTGGATGGAATTTTTTAAAAAGTGACTCCACACATCTCCAACACTCTGGCTCACTAAGAAATCAGGTCCAAAATTACAGACTGTCCCTTTAAAGAGTAAATTTTGTGTAATATAGAACATTTTAACTCTGTCTTTGATGAACCATAACAATCAGTGTTGTTTAGTTTTCTTCCTGTAACTGCATTTGTCTTCTGCCTGCTAAAACATCATTATTACAACTTTTCTCGGTTTCCTTTCATGAGAGAAAAAGTTCCATTTTGGCGCTCCGCTGCTCCTTCGTTCATTTCAGATGCAAATAACCCATTTCCATATATTTCATAGTGTTCCGCCGAAGCTTTAATATACATTTATAATAGCCTGGAGTACATCTGCTTTATCTGGGGCCCACAGAAGCGAGCTGTGAAACTGGAAGCAACATTCTGGCAGTAGAATGAAAATAATAGTAGAATACTGCGGGATAAAAGACACAAGGTCCTGCAGGCGTTTGGTTTGAATCGCTGGATCTAGGTTCAGTAACAGAGGAAACCACTCCACTCTCGAATAATGTGTCTAATGAGCTGTGAATGTGTCTCTTCTGTTCAGGTTTGTACAGAGAAATATGGCTTCAAATTATACCTTCAGATTTGATTCTCTCTACCTGTGACATAAACAAAAAGTCCATCTGAAACACAAGGACAATTCATGAAAGCAGGACGAAACCAGGACTAAACCAGGTCTAAACCAGGTCTGAGCCAGCACTACACCAGGACTGAACCAGGACTAAACCAGGACTGAACCAGACATGTTGTCGTTAACATTCCGAGCAGTAAACAAAGTGAACCAGCAGCACCCAGTGATACGAACGGAAAGAAAATAGTGCCAAGCGATTATGAGGTCTGACTTTTTTGAGGGTGATGGTTACTCTTTTGAACACATATTGTTTTGAGAAGAAAAGCGCTTTATGGTAATGTCCCCAGCCAACTTGCCGGACTACTTTCTTCAGCACCGAAAACGGCCAGGATCTCGGTTCACCGGACGCTTTCGGAGGTAAGTCAGGTGTGGATGCACGACACTGCTCAGATGCCATACAGATTCATGTCAAAAATCCCAAACTATCCCTTTAAAAACAAACATCAAAATTTTAAAATTAATTCTGAACTGGACAGGGAGCCAGTGCAAGGAGTACAGGACAGGGGTGATATGATCGTGTTTCCGACTCTTAGTGAGCAGACGTGCTGCAGCATTTTGCACGAGCTGCAAACGGTGAAGACCAGCTTGATTAATCCCCACATATGGTGCATTACAATTGTCTATGCGGGAACTAACAAAGGCATGGATAGCTTTCTCCAGGTAACCACGGCTTTTTAACTTTTGCCAGGAGGCGGAGCTGAAAGAAGCTTGCTCTGACCACAGAGTCTATTTGTTTATCAAATTTTAGACTGCTGTCCAATTTCACCCCCAAATTTTTGACAACGTGTTTACAGTGGGGGCCCCAAAGCAACAAGACCAGGAGTTGAGATACTGGGCAGGTTGGATGTTCCAAACACAATGCATTCTGTTTGGTCCTCATTCAGACAGAGAAAATAAGCAAAAACAAAAAGTCCATCTGAAATGCAAGAACAATTCATGAGCAAGGAAGCCTTTTTTTTTCTACACTGTAAACATTCATGTAACAAAATGTATATATTGTGTTACCAGTTAATACCTGAGAGAAATAAAATACTATTAAATTGACATCTTTAGGGTTGATAAATGTCCAGTGCTATACCAGGATTAACGAGCTCTATTCACGCTTACATCACAAACCCGGAAGACATTTTGGAAACACGCGGATGAACTGAGAAACTGAGACGTTTTCCGCTGTTAGGATCCAACAACCACACAATTACGATGTCCGAATCCCAAAACTAAACTAGAAAAGCACTCAGAGAGCGCAGACCTCCGCCAAGGACTACAGTCCCCCTCATATTAATTGTGTTTTCCATAAATATTTGTCTCATATCTTTCAATTTGGAATATGAAAGAGGATCCCATTGTCCATCCCTGAGTCAAATTTCATGGGGTTTGGTCAATAATTAACCCAGATATTGAGAAACAAAATTTTTGGCCCCATTTACCACAATGTTAACTAAAATTTCAAAGTGATCCAGAATCCAGGATTTCTTCCGGATCACCCCCAAAATGAAATCAGTTCTTCCTTTTCACATTTCCAACAAATCCTGAAAATTTCATCAAAATCAGTCCATAACTTTTTGAGTTATGTTGCTAACAGACAAACAAACAAACAAACAAACAGACAAACGCCGGCAAAAACATAACCTCCTTGGCGGAGGTAAATATGACAATATCAGAATCAGAAACAAAAGTGATATGGTTCAAAAGACTTGAAAAGACTGATTTTGTCAATAGACACATCCCACTGGGAAAACAAACATGGAGGTGTGATGCCCCCTTTTCGGAAAGTCCTTCCCAGTGTGGATTGTGCGATGACCGGAAGTCCCAGATTCTTGATGCATTTATTATGTGAACTGTGCTTTAGTGAAAAGAGTCAAACACTGTACTTATAATAGAACATTTATTTGAAAGCAGTGAAATAAGTACCCTTACACGATCATAAAAAGTGTTTTCACAGACCTCATACATTACAAGACCTCCAGAGTCCAAGCCCATATTATTTGTTTAACAGAGAACATTAACTTACCCAAATAATTGCAGCCTCTTGCTAATTGCAGCCGTTCAAATTGCCATTTCGATTGCGTTGTGCTTAACCTTACTCGGCCCTCCCCGGGAGCCCTTCAAAATGGCAGGTTTTGTTTAAGCTCAGTTTGTCGCGGCGTGTCACGGAGCAAAATTGCTTTTTCTTCTCATTTGCTCAGGTCATGTCGCCCATTTATCAGCAGGCTGCCTCCGGGCCCGTCCTCGTCATTACTTATGCCCCGGCGCGGAAGTGGGCCACCGTATAATTTGATGGTACAGTCAGGGGCACAGGTAAGTGATCAGCGGCTCATTTGACTGCGGAGACGGGCGAATGGAAGACGGAGGTCACACTCTCGACGTGGAGAAAGCGCCCATAAGTGGCTAAACGCATGGCGGCTTTGGGAGAGATGACAGCGCCAAGTCATTATTATGGATGGAGACGGGAATGGGTTTTCCAATATGTTCTTCCATGCTTAACCATAGGGGCTTGTCCTTCACAGAGCTTGATTGTGGGTGACCTGGACACTCGAGGAGATGTAGCATGTCCAATGGAAAACATGACAAACAAGATGGCGGACGTGGATCTAAGCTGAACTTTTGACACGTATTTTAATCACGTGGTTTTCTGTTGGTGGTTTTACTCTCAGGACCAGATTTTCCTATCAATTACATTGTACTTTGCCGGTCCAGTCCTGGTTTAGTCCTGCTTTAGAACTAGTTTATTCCTGATTTAAACCTCCTGGTTCAGTCCTTGTTTAGTTTTCCTGGTTAACCCTCTCCAGGCAGGCGTTGCAGATTTGCAACAGCTAAATTCCAATTACCTACTTACTCCACATCCATATTTTATGAGCTTTTTTTACTCAGGAGCCTTTTCTCCATTTACAAAGGATAAAAAAGTCAGGATTGTGTATTACTACCCCATATTATAATTTTCCCCAAATATCAGATTTTTCCTGATACTAAAAATTAATTTGAGCCTGAGAGGGTTAATTAATTAATATAAAATAATATCGCTAAATTGCTAATTTATATTGTAATACAGTGAGTTCATATTTCATGGGAATAAACCAGGACTAAACAAGGACTGAATGAGGACTAAACCAGGTCTAAACCAGGACTAAACAGGACTGAAAGCAGGACTAAAGAAGCAGGACTAAGCAAGGACTAATGAACCAGAGGACCTAAAACCAGGGACTGAACCAGGACTAAATCAGGACTGAACCAGGAATACTGAACCCAGGACTCAACCAGGAGCACTAAACAAGGACAGGACTAGGAGGACTAAACCAGGTCTAAACTCGCTCTAAGCCAGGACTGAGGAGGACTAAACCAGGACTGGATCAGGACTAAACAAGGACTGAACCAGGAGGACTAAACAAGGACTGAACCAGGAGACTAAACAAGGACTGAACCAGGACTGAACCAGGACTAAACCAGGACTGGATCAGGACTAAACAAGGACTGAAGCAGGACTAAACCAAGACTGGATCAGGACTAAACCAGGCCTGAACCAGGTCTAAACTAGGACTAAACCAGGTCTAAATTAGTTCTAAACCAGGTCTGAAAACACTCCACCTTGTTCCACCTTGCGACGTCATGTGGTGATACAGGAAGTGCTCCACTGTGTTTTCAAACTCCGTACACTTTCACTTGAATCATTTGGATGATTTCAGTCCAGGAATTGCCCATTTCTACTGAACTAAAAGTAAAAGGCACTGTTACCTTGAAAACTATCACTGTTGGGCAAGTTACTTTAAAACTGTAATGTGTTATTTATTACTTATTACTGTCATTTCAAAGTAATTCGTTACATTACAATATTACTGCATTTAAAATGTAAGACATTACATTACTATTGCATTACTTTAAGTTACTCTCACCAAAATAACTGCGAAAAAGCTGAACTTTTGAGCCGTATATGGACTGAACCAGGACTAAACAAGGTCTAAACCAGGACTAAACCAGAGCTGAACCAGGACTAAACCAGGACTATAACAGGACTAACCTCAGACTGATTCCAGGACTGAAGAGGAGGACTAAACCAGAACTGAACTAGGACTAAAACAGGACTCACTGTCAGGACGGGCTCGAAGGTGACGCAGGAGAAAGGAGCGGCTTTGCTCCGCACCTCATGGAGGTAAGAGCGGCTGTCGCCCGATCGCTCTTTATGGACCCTGCTGCTCGGGCTCACGGTCCTGATTTCAGCAACTATTTGCGGGTACAAGACCCGGTGCAAAACTCTGCTACAGCGCGTAACTTCTACCTTCCTTCAACGTGTCCAGAAGTCCAACTTTTTGTGCGATGGTTTGCATCTTCCTCTGTCTTTTGGGTGTGAGCGCAGGAGCCTTTGTCGGTGCAGAACATTTCGTCGACGTTGTGGATTTTGTCGGAGAGAAAACTTGCAGACATACAGCACTTCAGAATCACACTGCTAGAGATTGAACATTTATTTAAATTTGGCAGCTGAACACATTCTGTACTGTACTGTTCAGGAGACAGGAGTCCCTCAGCCGATCAGGACACAGCGGGAGGAACGCAATACGTGTTCATACACTAAAAACAAAAGGCATGCAAAATTGCACAAAAAAAAAAATTCTAAAAATCAGCGAAACAGCGAGACCGCGAAAAGTGAATCGCGTTAGAGCGAGGGACGACTGTAAACCAGGTCTAAACCAGAAGTGACCCAGGTCTAAACCAGGTCTAAACAGCGTAGAGTTCTGGGTCGGTCCTTTCACCCGCGGTTAACTGAAGGTTTATCCGGCCGCGTCTCTGGCGTTTCACCGCTGCTGATTTCACAGTGATTTTAGCGAATTTCTATGAAGAAAAACCCACCACTTCAATCCAGGTTAAAAAAGCATTGTAACGCGCATTACTCACATTTGTACCGAGTAAAATATTACAATTTTTCCCCCTGTAATGCCGAACATTACTGCGTTACAGCAAAAATCAACGCATTACTGTAATACATTACTTTTATAATACATTACTCCCAACACTGAAAACTTTGACTGTGAATGAAACAAAACCCAACTCCAGGTAAGTTTTTTTTTGATGAAGTAACATTAGAATTTAAATCTCACAAGAGTAAACTGTGCGTCATACGGGACCTTTAATGGTACAAGTACGAAACGCGGTCTCTTATTCTTTAATTCTGTGCCACAAACCGTCGACTTTGCACATGCTTTGACAGTCCATCTCGCATCGAAACTGGAACGCTTTCTGACATTTGAAAAACACAGAACAGTGCATTTTAAAGGACAGCAGGAGGGCTCAGCAAGAACAACCTTTTATTTGAAATGTCACTTTATATTTCTGTAAGTTATTTGAGGATAAAAACGACAAATAACAGATTTAAGGGTCCGTACTTAGAAATGTTATAAAAGCAGCTCTTCTGGTCAAAAATGAGGCCGCTCTGTGCCTTTCTGTGTGCCGTTAGCATGCTAGTTGATGTTAGTTTCACTCTGGCAGTTGATGGCCTCTGAAAGTTGTGAAAATGCTTTTATAAACTCATTTTCCTGAATAATTATGATGCTCAGAATGCATAAGGTAAGTAAGGAATAAAATCTGTGTAGCATTTGTAAAACCAAAAATAAAAAAAATAAAACTTCATTATTTGTCTCCAAAACAAACAAACAAAAAAAAAGGATAATGTTTTTGTTTAGTTTTTTTCATTTTTCGATTTTGTGTTTTAATGAATAATGGAAAAAAAAACAAAAAAAAAAAAAACGATTCTCGTTTCCGTGACTGAGATGCCAGACTGAACCAGGACTGAACCAGGACCGACCAGACTGGAACCAGATTGGGACTGAGACCAGGACTTAGACCAGGACTGAGACCGGGAACAGGACCATGACTGAGACTGAGCCTGAGCCTGAGACCATGACCAGACCAGAACTGAGACCAGGAACAAGACCAGGACTGAGACCGGGACAGGGACCGGGACCAGGACCAGGACTGAGACTGGGCCTGAGACCATGACCAGACCAGAACTGAGACCAGGAACAAGACCAGGACTGAGACCGGGACTGGGACAGGGACCAGGACCAGGACTGAGACTGGGCCTAAGACCATGACAAGACCAGAGCTGAGACCAGGAACAAAACCAGGACTCAGACCGGGACTGGGACCGGGAACAGGACCATGACTGAGACCGGGACTGAGACCGGGACCAGGACTGAGACTGGGCCTGAGACCATGACCAGACCAGAACTGAGACCAGGAACAAGACCAGGACTGAGACCGGGACTGGGACAGGGACCAGGACCAGGACCAGGACTGAGACTGGGCCTGAGACCATGACCAGACCAGAATTGAGACCAGGAACAAGACCAGGACTCAGACCGGGACTGGGACCGGGAACAGGACCATGACTGAGACCGGGACTGAGACCGGGACCGGGACCAGGACTGAGACCAGGACTGAGACTGGGCCTGAGACCATGACCAGACCAGAACTGAGACCAGAAACAAGACCAGGACTCAGACCGGGACCAGACCAGGACCAGACCAGGACTGAAAACGGTTTAGTTAGTCTTTTACTTTTAAGTAAGGACTAGTACGGTTAGTCCTGGTTCAGTCCTGGTTCAGTCCTGGTTCAGTCCTGGTTTAGTCCTGGTTCAGTCCTGGTTTAGTCCTGGTTCAGTCCTGGTTTAGTCCTGGTTCAGTCCTGGTTCAGTCCTGGTTTAGTCCTGGTTCAGTCCTGGTTTAGTCCTGGTTCAGTCCTGGTTCAGTCCTGGTTCAGTCCTGGTTTAGTCCTGGTTCAGTCCTGCATTGCAGTTTACGTCACAAAAGCGGGAAATGGCCATTAGCAGTGTTTTCCATTATTCATTTAAACACAAAATCGAAAACTGAAGAAAAAAAACCCCAAAAATAATCATTATCCATTTTTTCATTTTGGTTTTGGAGACAAATAATGAAAAGAGTAATTCTTTTTGTTTTCTTATTTTTGGTTTTATATTGAAAAACAAATGAACGAATGACACACAGATCTGTTTTTCATGCTTTTAACACATTAAAAATCAGGTACAGCACCTTTTTAATTGAAAAACTAATTCATTTTAAACATTGTGCAGTGGCCTAACGTCATTTCTCACTCACTTCATACATTCCGAGCGTCTTAATTCTTCACCGCAGCGAGTTTATAAATGCTTTTCACAACTATCAGCGATGCAACACTAACAGCAACAAGCATTTACTGGAAAATAAATGTTTTCTAATTAGATTCAGAAAACATGCAGTGGACTTATTTTGACCTCAACAGCTGCTTATACAATATATCTGACACTTTTAGCTCAAATAATGGAGAAAATGTAGATACAAGACCTTTAAATTGGCTTGAACATATTTTCTACAACTAATTATCTAAGAAATGATCTTTGTTGGTGTTTATCTCATCTTGTATACGATGAATTAACTTTCTTTTTTAAGTTGAAAGGTGAACTAACTTTTTGGTTTGGGGTCCATCAGCCAAAGTTCTGCACAGGTCCATTTTTTGGAGATTCGGGATTATATCCAAATTAAAGGTTGTATAGAGGATTTTTTAAGGGAAGAGAAATACAGCCAGAGTCCTTTTTCAAATGTTGTGCATGCCTGACACCACCTTCCTCCTCCACAGCTCCCTCAGTAGAAACATCGCCTCTTTACTCTAGAAATCACGCTTGTTTACAGCCGTGCGTGTTCAGAATTACTGTTGAAGTGACCTGTGTAGAAAGAATTTAGCGACTGACACATCAGTTTTTAGGCCCTTCGTCTGCATCAGTCACACCATTACTGGAAGGAATCTCCAAGAATCACCCCAGTTTGGTTTTGCTCCTTTTCCCCTTCTCTTCATCTTTCAGCGACCTCAAAAACTGACTTTCTTTTGCGACAAACTGGTCGTGGATTCTCGTCCGCAATCGCAACAAACTTTGTGCGAATTGCGCAAAAGCTACAGTTTAAAAAAGCCTCTAAGAACCGCTGAATAAACCATGTAATCCCAGCGCGCCGATGAGTCAATTACACTAGAAACATAGGGAGTTTGATTGACAGCCTAACAGCCAATAGAAAATGAGGGAGCCTCGTTTTCTATTGGCTGATGTTTATCTGGCTTCACTACGTCCACAGTTGATGGATTTTCATTCTTTTTTTTTTTGGTCATTATAATTACAAAGCTGCTGTGTCTCTGTAATGGTATTTTAAACTTTCACTGACAGTTTGAAACAAAAAAAAAATCCTCCATACAACCTTTAAATCTGCTCCCGCCCAGACCCATTAACATTCCACCTGTTACCCGCCCGTGCCCGTGATAAATTGGGGTCAGCCCATTAGTCCAGGACTAAACCAGGACTAAATCAGGACTAAACCAGGTCTGAAACAGGATTAAAGCAGCACTAAACCATGACTGAACTCGGATTTAACCAGATCTAAACCAGTACTAATCCAGGACTAAAAAAAGGATTAAACCAGGACTAAACCAAGACTTCACCAGATCTAAACCAGGACTAAACCAGGACTGAACCAAGACTAAACCAGGACTGAACCTGTGTCGTGTCATTAGGGGATTATAAATATATACACACCACAACCGCAGAGCCGATTGCCAGGATGGAACCAGGACTGGATCAGGACTAAACCAGGTCTAAACCAGGACTTGACCAGATCTAAACCAGGACTGAACCTACGCCGTGTCATTAGTGGATTATGCAGCAACCGCCAAGACGATCACCAGGACTGAACCAGGACTGGACCAGGACTACACCAGGACTAACACCAGGACTAAACCAGGTCTAAACCAGGATTAAACCAGGTCTAAACCAGGATTAAACCAGAACTAAATCAGGACTGAACCAAGGGGATTATAAATATATACTCGCCACAACCACCAAGCAGATCGCCAAGACTGAACCAGGACTGGACCAGGACTACACCAGTACTACACCAGGACTAAACCAGGTCTAAACCAGGACTGAACCAGGACTAAACCAGGACTAAACCAGGACTGAACCAGGACTGAACCAGGTCTAAACTAGGACTAAACCAGGACTACACCAGGACTAAACCAGGTCTAAACCAGGACTAAACCAGGACTACACCAGGACTACACCAGGACTAAACCAGGTCTAAACCAGGACTAAACCAGGACTGAACCAGGACTAAACCAGGACTAAACCAGGACTACACCAGGACTGGACCAGGACTACACCAGGACTACACCAGGACTACACCAGGACTACACCAGGTCTAAACCAGGACTAAACCAGGACTGAACCAGGACTAAACCAGGACTAAACCAGGACTACACCAGGACTAAACCAGGTCTAAACCAGGACTGAACCAGGACTACACCAGGACTACACCAGGACTAAACCAGGTCTAAACCAGGACTAAACCAGGACTGAACCAGGACTAAACCAGGACTAAACCAGGACTACACCAGGACTACACCAGGACTAAACCAGGTCTAAACCAGGACTGAACCAGGACTACACCAGGACTACACCAGGACTACACCAGGACTACACCAGGTCTAAACCAGGACTAAACCAGGACTGAACCAGGACTAAACCAGGACTAAACCAGGACTACACCAGGACTGGACCAGGACTACACCAGGACTACACCAGGACTAAACCAGGACTAAACCAGGACTAAACCAGGACTAAACCAGGACTAAACCAGGACTAAACCAGGACTGAACCAGGACTAAACCAGGACTACACCAGGACTACACCAGGACTAAACCAGGTCTAAACCAGGACTAAACCAGGACTGAACCAGGACTAAACCAGGACTAAACCAGGACTACACCAGGACTGGACCAGGACTAAACCAGGACTAAACCAGGACTACACCAGGACTGGACCAGGACTAAACCAGGACTAAACCAGGTCTAAACCAGGACTAAACCAGGACTGAACCAGGACTAAACCAGGACTAAACCAGGACTAAACCAGGACTAAACCAGGACTGAGCCAGGACTACACCAGGACTACACCAGGACTAAACCAGGTCTAAACCAGGACTAAACCAGGTCTAAACCAGGACTAAACCAGGACTAAACCAGGACTGAACCAGGACTGAACATACGTCCATCATTCCGGGAAAATATCGGGAAATGTCACTTGTTTCCAGGGCAACGGACGTCCTGTACGCGCATCAACTATTTTTCTACCGTTCGTCATTCATTTGATTCCCCGCCCGTGTGTAATCACTACTCGCCCCTAAAATTCCAGAACGTTAAAACCCGTTTCTATGGAGATGTCATTGTTCCACCTGGAATGTTCCGCGGTGTGACATTAAACAGCTCTACTTTAAATTTATTCACTTACAGGTGGTTTTAGAGCTCGAAAAATACCTAGACAAAACAGACATTCTGACTGTGAGCGGGGTCGCCTCTCCACAGATCTGATGTTGTAACTTGGTCTGGTTCGGTCTCCGTGAGGATGGAAAGGTTTAAAGCCACACTGTGCAACATTCCGGACACAAACACCGATTCACGAAAGCCTAAAAGACCTTTAAATATCGTTTCTTTGTTGGTTTTTTTGGTGATGAAGTTTGAGATGTTGCGTAACAGCTCTGAGGAAAAACAAATGTTATAATTGGCAGATGGTCGGCGGAGGACATTTTCAGGAACGCCGTAAAACAACGTGAGTCTGGTTTGAGCATGCACGCCGCCCGCTCTGCGCTTGGACACGGCTCATTTTACCCTCTCGAGTTCCTTTTTCGCAGCTTGCCGCTCCTCCCGTTCTTCTGCCCCGCATCTGGCAACCCAGCGTGAACCCGGCGGAGACGGTTAGGCGATCGCGGCCGCCGGAGGTGAAGGGCCCCCGCGGATCCAGAACGAACTCCCGCTCACCACGGCTCTTCCGGTGCTCACTGGCGCGCGCTTATCCGGCTAACTAACTCACCGCATTAGGCATTCCGAGCGCATGACGAAATGAAATGCCAGGCTGCCAGGGAAAATTGGCTCGTTTGCCCGTTTCCCCGACGAGGCGCCGGGAGGAGGCGGAGGGAGTTCGGTTGAGAGGGGCGAGAAATACATTGTCGGAATCCTGTTGTCAAAGCCGTTTCTCGCGCGCAAAAACTCGCAAGGCGCCGCGGAGGAAAAAGATGATTATATTCATCTTTTGAAGCAGAAATAACAGAAGAAATGGCGACGCTGTAACAGTGCCAGGCTTTGTTCCTTGTTGGAGTTGGAAATTAAAACATCCTTCTGTGTCCCTGTGGAGGAGAGCTGAAAAGAATGTGCGATGTTCTATTTTTTGCATGGTTGCAGTCATGGCGTACGTGGAGAGATGTGGATTCATTATTTTTGATGCTGAGTGGAGAGAACAAAGAGCAGAAGAAAAATCAGACTTGGTCCAATTTATTTTTTTATTTTTTTTTGCTTTAATCAATGAACAATGTCTGATGAGGGGTACGGCAAAACTTTAAAACAACGTGGTCACTTACTTCTGTTCTGACTCATAACAAACAGGTTGTAATGGAAAATTGACTAATTACTTTTAGGCTCAATCTTACATAAGCTCTGTGCTGATGACTTGTAATGTAGCTAGTCCATTACACAAGCCCTGTGCCAGATAACAGGCGATAGTAAAGACAGAAGGAAGCAAAGTTTTAAAATGTTTATTGAATATGGATTGGAAAACTGTCGTGCAGTAAAGTGGCCTGTAAAAGAAAATGAAATGAGTAAAATAAATGCATTTAATTTAAGTAACTGTGGGAAATGAATGGTAGTTAACCTCTTGTGTTGTCTGCCAAAAGAGTCCCCCGGCGAGCCAGAGCACCTTAAGGAGGTTCCGGGGCAGGCAACTATGAGGCACTCATGCCTCACAGCAAGAAGGTTCTGGGTTCGATCCCCGGGTCGCTGGGGCCTTTCTGTGTGGAGTTTGCATGTTTCTCCCTATGTCTGGATGGGTTTCCTCTGGGTGCTCCGGTTTCCCCCATCAACCCAAAACATGCTACAGGTCTCCAGAACAGTTGATAGTCAACGTCAGTTAAATATTCAATCGCTGTGTGTCCTTAGGCAAGACACTTCACCCACATTGCCTAGTATGAAAGTGGCATGTTTGTGAGTGATGCTGGTGGTCGGAGGGACTGATGGCGCCGATTGGCATGGCAGCCGCGCTTCTGTCAGTCTGCCCAAGGGCAGCTGTGGCTGCAGTAGTAGTTTACCATCACCGGGGTTTAGAGTGAATGAATAATGCTGAATAATGCTCCGTAAAGCATCTTTGGGGACAGAAAATGTCTGTGAAAAGCGCTATATAAATAAAGACTTACTTACTTACTATTTTGTTAGGAGGTGGCGAAATCTGTGTATCATTCGTTCATTCGTTTTTCAATATAAAACCAAAAATAAGGAAACAAAAAAATAACTATTTTCTTCATTATTTGTCTCCAAATCCAAAATTAAATTGACGGATAACGATGTGTTTTTTCATTTTTTGATTTTGTGTTTAAATGGATAATGGAAAAAAAGATAACGGCTGTTTTCCGTTTACATGACTTAAACTGCGATGCCGGACTGAACCAGAACTAAACCAGGACTAAAACAGGACTAAAACAGCTCTAAACCAGGACCAAACCAGTCTCAGTCCCGGTCTCAGTCCTAAACCAGGACTAAACCAGAACTGAAGCAAGAGTGTGAGGACTGGCCTGGATGTGCGCCCGCGTAGTCTGTCGGGTGATCAGGAAACCGGAATTCAGACTGGGACCAGACCAGGACTGAGACCAGCACTGAGACCTGGTTTAGTCCTGGTTCAGTTCTGGTTTAACACTGGTTTAGACCTGTTCAGTCTTGTTTAAGTCCTGGTTCAGTCCAGCATCACAGTTTAAGTCACGAAAATAGGAAAACAAATCATTTTCTGTCATTTTAGTTTTGGAGACAAATAATTAAGACAAATAAAAAGAAAATTGTTGTTTTTTAAATTTTCTTATTTTTGGTGTTGTTTTGAAAAACAAATGAACGAATGATACATGGATTTACATGGATTAGGGGAGCACAGATATTTTTACTTTTCTACTTAGTATTTTTAAATGAATAATAAAACACTGCTAATTTAATAAAGAGAGATATTTTTGTGCTTGATGTAATTGAATATTTGTAGCACTGTTTTTGAGATGATTATCTTTTCAAATACGGAATGAAGATTGTTTGAACTTACCTGCACTTTAAGATGAACTCGCCCAATTAGAGGAGGTGGCCTATAGGCGAGTTTCATTGTTGACAAAAGCGCGCGTTGCATGCTGGGAATTATTTTGGTCGGCGGCAAGAAACACTAATTCAACATGACGGACGGAGCGAGAAAGCACGTAAAGGGTATTGATCCCGGTTATTTATCCACTCTAACGGCAGAGGACCCAAGACCATTTGACCAGAAATTGGTCATAAGCATCGATGGACGACAAATCACCCTTTTCAACCCCGACAAAAGGTGGAACAAACCAAATTTCTGGTCGGAATCTCCAACTACCTGGTCAAATATTCACTTGGGCGATATCCACAATGACTTGGTGGAAACTCCTGGGCCATTCACAGCAGAAAAGATGAAAACCTCCAAGAGTCTCGATGTGTTGTTGAACTTGTTGGAGTCCACGGTTTGTTAGGATCTTCTACGTTTGCTCTGCGGATGTTTGAAAGCCGTTTAATTCACCGTTAGTGGTTCTTTTCACTCGGAATATGAAAGACATTTTCCTTCGTCTGTGCTTCTATTTGTGCATCCGATAATGCAGCAGGAATTTACCATTATCGGGGATAAATACGCGAGGTTACGCACTGTGTTTGACGCTATCGTGTTTCTTGCCTCCGACCAAAATATTTCCCAGCAGCAACGCGGGCTTTTAATAACAATGACGTCAGCTGAAACTCGCCTATAAAAGAAGCTAGCCCCATCTTTGTCTAGAGGAAGGTGTTGTGTGTGAGTGCAGGTTTTGCCATGACTGTTTTTAACTTTGTAATGTAATAAAGTGTCCAGCACAGTGTCCAGACTTAAACCCCGTCGAGCTGGTTTGGGACGAACTGGACAGAAGAGTGAAGCAACCTACAAGTGCCACACATTTATGGAAACTTCTGCGACAGACTTGGGAAAAACTTTCTGAAGAATATTTGATTTCTGTTGTAAAAAGAACGAGCCACGAGTGTGTTCAGCTTTTATATCTGTCAAAGATGGCCACTTTCATCAATCACAAGTTTAGAATATGTTTTGGTCAACAGTAATTGGTAAAAAAGTGGAAATTGTGGTGTTCTAAAATTTTTGTCTGATAGTCTACATAAAAGCATGGTTTTTTTTTTTTGTTGTTTTTTGCCACTGAAAAACTTGCATCTTTAAATCTGAGTGGACTTGCTGTATGGGATATTGGGAATCTAATATGGACATACCTGGAGTTGTGTTTTGCATTTTTAGGCTGCATCTTAATAATAATAATAATAATTATGCACCAGTAATAATGCATCAGTTTTCTGGACACTGGAATACACTTTAGACTGACCCTCATGTACGGGCAGACTGACGGAAGTGACGCTGCCCATTTACGCCATCGGCCCCTCTGACCACCACCAACACTCACGCACATTCCACTTTCTTACTAGTGTCTTGCCTAAGGACACAATAACAGTTTTTGCGCCCCACTGTGACACCTGATTTTCCAGGGCCTCCCATCCAAGTCCTAACCAGGCCCAGCCTTGCTTAGCTTCTGAGATTTGACGGGATCAGGGATATTCTCTCAAACAGAAAACACTCTGTTCCATCTTGTGGTGTCTTGTGGGGTTAGAGCAGTGATTCTCAACCACTGTGCCACGGCACACTAGTGTGAGATCGTCAGGTGTGCCGTGAGAAATTATCCAATATCACTTTTTTTAAAATAAAAATTTATTAATTATTACCTGCAAATATTATGTCATTGTCGAGTGTCCGTGCTGTCATCACGGGGCAGGTTCAACTTCCTAAACATCCTACCTGTCCATCTGCCTCACGTCAGCACGCCGCCCCTCGCCTTTTCACGCTCTCGCTCCTTCCTGCGTACAGCGAACACAAGCCCCTCCCACAGTGCAGGCTGATTAGAAGAGCAAGACCAAACGTGAAGCAAAAAACCAGTCTAAATTTGTGTTCCAGTGTTGACACAAAGCAGGTCTACAGCATAGAGCGGATCTACAGAACAGACCTACTGCCACATTTGGCTGAAGTTTAACAAAAGTGCACAAATGCATCTGTGTTTGTCACGATGTGTGTTTGGTTTGGTAAACGTGCAGAGGCTGGTAAATATCACTGCAAAACCAGAAAAGAATGCAACTCCAGTTTGGAACTTTAAAAAACAGGTTTAAAAATCTTCCTTCACTTTTTTCACAGTTTTGTGTAAAGTGCCAGAGGAAGTTTTCTTAAAGAAGAGGTTCTCAAACTGTGGGGAGGGTCCAAAAAAGGAGCACAGAGTGTTTCAGTGCAGTTTGCTTGGCTTTTGTATTAGGTAGATCTGTATGACTTGGTCATTTTGTAAGTAGATCGCATGCTGAAAAAGTGTGAACACGCCTGCTTTAAAAGAATTAGTAACGCATGTGCATGGTGACAGTCATGGAAAAGTTTTTAAAATGGACGAATGCGAACTCCGAAATGGGCCCTGGACAAGACTCTGACCCAGAAGAAGAGCTTTTCAAGCTTAACTGCTATAAAAAACTAAAAAACAGAGAGAGACTGAGAGCTGTTGATGAAGAGCTTCGTGTGTGTCTTTCTTCTGTTCCTCTCAGGATATCAGCTTTGTGTTCATCTAAACAGGCGCAGGTCTCACACTGAGTAAGTAGAAACTATTGTAGAAATTATATTGTAATTAAATATACTATATAATGTCATTTTTGTAACATTTTGGTTAGTGGTGTGCCGCAAGATTTTTCCAATGTAAAAAATGTGCCGTGGCTCAAAAAAGGTTGAAAAACACTGGGTTAGAGGAAGTGCACCACTCCACATTTTGATAATTTCATCTCTGAATTGACAATCTCTACTGACTTAAAAGTAAAAGGCAGCTGCTAACTTGAAAACTACTGCAGAGCATTTTAAGCTTTGGAGATGCAGACAGACTAATAACAAAGGATCACCCAAACCTGTGAATGAAACAAAACACAACTCCAAAAACTCTGTTTTTGATGAGGTGGCTGAGTGGTACTCACGCTTCACAGCAAGAAGGTTCTGGGTTTTATCCCTGGGTCACCCCTGGGCCTTTTTGTGTGGCGTTTGCATGTCCTCTTCTTGTCTGGGTGGGTTTCCTAGTCCTGGTTCATCTACCAGAGAGCTGCGAGGAGATGAGAGCTTTGGTGATATAGACAGACTAATAATAAAAGATTACTCAAGCGTGTGTGAAAAAAATGTATGTTTTTATAAGGAAATAACAGCATCATAACATAAATAAAAGAGTCAGTTTGTGAAATATAGGACCTTAGTATAAATACACTACAGTCAAGGTTTGGACACATCTCAAATATGAAGATATACCGAATTACGTAGCAAAGAAAAAAGTAAAATAATAATAGCCACCCTTTGCTTTATTGCAGTGCTGCAAACCAATGAGCTTCATGAAGTCTCCTGAAATGCCATCACTTCATGGAAACCGTCTGACCTCGCAGCATTAGGATTCGTTCGCTCGACGGTAGGTGGGTACTGTTTCTTTATTTAACCAATTACTGCTGTTTGGTCGTGACGTATGTAATGCAACAAATTCTGTAGGAAGAAGAGCAATAATGTCTTTCCTCTTGATAAAATTCACCAAACATTCTCTTTTGTTCCAACTTTAAATCCTCGACCTCGGGAATCGTCGCCAACACAGAATGTCTGTCTTCGTCTACATCCATCTCGACGCTTTGTTTACTGTTGTGCTGTTCCACAAAAGGGACACAGACAGACGCCACCAGTTTGACGTCATGTCTTCACAGCTCTACAACTGTGTTCTACAATTTCTGTGGTTCTTGCAAACTGTCTAGTGTATTCTGATTCCTGACGTAGTCGCTGGAGAGAAATTAAATTGAGAGGAGGCACGAGGTGGCACCAGCCTGGCTACCGGTTTCCCCCACCCTCCCGATGAGGATAATAAAAGCTACTACAAACAAAAAATAAACACTCACAGGAATAAATTTTGTGTAATAAAAGGCCTTTAAAAATGAGTCCTACCCAGAATCCATCTCCGCTAACCATTTCTCCGATCCCGCACCTTGCTTAGGGTCTGCTGCCCGACCTCATGCAGATTAAAACGTGAAAGTGAGCATTGGCCGCGCTGCCGCCTGAAGATAAACGACCTCCTCATCTCAGTTATTGTGCGCTGAATCAATGGGAATATTGGCTGCTGATGTGATTAGAGTTTGAGTTTTTGCTCTCACTGAATCAGAGCCGGGTTCCTTTGACAGATGGAAATGAGGATCTCCACGCGGCGCCATAGGTCACCGGCGTCTCCTGCCTTTCACAATGACAAATGTCTGTGTTCTCTTTTGCATGTGGTTGACCCTTAGCTTCCACTTAAAATTTCAATTAAAGTCAATGATCAGTTTTGTGCGATTGAACGGGTTTTTCAATTAGTCCCACTCGGCTCTACCAGGGATCGCTCCTGGTTCTGATTCTGAGAGTGGAGACTAAAATGGAAGCTGGAGAATGGTATGCCAGAGGAGAAACAAGATAATAGTGGAAGAAGTGCTCAGTTTTGTTGCTTAAAAGGTGCTATATAGTTGTCCTTCGTTTATCGGGGGGGGGGTTACGTTCTAAAAATAACCCACGATAGGTGAAATCTGCGAAGTAATCAGTCTTATTTTTTATTTTATTTGTTTTAAGTCTGTAAAACCACTCAGCGCACACTTCATACACTTTTCTCAGACTGGACACTTACAACACTTTTCGCATCCTTCTTAAAACTTATTGCTGCTGTCGTCCTTCTGTTATTTTCTTCCTTCTTTATGTAACAAACTGAAGATTCATTTATTCTGAATCCGTGTATCATTCGTTCATTCGTTTTTCAATATAAAACCAAAAATAAGAAAATGAAAAACCAAACAGTTTTCTTCACTATTTGTCTCCAAAACCAAAATGAAAAAATGGGTAACGATTCGTTGTTTTATTTTTCAGTTTTCGATTTTGTGTTTAAATGACTCATGGAAAAAAAACGGATAACAGCTGTTTCCCGTTTACGTGACTTCCGTGACTGTGATGCTGGACTTTTGCACCGTGTACCGACTGAACCAGGACTGATCCAGGTCCGGGACCAGACCGGGACCAGAGCGGCACCAGGGCGGACTCAGAGATTTGACTTTAAGCCTCCGCGGGGTCCGAGCCTCAGCTTCGAGCTCCAGCCCTGCCGTGGGCTCTGAGCCTCCGGTCTGGTCCTGGTCTGGTCCTGGTCTGGTCCCGGTCTTGTCTCGGTCTCACTAGGGCTCTGGTCCTGGTGTGGTTCCGGACCTGGTCTATTTGAACCAAAAGCTCTTAGTTCGGTTCGTTTTCATTGGTGTGAAAGCATCAGTTGGATGCTTTGCACCACCTTGGAACCAGCCACGGTTCTTGAGCGTGGAGGACCGGAGCAGCCCGTCTGGACCTGTAGTCCACAGCGCATTCTTGCTTTCCCCCCACGGAACCAGCGCGCAGACGATGACATAGAACCGCTCGGAAAGCTGGTCCCGGTCTCAGTTCCAGTCTGGTCCCGGTCTGGTCCCGGTCTCAGTCCCGCTCTGGTCCCGGTCTGGTCTTGGACCTGGATCAGTCCTGGTTCAGTCCGTACGCGGTGCAAAAGTTCGGCATCGCAGTCACTGAAGTCACATAAACGGGTCGTTATCCGTTTGTTCCATTCTTCATTTAAACACAAAATCGAAAACTGAAAATCATTATCCGTTTTTTAATTTTGGTTTTGGAGACAAATAACAAAGAAAACTGTTGTTTTTTCGTTTTCTTATTTTTGGTTTTATATTGAAAAACAAATGAACGAATGATACACTGATTATTCTGTAATATCGTCTACAGCCTCGTAACATCTACTTTCCTTCAGTGTGTCCAACTTTTTGTGTGAGGGTTACATCTTCCTCTGCCTTTTGGGTGCGACCGCAGGAGCCTTTGTCGGTGCAGAACGTTTCGTCGACATTGTGGGTTTGGCAAACATACAGCACTTCAGAATCACACTTCTAGAGATTGAACATTTATGTAAATTCCGCAAGCCGAACGCATTCTGTTCTGTACAGGAGACACGGCACGTAAGAGACTGATTGACAATGGTCCACAGTCCCTTAGATAATCAGGACACAGGGGGAGGAACACAATGTGCATTCATACGCTGTGGGAAAAAAAAAAAAAAAGCATGCAAATTTGCACACAAAAAAAATCTGCAAAACAGCAAGGCCATGAAACGTGAACCTTGTTATAGTGAGAGACGACTGTATTGCGGAAAATTGACTCTTGTGAGCTTTAAGGCATGTTATAATGTTGTTACTTCATTAAAAACAGACCTGGGGTTGTGTTTTGTTGCCTTCACACATGTTTTAGTCCCATTTATCAGTCTGTCTACATCTCCAAAACTCAAAATGCTCTGTTCCAACTTGTGATGTTGTGAAGCGGTAGTTTTCAGGTGAACACCTCCTTTTGGAACTGTTCACATTTCCAATTAAATGTGACTTGCGTGTGATCTCTAGTGTGAACTTTACACTCCCCAAAAGTGTCCCACGTGTGCACTGGAGGAGACGACGACGTCAAATGCAGTGAGCATATTCAGTGTTTACGTAAGTCGCCTAAACGCTGGGCTTGTCTCTCAAAATACAGTCCAGTTCTTGGTAAAATGGACAGGTTACACGTCCACAGCTTTGTTTCAGTCTTTAGCCTCCTTGTATTTGTTTTGCTCTATACTTTCTGTTGACATTGGAGCCAGGATCACCTGTACCCACGCTCAGCCATTACTTTGGCAATCATTTCAAAAAACACATTTCAGAGACCCCTGCGGTTTTGCCTGAATACAGCGATCCCCCCCAACTTAACCTCACTTTCCCTCCATTGACTAGACTATGAGCCTGACGTGTAGGTGGGATGAATGTTACGTGGCCGTTCAGACTGAAGTCGCACGTCAAAAGATCAGATGTGTATCAGTTTTAGGAGCACATATCCAAGTGTCCTGATTCGCATTTGAAAAAAATCGGATCTGTGCCGTTCAGACTGCATAAAGGCCAAATAATTGGATGTGGGTCACTTCAGGCTACAGTCTGAACGTAGCCTAATTCTCAGGGTTCCCAAAAGTCATGGAAATTAAAAATGTAATTTACCAGACCTGGAAAAGCCATAGAATTATGTAAACTCAATGAAAGCTTTGGAAAACTCATGGAATTGTATTATTTCTTTCACGCAACTACAGCGTTCTGTTAAGTTATTGTTGTCAAGTGGTTTTGATAGAAGAACTCAGACTCAGATAGGATGCACACACTTTAACAATACTGATACCAGGAAGTTGTCAGCTCAGATGCGACAGGATCGACTTGACAATGAATTCACAAGTACTTATACCCTTATGATAATAAGATTACAGCCTAGGGGTACATATTTAATACATAGGATTTGACACCATACTTAGGTACTGGGTAGAATATATAGACAAAAACAACAGGCAGCTGTACGTGCTCAAGTGAAAAAGAGCATACAGATATGTCAGCCGTAAATCACAACAAGGTAAAGAGGATTCCTAAATTGGACTAGAAACTCTAGTAAATGTTGTAAATTTATCGCGGTCCTCTGTCTAACAAAAATATAAACGTTTCATACTTACAGTTATCATTAGGCTGTTATGATTATTTCTGAACGTCTGAGGCTTTAGTTTAAAAGAGTCGACAATAAATGCACTGACAGTATTTTGAATGTTGAAAAAGGGTTAACATTTCATTTTTAGCCCTAAAAGTCTGATAAATTCTACACATGTACAGTAGGTGTCGTAAAGTCATGGAAAATTCACTTTAGGTCATGAAAAATGCATCATGAATTTCGGAGTGTGCAATGCATACTGGGAAGGATTTTCCGAAAAAGTGAGCATCAAACCGTCATGTTTCATACCTGCAAACTTGTCACCTTTTGGCTACAATCGCCTTTTTCTTGGTCAATTGGGTCATTCACGCGAATCGCATAGAACTGGAGAATTTTTTTTTAGGGGGGGGTAGTGCTCGAGTTCCGTATTAAATTCTTCTTCGAATTTAAATAGAAATAATAATTCCGAATTGAGGTTTACCAGGACCAGGACTAAACCAGGTCTAAACCAAAACTAAACCAGGTCTAAAACAGGACTAATCTTGGACTAGAACTTGGAAGCAGCTGACGCCCGATCGAGTTCTGCGTCGGTCCTTTCGCCCATGGTCACCCAACGGTCTACACGGGCGCTTCACCACTGCTGATATCATGGTGATGAGCGAATTTGTATGAAGAAAAACCCAGCACTTCAATCCAGGCTAAAAATACATTACATGCGTTACATTACTGCGTTACAGCAAAAAAGCAATGCATTACAGTATTTGGAGGTCTGATGTTTGTTTTCCCAGTGGGATGTGTCTATTGACAAAGCCGATCTTTTCAAGCCTTTTGAACCAATATCACTTTTGTTTCTGGTTCTGATATTGTCACATTTTAGTTTTGGGATTCGGACATCGTAATTGTGTGGTTGTTGGACGTCCTAACAGCGGAAAACGGCTCGAGAAATTTGTTTGCGAACTTCATAACTGCAAAAGGGAATCAGATGTGTGAATGCAAATGTCCACAGCTGGATTTGACCCGCCAACTTCGTGGACAAATTATAAACGAACTGAGCTTTTTTTTTTCTTTTTTTTTTGATAGACGAGTACATATAGAGAGATCGACTGTTACTTATGCTAATCTTATCTCTCCCACTTTTTGTAGAATAACAGTACTTGCACTAAAGGTCGTCATCAGCTCCAAATTGGCCATTTCAGGACATCGCCATTAACTCTTCACTCGGATGTTTTGAAAAGGCTGTGCGGCGCGGAGCAGCCTTGTATTTTTCCATCTGCAGGCTTCATAAAGCACCAGTGTCGGGCAGGGACCTCTCGTGGCTGTAATGACCGCGCTGGACGTGGTCAGCTCACCTCAGCAGCCCGCGGAACCCAAATGGACCATTACGCTAATGGAGCATCGAGGCGTACGCTTCCCCCCCCTCCCACAAACAGCCAGGCATTACAGCGAAATGACTAGAGCACGTGGGCCAGTGACACACCTGAGCGCCTGCGTCGTCTCTCACAGCAACGGTCTAGGGTTGTCAGAAAATCACACACTAAACAACTAAGATATTAAAAGTAGTATTGTAATTAGACACTCGTTTGAGCAGGTATCAGACTAAAAAAAGTCACACCAACCAGAACCTCGGATCCCTGAAGCAGCACCAAAACATTCACAGATTCAAAAGAAATGATAAAGAGCAAGTAAAAATAAATAAATAAAGAAGTATACGGATAAAATAATGATTGGAAAACATAAAAGTACAATATACGGTTAATTATATATGTGCCCTATATTTTGGACTATAAGAGGCAAATTTTTTTTCATGGTTTTGGTGTTTCCTTCGACTTATTCTCCGGTGCGACTTCTATATTAAAATGTTTTTGAGTGAAGTGTGGAGAGGTTCTAGTCTTGTGTGTGAGTATCTGCTGCTCCTGTTCCTCCTGTACCACTGTCACTTGGCTCTACTGCGCATGTCTCCTGCAGAAAGAGCCTCTGTCCTGTCTGTGTCACGTCAGTCGATCGCACCGTTACTTCTGCACCACCGAACAATTTAACATTTCAGCAAACTTACGAAGACTGAACACAAATGCCCCAAAAAGAAAATCAGATTTTGCAGATTACAAACAGCAAGTCGTGAAATCTGCAATCGAAAGAAAGTTTGGAGTGAGAGAGAAACTTGTGACACCGGGAGGACGCACCGTGAAACTTTCCTGAAGTCACTGGACGGATGGACAAATAAACCAATAAAATAAAAGTGGCTCAGATGCGAGTTGCAAGTATACGTAGGCATAGGTGATGAAAATGTGGTGACAAATTTGGCGGCAAATGTAAATACGTCATGTAATTAGTTAAATATAAATACTTCATATAAATATACATTTTAATAGAAAAAATCAACACAATACAAAATGCAAACATGTTATTATTTGCCAAAAAGTAATTAAAAAAATAAAATAGGCCGTGACAACTTTTGAGGATTGCCTCAGAGGGCCAGTTCAAGTGGTGGGGGCAGAGGGACTGGAGGGCTGGAGTTGGCCTTAGTTTGATGACCCCTGATGTAAAGTTTCATCCATTTCCTTCCTGGTATAAGTCGTGAAATATTTAGCCAAAAATGGTAATCGAGCAGCAGAAAGAAAGTTTGGAGTGAGAGAGAAACTTGTGACACCGGGAGGATGCACCGTGAAACTTTCCTGAAGTCACTGGATGGATGGACAGAGTCTGGACTTCAGTGACACTGAAACCATCCTGTTGGGATTCAGAAAAGCCCGAATAATTCTAAATGGAACTGATGCTGAGTCTGACGACAGCATCACAGAAGAGTTTGCGTCGCTCTGTTTACCTCCGGAGGTCGAGGCCGAGTTGCTCAGAAGTGACACCGAGGATGAAGAATTGAATGGATTTAGTGATTTGGAGTGAGATGGAGAGTTTGTTAAACTTGTTCTGTTCTGTTGTTTATGTTATAGTTTATCTGAAGAACTGTTCATATGTGACGTTAACAGTCTGTTGTTCTCTCTTCTATTGTTATTACTAGAACTTGACTTTTAAGAGGAAATGTCAGTTCCTGGTTTCTGATTTTATAAAACACACTTCCCCCAAAAACGACTTATGTTTCTTTCTTCTTCATTGCACATTTTTTGGCTGGTCGTCCGAAAAATATTGTATGTTATAATGTTTCCTCGTCACAAACATAGTTGGAGTTGTGTTTTGTTGATTTAGGCTTAATTCTCAAACTGAAAATACTCTGTTCCGCCTTGTGATGTCATGTGGCAATACAAGAAGTGCTCCACTGTGTTTTTAACTCCATACATCTTCACTTAAATCATTTGGATAATTTCACCCCTGGATTGAATGGATTTAGTGATTTGGAGTTTGAGATGGAAGAGTTTGGTTAAACTTGTTCTGTTCTGTTGTTTATGTTATAGTTTATCTGAAGAACTGTTCATATGTGACGTTAACAGTCTGTTGTTCTCTCTTCTGTTGTTTTTACTAGAACTTGACTTTCAGCAGGAAATGTCGTTCCTGATCTCTGACAAAAAGTGCTGCTTATATATGTTTTTTTCTTCTTCATTTTTTTTTTTTTTTGACTGGTGTGAATTATACTCTGAAGCTGCTAGCCCAAAAAATATGGTAAATATTTGTAAAATTTCATGATCAGTGCACATTAGCAACCACATCATTTTTTAAACTATGTAATGAATAGGAGTGGGAATATGTGAGTTTTCTTCTTCCCACTCCTTTTCGAGAAATGTGCTTTTCGGTTGTTTACAATGTACATGTAGAATGTGCATGATTATTTTTTCTCTATAGACACAAACTCGAAATAAAAACAAATCAGTCGATCAAAACCGTACAGAAATGAACCTTTCCAGAACAAGTATAAGAGCACATGGACTAGTATACGCCCATGGACCACTGAAGGATCACACAGATACAGGACTACAAAGTCATATTAAAGAAAATACGATGATTTAAATCCGTTTTATTATGCAAAATTGACTCTCGTGAGCTTTAAGTCATGTTCATATGTTGTTACCGCCTCACAAACAGACCTAAAGTTGTGTTTTGTTTCATTCGCACATCAGGAGTCTGAGTAATCCTTTATTATTACTCTGTTTCAACATGCTCTGTTACACCTTATGATGTCACGATGCTGTAGTTTTCAACGTTAACATGAAACGTTAAACCATGAAAGGATTTAAACTCCGTGGCTTTAGAAGAGCCAACGCAGTCCACCAAAAGCACAGTTAATCCTAGCACTGCTTATGGCTGTTACTTCTGGGTTTACGAAGATGAAATGCGTCTTTATTAGATGCAGACAGCGTGCGGTTTACTGATTTTGTCACAAAGCTTGTTCAGCTCAACAGCTTACAGCTACATCCCAGTTTTACAAAGCTCTGTCTTTCGGTTGGGAAACTGTTAAACTCTGGTACAGCGCCTTTAAAGGTCCGCTATGTAAGGTTTTTTCCCAGAGAGGGTCAGTCACATGTACCGCACGAGGGCTTTAAAAATATCTATCTCCATGGACTTAAGCAGGGGACGCCACTAGACCAAGTTAATCCGTGTATCATTTGTTCATTCGTTTTTCCAAATAAAACCAAAAATAAGAAAACGAAAAAACAATATTTGTCTCCAAAACAAAAATGCAAAAAACAAAACAAAACGGATAACGATTTGTTTTTGCGTTGGCTTTAAAAACTGTGACTTTTGCACCGCGTACAGACTGAACCAGGGCTGATCCAGCACTGATCCGGGACTAAACCAGGTCTAAACCAGGTCTAAACCAGGTCTAGCTGTAGCTGAGGAAAAATATGGCGTGAAAACTTCCGTATGTCCAAAGATTCCGTTGTTGCTTTAAGTGAAGAACTTCAGCCTTACGTCGAGGGTGTATGTACATGCCTGCCCAAAACTCAAATTCCACACACTTTTGCGTCACCGTATGCACGCAGATTTCCTCCCGAAAACTCTCGTCTAAACGCGGAAAAAAAGCGAAGACGCGACAACAGTTTTGCGTCTTCTGTTCAGACCGTCATCATATAAACGTAGCCTTAGACATCTATACATTAACGTACGCAGACACTGGGGGCGAGATGGGTTAAGTGTCTTGCCCAAGGACACTTTTTCTTGAGAATTTAAAAAATAATTAAATAAAAAATAGTGACACGGTGACTGAGTGGCTAGTCAGTCACTATATCACCTGTTTTTTTTTCTATCCCATGTCACCATTTTTTTTTTTTTTTCTATCTTATTTTTCTATACTGTGTCATTTGTCTATCCCATTTTTCTATCCTGTGTCACCATTTTTTTTTCTATCCCATTTTTTGTTCTATCCCTCGGTCGCCCGGGCCTTTCTGCATGTAGTTTGCTTGTTCTCTCTGTGTCTGGGTGGGTTTCCTTTGGGCACTTCGGTTTCCTCCATCAACCCAAAAACATTATAGCCTGATTCATCAGCCGGTTTCACTTTGTAGAAACTGTTAGGATTCGTTCGCTCGACGGTAGGCGGGTACTTTTTTTATTTAACCAATCGCTGCTGTTTGGTCGTGACGTATGTAATGCTCCAAAACCCGTACCTGGAGTTGTGTTTTGCATATTTAGGTCGACTTCTCTGAAACAGAAAACAGTCTGTTCCATCCTGTGACGTCTCGTGGGGTTAGAGGAAGTGCTCCACTCCACATTTTGATAATTTCATCTCTGAATTGACAATCTCTACTGACTTAAAAGTAAAAGGCAGCTGTTTACTTGAAAACCACTACAGAGCATTTTGAGCTTTGGAGGTGAAGACAGACTAATAACAAAAGATCATTCAAATATGTGCGAATGAAGCAAAACACAAGTCCAGGTCTGTTTATGAGGAGGAAACAACATACCTAACACTGGTGGCACAGCGGCTGAGGTTCTGGGTTCGATCCCTGGGTTGTCCCTTGGCCTTTTTGTGTGGAGTTTGCATGTCCTCTTTCGTGTCTGGGTGGGTTTCCTACAGGCACTATGGTTTCCTAGCCTGATTCATCAGCTGGTTTCTCTTCATGGAAACCGTGTGACCTCACAGTATTAGGATTTGTTCACTCAGCGGTAGGCGGGTACTTTTTTTTAATTAACCAATTGCTGCTATTTGGTCGTGACGTATGTAATGCACCAAATCCCATAGGACGAAGGACAATAACGTCTTTCCCCTTGATAAAATTCACCAAACATTCTCTTTGTTTCAGCTTCAAATCCTCGATCTCTGGAATTGTTGCCAACACAGAATGTCTGTCTTCGTCTACATTCATCTCGATGCTTTGTTTACTGTTGTGCTGTTCCACAAAAGGGACACAGACAGACGCTTGAGTTTGATGTCATGGCTTCACAGGTCTTCAGTGATTGGCTGGTGCGCCGTCTACAACTTCCGGGATTCTTGTAAACCGTCTAGACCAGGGGTGTCAAACTCATTTTGGTCCGGGGGCCGTATCCAACCTACTTTAATCCCAAAGGGGCCGGATCAGAAAACTCACAGCATATATCCCCCAAAAATAACAATAAGTTCAAATATTTGTGCAGAGAAACGCAAATCTATTACAGAAATCTTTTTTAATTGATGAACTTTCTTTTACAAAATATTATAATATTATGAACCTGAAACTTTAAGAAAAATGCAGTTTCAACACAATGTTTTAACATTAACCTGTGTGTAAATAGGAATAAGTCAGTTTTTGTTGGAAAATCCTGCACTCGGCTCCACTTTTCTCATGTTGGACATTTTTCTGATGAGGGTGTCACGGTCAACAGTCAAAACGATCGTCCTTTAAGAGCGTTTGGAAAGAGACAAGTCTTCATTTGTGCTGCTCTGGTGGGAGGGGCCACGTACAGAGACGCTGGAGACGCTGCTGTGATAAACACCACAGAAAATTACCAATATTTTAATAGAAAATATAATTAAAATATTTTAGTAGAAAATCAGCTGACGGCCAGATTAAAGGTCTTGGAGGGCCGGATCCAGCCCCCGAGCCAAATGTCTGACACCTGTGGTCTCATGTTTTCCAATTCCTGACCTAGTCGCTGGGGAGAAACGAAATTGAGCGGAGGCAGAAGGTGGCACTGGCCTGGCTAAAAAATGCACCATGTGTGGGAAAAAAAAAAAATCCTCCAGCTAAGGTCCTGACCAAACCTACGGACAAGATCACGGAGACACAACAGCAGCATTACGTGGGCAACCTGTGGGTCACCGGACAAACTCTACCAACTGAGCTCCTGTCACTCTTCTCTTTACAGGTTAAATCACCACCCAAGTCTTTTTCTGATTTTTCCAGTTCACATGTACAAATATCTGAATTCAAAGAGGCCACCAAAGACGTCGCAGCAGGTCGTCTTGGACAAATGCTCCGTTATTTGCACACCGCTTATCTGGTGTGGTCTGACTGAAGACTCTTGTAGCTGTGTGAACTATGAGAGATGTTCCTCGGATCCAAAGCTGCGTGTGATTCATCGCCTGGCTACACACTTTAAATCTCTCCCCATTCCGCGGTGGAGATTTCACTATCTGACTAATGATCTGTTCTCTCGGACACAGCCAGAAAGTCCACATAATACTCCCAACTGCTGTGAGCTTAGAGGATTTGGAAAGAAAGCAAATAACAGCCCACAGAAACTCAGATCCGGCTTTATTAACGTTATGTTTGTTCTTCTGTACGCGGGTATTATCGATCGACAGCTATGTACAGGTGAGGAGTCCGGTAGGATTTGTAACTTTGTCAATCCAAACCTTTCAGCTGTTCGGTTTTATTGTTTGGCTTGTATAACTCTAAAACTTAAAAGGTACTCATGAAACTTTTTGGTTTTCGTTGCCTGCTTGTTTCTATGGATTCGCCATTAATCTGTTTATCACATTAAACTTTACATTTATTCAATTACAGGTGGTTTTATAGCTCAAAAATACCTAGAAAAACAGACATTCAGACTGCGATTGGGGTCGCCTCTCCACAGATCTGACCTGTAACTTGGTTTGGTTTGGTTTCCATGAAGATAGAAAAGTTTAATACCATACCTTGAAACATTCTAATTTAAACCCCAATTTATGGTCATGTGTCATCTGCGTCGACCGACATGTACCTCCGAAATGTTCTAACACAATGAAAAAACAGATAACGATTTGTTTTTCAGTTTTCGATTTTGTGTTTAAATAAATAATGAAAAAAAACAAACAAAGAGATAACGTCCGTTTCCAGTTTATGTGTCGGATTTTTGCGCCTCATACAGACTGAACCAGGACTCAAACTAAAAAAACTGGCGCCACAGTGGCTGAGTGGCTAGCGTAGTCTGGGTCTTTCCACGTGTAGTTTGCGTGTTCTCCCCGTGTCTGGGTGGGGTTCCTCCGGGTGGTCCAGCTTCCCCAATCAACGCAAAAACATTCTAGCCTGATTCATCAGCCGGTTTCACTTCTTAGAAACTGACCTCGCGGCATTAGAATTCGTTCGCTCGACGGTAGACGGGTACTTTTTTTATTTAACCAATCGCTGCTGTTTGGTCGTGAAGTATGTAATGCGCCACATCATAGGAAGAAGGGCAATAACGTCTTTCCTCTTGATAAAATTCACCAAACATTCTCTTTGTTCCAGCTTTAAATCCTCGATCTTGGGAATCGTTGCCAACACAGAATGTCTGTCTTCGTCTACATCCATCTTGACGCTTTGTTTACTGTTGTGCTCTTCCACAAAAGGGACTCAGACAGACGTGTGGGCTTCTACCCTGTGTTTTTAAAGTTTCATTCATATGTTAATACGCCCTGTAATTTGCCCTGTTATATGCTGTGTATGTTTTTGGACTTTGGAGTGTCAATGGTGAATGTATATGGGACAGATAAGGGGTGTATCTCCAACCTTTAGCATATGCCAGCCTGTTATGGGACACGTGTTGGGACAAAGTGCTGTGTATGTTTCCATGAAGATGTTAACTCAACAGTTATGCTGGTATAAAAGGCATCCAGTTTTTCTGTGCATCAGTGGGGGAACGCCGACTGCGTTGTCGAGGGACGACCGACGCACAGAGAGACGCCGCGTAGGCAAAATCATGCTGAATCAACTTGAATCTTGAGACCTGAATCTGCCTGAATTAATAAAGAGACATGATCTGAGAACTTTTCTAACTCTCCAAGTCTCTTTCTTAAGATCCTCTGTTCAGGCTGCCTCCAGGAGAAGCTGACAGACGCCACGAGTTTGACGTCATGGTGTCACAGCTCACAGTTGATTGTGCGGTCTACAACTTCCGGGGTTCTTGCAAACCGTCTAGTGTATTCCGATTCCTGACCTACAGCAGTCGCTGGAGAGAAATGAAATTGCTGTTATTAGATCGCTGCTATAGATGTTGATGCTATTACTTAAAAAAAATCATACCAATGGATACCAGGGTTGAGACTGATACATTTTTTTTTCTTTCAAACACAAATGATGTGTTGTAAAAAATATTCAATTATTTATCATTTAAAGTAAGTAGAGAACAGCTTCGAAAATGTACAAGTTCAATATTTTGAGGTGTTTGGGGCCAACATTGACCAGTAAATCATCGTATTACAGCAGTTTATAAACCAAAATGGGATATCGACTGAACTGAAGTCTTGGAACTGATATCCAACCCATCACAATTTTCTGCAGTTTTTAGGACATGGGAAAGACGCGTGAAAGCTCAGTTTGATGGACAGTTACTGTGAAACACTCCGGATCAGTGGAAAACTTCAGGTCCAAAATGTGTCAGGTAAAAACTTTATATTTTATTACAGCTGCTTTTAAAACAACAGGTTATAATCTGTTTCTTGTGGGTCTTGTGGGTAAAGCATTTAAAGTTACTATTAAATGCCTTACTGGTGCACAAATTGCTGCAGATATCGTGTATAAAACGCGTCTCTCCGGAGTTCTGTATCACCGCGGTTAGAGCTCTCATAGTTGTGATGAATCTGGCAGCACCACTAAACATCTTCATTTGCATGTTGGCAAAAAAAAAGCCCCGTTTTGCATATTCATTCACTCCGAAACTGTCCTGCGTTTTCTTTAGCGTCTTTGTGAGAAAATGTATTGAGTTTTAGCTTCAGCAAGATAAATGATGTACCTTAAAGAGGAGGTATTACACTTGTGTGGCGTGTTAACCATTACCTTTACCTTTTATTGTTTTGAAAAAGTTATATTCACCAGAAACAACGAATTCACATGTTCTATAAGTTTAAAGCTGCATTGTGTAACTTTTTGGTTAAGAGTCCGTCACCTGTTTGTTTCTATCGATGTGTCGCTACTCTGGAATGTTCCACAGTATTAGTAGGTCCTTACATTTATTCAATTATAGGTGGTTTTATAGCTCCTTCATAGAATTGTAACTTGGTCTGGGTTTGGTCTCCATGAAGATAGAAAGGTTTATTAATACCATACAGTGAAACATTCCAGACAAAGCAGTAACATCTCCATGGAGAAAAGTATTTGATGGACCCACCACCAAAAAAGTTACACAATGTACCTCGATTATCTTCCCACTAAGGCTCGTGATGACACATTTAAAGGGCATAATTGACATCAGTGTTGATTCTCATCAGTTTGCATACAGGGAGAATCGGTCTACATCTGACGCAGTGGCGGCTGTTGTCCATCAGGCCCTCACCCACCTGGAGAAGCGGGACACATATGTCCGACTTCTCTTCCTGGACTTTAGTTCGGCATTCAATACCATCATACCACAGACTCTGATAAACAAACTGCAATTGCTTGGACTCCAAACATCACTCTGCAACTGGGTGCTGGACTTTCTTACTAACAGGGAGCAGACTGTTAGGATTAATGGCTCTCAACACCGGCTCCCCCCCAAGGCTGTGTCCTGAGCCCCCTGCTGTTCACTCTGCTAACATATGACTGTGTGGCTTCTCACCCGACCTGTCAGATTGTTAAATTTGCAGATGACACTGCTGTTGTGGGTTTAATCTCGGAAAACCACGAGCAGGCATGCAGACAGGAGGTACAGCTGCTGGAGACCTGGTGCAGAGAGAACAACCTCTGTCTGAACCTTTCAAAAACAAAAGAATTAATAGTGGATTTTAGGAGGAACAGCTGTTCACTGTCGCCTCTCTACATCATGGCACAGAAGTTGAAAGGGTGTCCGGCTGGAAGTACCTGGGTCTGCACATCACCGACAGACTCACTTGGTCCACTGATGCAGAGAGCATTGTTAAGAAGGTCCACCAGCGTCTGTATTTTTTGAGGAGAGTCAAGGCTGCTGGACTAGGCCTCCCTGCTCTCATGTCTTTTTATCGATGTGGAGTGGAAAGTGTGTTGACCCAGTCCATCACAGTGTGGTACGGCCACTGCTCAGCCCAGGACAGGACAGATCTACAGCGTGTGGTCAGAGCAGCAGAGAAGATCACTGGATGTGACTTTACACCCATCAGTGAAATTTATGAGGAGCGTTGTAGAAGACGGGCCTCCAGGATCATGGGGGAGCCCTCGCACCCTCCCACCATCTGTTTGTTCCTCTGCCTCTGGGAGGAGACTGAGGAGCATTAAAGCTAGAACTTCTCAGCTGAAGTTCAGCTTCTTTCCTGAGGCTGTCAGACTTGTGAACAGTGCACACTCACTTCCTGCTTTGGTTGCCTCTCTCTCTATCTTGCCACGTTTTACTACTTGTTCATTGGAACTGCTAAATGTTGTTGTTTTAAATGTATTTATTTTTTAACATTGCTTATTATTATTGTTTTTTTATCTCTTTCTGGATCACTGGGCCTCGGGGAGCACATTTCGTTCTGTCATGTGTTTCTCTCACATGTTTGAATGACAAAATAAAGAACCTTGAACCTTGAACCTTGAACCTTGAACTCCCACTTGGACCTCGGATTTGACTTTCGTGTCCGAGCTTGAAGCATATTATGTTTTGCGTGTCGGACTACATGGATTTTGATTATGACTATTCCGTCATCTTATGAAAACGCTGTCACTTCATTTAATTAAATTTTTGAAATTTGCACTTTAAACTATTATGTTTATTATGTTATGTTATGATTTATCTTCTGTTACAACCTTAGGGATAATGCCCATTAAATCAAGTATTTGTTCAATACTGGCCTCACCACAACTACCAAACCCACAGGCAGTGATACAGATGAGGTAAAGGACTGCAGTGATAGGAGTGACTGAAATTTATCATTTAAACCACCAAAGTGTCCAAACACAATGAAAACACTTCATATTTACACGACACAGTGGGCGCAGACTAGCCTGATTCATCAACCGGTTTCACTTCGTAGAACCCATCTGACCTTGCAGTGTTAGGATTCATTCGCTCAACAGTTGGCAGGTACTTTTTATCATTTAACCAGTTGCCGCTATTTGGTCATGATGTATGTAATGCACTGTGCTAACGGTGCTAACTGGTATATTAAGCTTTTCCCAAATCCTGTAGGAAGAAGGACAATAACGTCTTTCCCCTTGATGAAATTCACCAAACATTCTCTTTGTTCCGACTTTAAATCCTCGATCTCGGGAATCGTTGACAACACTGAATATATGGCTCTTCGCTGATTGGCTGATGCCCGAACTTGCACTTGCGATGGTTTTTGCGAAACGTCTAGTGTATTTTGTTTCTTGAACTAGTCACTGGAGAGAAATTAAATTGAGCGGAGGCACTAGGTGGCGCCAGTCAAATAGATGGGTGCAGACATCTTGGATTCTGACTCGGAATCCTTACTCGGTCTACTTTTTCCGCCACCGAGGTCCTACCCAGGGAAAGGGGTAAGGGGGCTAGGCAACTTCCTCCGAATCTCCATTTGGAAGGATAATCAAATACAGGGTTAATGCCCAATTCTGATGTTTTTTTTGTTTTGTTTGTGAAATCCAATTTTTTTGCAAGGTCGTTCACATTTCCAGTTAAACACGACTTGTATGTGATCTCCAGTGTGAACTTTAAACGCCCCAGAAATGTCCCACATGAGCATTGGAGGACACGACGACGTCACACACAGCGAGCGTGCGCTGTGTTTACAGAAGTCGCCTAAACTCCGGGCTTGTCTCCCAAAATACTGTCCTGTTTTTCGTAAAATGGACAGGTTACACATCCACGGGCGCTTCATCCGTTTGAGTCTTTAGTGTCCTTGTATTTGGTTCGCAGGATCTTTATTTTTCGTTGACATTGAAGCCAGGACCGTCTGTAGCCACGCTTGGACATTTCTTTGGCAATCATTTAAAAAAAAAACGCCTGGTTCTGATAAGACTCCACCAGTTTGTCCTGAATACTGCGATCCCCCCAAATATTAATAAACTCACTAACCTCACTTTCACTCCATTGATAAGACTCCGAACCTGACATGTAGGTGGGATGAATGTGACCTGACCGTTCAGACTGAAGTCGCATGTCAAAAGATCAGATATGTGTCGGTTTTAGGAGCACATATCCAAGTGTCCTGGGTCGCATTTGGAAAAAATCGGATCTGTGTCTTTCAGACTGTCATTAAAAAATCGGATTTGGGTCACTTCAGGCTGCAGTCTGAACGTAGCCTTAGGCCCGCCTCCCTTTGCTCTCCACGCTAAGTCACTCCCCTTCAGAGCGTGCATCCTGATAATGAAACTCCTGCTCATAAGGTTTGTGAAGTTGTGATGAACTGTTTTGTATCTTGCTTTTATTTATTTATGGGAAATTGTCGCGTGGGAGCTTGTGCCGGAGCTTTGGCTAAACGTTATAACACGGTAGAGCGCTCCAAAAAGTCCATTCTGCATACTTATTTGCATAATATACTTTAAGAGCTCTTTGTGCAATATTCTAAACTGAAGAAACCGATTTTGACTTTTTTTTTTTCTACAAGAGAAAATTGCATACAGTCCCATGAATGTTAAAATAGTGCGAATTGAAAATGAAACAGTGAAGAAGTTTCAAAGGCCAGTCATACCAGACACATGCAGAGCAAAATTGAGTTTGAGTGGGTGAGCCTGACTAAGAATTCAAGATCAATAATTTGCCAAGGAAATAATAAGCAACATAATAAGCAGCAGACTCTTACCACTCACATGTTTTTATTTTTGAAACTAAGGCTACATTCAGACTGCAGGGCTTAACGCTCAATTTGGATTTTTTTGTGAAATCTAATGCCGTTCACATTTCCAGTTAAATGTGGCTTGTATGTGACTCCAGTGTGAGCATTAAAACGGCCCAAAAGTGTCCCGCATGTGACACTGGAGACACGACGACGTCAACCGCAGCGAGCGTCTCTGTGTTTACGGAAGTTGACCAAACATGGACGCAGCATCGAGCACCTGGAGATTTTAAAGTTCCTCTCGTACCGGAGCCAGAACATGAACAACTTACTTGTTTTAAGGAGGAGATTGAGAAGGAGAAGGATGAGGTTTTTGGCTGTGGTGTTTTGTGGGGCAGCGGCAGCGACGTCCGTTGAAAGGAACGTGTGGATGTGGAGACGGAGCCAAGAGTGGTGAGTGGTGATGTGCTTTGCTTCAGTGACATTCAGTTCATTAACAATTTTCGCCTACTTCAGCGCAGAATATTGACGTTTGTGTCTTGTTGATGACGTGTAAGTCGGATGAATGCTCTTTGGCTGTTCAGACTGAAGTCGCATGTCAAAAGATCAGATATGTATCGGTTTCAGGAGCAAATATCCAAGTGTCCTGGGTCACATTTGAAAAAAATCGGATCTGTGTCGTTCAGACTGTCATTAAAAGATTAGATACAGGAACATAGAAGCCAAAAAATCGGATTTGGGTCACTTCAGGCTGCAGTCTAAATGTAGCCAACGTACAGAGGTAACTGCTGAACATTCCACCATAGAGATACATGTAGAAAACACTTCCAGCATGACGTCACTGCAGTTAATCAATGTCTGTCACATCCACTGCTCGTGTCCAAACCAGCAAGTAGAAATAATAACTAGTAGAAAAAACAAACAAACAAACAAACAAAAAAAACAGGCAAGATATTTGGTCAAATCTTAAATATAATGTCAGTTATGTCAAATAGTAGTCTACCGTATTTTTCGGAGAAGTCACAAATTTTCTCATGGTTTGGGTGTTTCCTGCGACTTATACTCCGGTGCAACTTATGTATTAAAATTTTGAGAGGGCACTCTAGGCTTGTGAGTCAGTTTTGCTACACAACTTTGCAGAAAAAATGGTACAGCAAATAGTGAAATCTGCAGCCGAAAACAGTAATGGAGCAGCAGAAAGAAAGTTTGGAATGAGTGAGAAACTTGTGAAGGACTGGTGGAAAGCAGGTATGGAGAACAGAGCTTCTGTGCAACTTTCCTGAAGTCACTGGATGGATGGACAAAGCCTGGACTTCAGTGACACCGAAACCATCCTGTCGGGATTCAGAAAGACCCGAATAATTCTAACTGGAACTGATGCTGAGTCTGACGACAGCGACACAGAAGAGTTTGCGTCGCTCTGTTTACCTCCGGAGGTCGAGGCCGAGTTGTTCAGAAGTGACACCGAGGATGAAGAATTGAATGGATTTAGTGATTTGGAGTGAGATGGAGAGTTTGTTAAACTTGTTCTGTTCTGTTGTTTATATTATAGTTTATCTGAAGAACTGTTCATATGTGACATTAACAGTCTGTTGTTCTCTGTTCTATTGTTTTTACTACAACTTGACTTTCAGCAGGAAATGTCAGTTCCTGGTCTCTGATTTTATAAAATAAATTTCCCCAAAAAAGTGCGACTTATAGTCTATTGTGACTTATATATGTTTTTTTCTTCATTATTACGCATTTTTGTGGTGTGCGACTTATACTCCGGAGTGATTTATAGTCTGAAAAAACAAAAACAAAAACGTTAAATCCTAAATGTGAAAACCTTCTTTTATTTTAGTCTATTTCTTGGCTAAAAAGTTACATACTGTGGCTTTAAGTAGAGTATATCTGGCCTGTACCCACATTATCTTTCATCATTACACAAAGTCATTAACTCTCCACAACTGCACTTACAGAGAAGAAAAGTAAGTATCTGAAGTCAATTATCCGTGCTCACTCTTCCAGATGGAGGGCTCAGACTCGGAGCTGGCAGCCGCCGGGAGCCCCAGGGCCTGTGGCTGCAGGAAGTGTTCTGTCACAGAGACAGGTGCCACAGTGACAGGTGCCACAGAGACAGGTGCCGCAGTGAATCCCAACATCTGTCCAGCCCGCGCGCTCCAGATGTGGGCACACGCGGCCACAGGGGACACCAGCTCCAATCACAGCTTGGAACTAAAGCGGCTAAGTTTAGCGTCGTAAAGTGTTATGTGAGGTGAGCCTGGCCCACTTGTCTGATGTTGTTAAAGCTTTTCAGACGGATCAGAAAAATGTCCATGTAAAGCTGCTGGATTAGTGTGTAGCAAAGTGTTCTACTGTGACATATACTAGAGAAGTACATGAAAAATACTTATTAGAAATTAGCAATTAGGGATGCGCTGTGATTCAGCTTTTTCAGATCTGACACCGATTTTGATACTAAAGCTTTAAGAATCTGCTGAAGTACTGATACCCGATACCCACCGATACCAGTGCAGAGAATGAACAAAAGTAAAATAAGACAAAACTGATTCAAATGTGTTTTGTAACTTATTTATCACAAGTGTTACAAACCAGAAAGAAACACAAACAAGATGTGATGTAAAGTGGCTTTTTTAAAGTGAAAGTAAGTAAGTACAATAACAAAAAAAAAGATGTTTTACATTCGATAAATCAAAAATGCCCACTACAACTAAACAATAACTAATGGGATAAAGATAAATCAAAGAAAATACAAATGTCCAAGGGCCGAGGAAAACTGGCAAATACAAACAAACGATAGATCAATACCGACCCCTAGAGCAAGAGTGTCCAAACTTTTTTCATCACAGGACACATTTCTAAACATAGACTGGTGCTCAATATGGTGAATCATTAAAATATGTGCATGTTTAACACATTTGAATGAATAAAGACTGTGGCTCATTCTAAGACCCTTAAAACCACACAGTAAATAAGTAATTTTTTTTAATTGATGAAGGGTAATTTGGGCCAATTCATCTGGAAGCCCGAGAGCTAAGAAAAATTTGTCTGAGGGCCACATTTGGCCTACGGGCCACAGTTTGGACATGCCTGCCCTAGAGTCTCAACACACAATTCATAGTCTCAATGGAAGGTAACAAAGACATGTCTATCATTGAGTGTGGCGAACTGAAACTAAACTCCAGCCCGAAGAAACAGATGCACAGTTTTATTAGACAAGGTGTTGGCGGATCAGGAAGGGGATTGGAGGAGCACAACGTCAATCCTCTAACCACAGCACGACGAACACTGGAGCCAGCCCAACAGCGACGGGACCACACCCCACTAATCAGGCGCCGGGTATCACACAGCAAATGCAAATACGGTACAAACGGTAAAACAAACGGGGAGTGCCGGGCGAGACGGAGCCAGGTCACGAGCTGTAGCACAAGTCACAACAACAACTTTGTGTGAATACGATTTCAAACATGAGACTTTCTGGACCAACAGTGGCCAGGTGACAGTCGTATTACATCAGTTTATGTGTCCAACCTGGATATCGGCAGAAACAGCATTTGGAAGCCGATATCCGATACCGAAAGTCCACCTTAGCCCTTAACCCCCCCGTTCACTACATATTTTCATTAGCGCCCTCTACAGTGCACTCATTCACAGAGAGATTTCGAAACACAGATCACTACATTTGGGTCATGTGACTCTGGAGTCTGGGTGAAAAAAAAGTCCACTAAAATGGTCACATTTTTCTATAGCGCTTTTCCACCTTCAAGGCACTCAAAGCGCTTTACAACAAGGAACCACTCACCCATACACACACACTGTGGCAAGGTGGGTTAAGTGTCTTGCCCAAGGACACAATGGCAACATTCATCTGTGGGAGCTGGAATCACACCAGCCAACCTGTAGGTCAGTGGATCTGACCGCTCAACCTGTGATGTTTATGTCGAGAGCTGGATTCGAAACGCCAACCTTCAGATCAGTGGGCGAATGCTCTACCAACTGAGCTACTGCCGCCCTGAATCTAAATCTAAAACTTGATTTCTATCATAAATAAAGATCAGATCAGACTGACACGCTTTGATCTGCTTCATTCGGTCGTGTTATGTCCAGTTAAACACCTGTCGCTGAACGCCGTTGTTTTCCCGACTCCCCCAGTGCATCGTGGTCTATATTGACCGCTCTAGTGACCACTGATGCACACTACTTTTCAAGGTTCATTGTGGGAAATTTTGAGTGCACTACTTTTTCACTCACTGGGCATTCGGACACACCTGAAAATGGCGTGACCGCTGAGTACTGCCCTAAGTAGAGAACAGTGTGGACATTCAGACACAGCCATGATTTCCAACCAGTAAGTAAAATTTGGCCAAACTGGAAAAAATATAACACTTTCAGCTAAGTCTTAAACATAATGGGCCTCATTCATGAATATTTTCTTTCAGAAGATGCTGAGAAAACCCTGCGCCAGATTCACAAAGCTTTCTTACGCAGCCGAATTCCTTCTTAAGGTTGTATGGAGGATTTTTTTTTGTTTTTTTTGTTTCAAATTGTCAATGATAGATTATAGAGGTGCAGTAGCCTTGTAATTATGATGACCAAAAAAAGAGAATAAAAATTCATCAACTCTGGACGTGGTGGGGCTAAACATTTGCCAATAGATAACGACACTGCCTCGTTATCTGTGAGCTGACAGGCTGTCAATCAAACTCCCTACGTTTCTAGTGTAACTGACTTTCCTGCGCCGCCGGTACGTGGTTTACGTACGTCTGTCACACAGTCCACAGACGCAAGACGCACAGACGCTGTTTACTCCACCAACGCAACAGTTCTTAGCGGCTTTTTTTGACCTATATCTTCCTCGCAGTTCGCACAAAGTTTGTTGCAATGGCGACAAGAATCCAGGAGCAGTTAGCCACAAAAAGAAAGTCCGTTTTTGAGGTCGTTGAAAGAAGAACACAAGGGGAAAAGCAGCGAAGCCAAACTAAGGTGATTCTTGAAGATTCATTCCAGCGATGGCGCGACTGAAGCAGACGCAGGGTCTAAAGACTGAACCACTGGTCCACAAATTACTCCTGGACAGGAAACTTCTGCTTATTATGAAAACGTACTTTATTTCCAAGAGTTAGACAAACGTTTTTCAGGACACGAAAGCGATATCCTATGTCTGAAAACGTAATTTTCAGTGCAAAGAAAGAGTCCGCTTGCTGCTGCGTGTTGTAGCTAGTTCATTCGCACTGAATCTCCGCGCAACCTTCTCTGCTCCCCTTTCCTGCTCCTCTCCCGCTGCCCGATCCACTCTTCCCCCTGCTCCTCACTTCTCGTCCACGAATGAAATGTCCGCGCACCCTCCCCCTGCTCCTCACTTCTCCGGGCAGAATCTCCGCGCACTGCTCCTCTCCTCTCTCCTCTCTCCTCTCCCTGCTCCCTGCTCCGCTCTTCCCCCTGCTCCTCACTTCTCGTCCGCGAATGAAATGTCCGCACACCCCCTCCCCCGCTCCTCACTTCTCTGTCTTGCCTAACCACACTGTAGTTAGTTGTTTACAAGTCATGTGCAGCACCGGCTGTAAACAAACCTGTTTCTGGCGTAAGGAGGAGGCGGGAGAAGGCGTTTCTACGTAGGAGCTGTAGGGGAGGGGGGGTGGTTTCACGAATGCGCAACATTTGAAAAAGGACAAACAGTCGCTGGATTTCTCGTTCCTTGGAAAATCCTCTATACAACCTTTAAGTGACAGTTGCGCCGAATTCACCAACTCACCTACGAACACCTCAACGCTCATTTACATTTCATCTACATAGAAAATGAATATGTATTTGGTTAAAAACGCCCTCTGAACTTCCAAATATGGCCAATTTTGTTTTTGGCATTATGACACGTGAAAGTTTGAGGGAGAGAGTGAACGAGGAGGTCAGGAGAAGCATCTACAGACTAAGAGTGTGATTTTAAATGTCCAAACTCACATGAACACACTCACAGAGGGAATATTTAAGTCATTTTTATTGTCGTATTTATCGTGCTTTTCGCGATCTCAGACCTAAATAGCGAGGGAGGGGGGCTGGGATAGGGGTGCATAAGAGTGTGCTCTGGTCATGGGGGGTCAGAGGGGGTCATGAGGGTGTTGCGTCCAGCTCGGTGACTGGGCACAGGGCTGTGACAGAGGCCCATGTGGAGGCACTAGGGCTGGAACAGACTGAGACTATGTTTACACTGAAACGAATCTGCGTATCACTGTGTCGGAAACGATTTGTATCCAGACCCGTCGTTTCTGTGTCCGATATCAAAGCGTTCCCTGTCCACACAATAACACAAAATCGCATGAAACGCTAATCACGTGATCGGCTGGTGTCATGTCGTCATGATGTCCCGGCGTCACGTGAGCGGTAAAAACAAGGAAGTCTGAAGGTTTGAGGAGAAAAATTTAGTTTGTCGACTGGACAAAAGTTAGTTTGGTTGAAGAGGTTTCGCAGCTCATCCAAGCTGCTTCTTCAGTTCTGGTCAGACGCTGGTGGACACTTCCTTATATCTGTCTGACCAGCGTCTGACCAGAACCGAAGAAGCAGCTTGGATGAGCTGCGAAACCTCTTCAACCAAACTAACTTTTCTCCAGTCGACAAACTGAATTTTTCTCCTCATGGATTCTACCTGGACGACTGAGGGATTCTTCACACAAGGAAGTCTGAAGTTGCAGCTGATCTTGAGCCGAGGGAGATGGCGAGTGTAAAAACAGTCTTTTCGACGACGAGGTTCAGTTGTTACTTAACGTAAGACTGGATTTTAAGACAAGCATGGCGGCTCAGAGCAAGGACTGACTCGTTTCTGTGTCCGCAAGCCTCCCCTATCCAGACAGATTTGAACATATTTGTTTACGTTTTACAGAAATGAAACTTAAAACCGCATGGCTAATTTGCATAAACTGAGCGCTCAAAAAAACAGCTCGCTCCTTGTGCGCTGATGCGGTTCAGCTTCTGTTGGACTAAAGGACACGACTCAGTGGAATATGAGTGTTCTTTCTGTGACAGAGGGGTGTTCTGCTGATGGTGAGTCTGTTCTGTGTTTCTGTCGAGTTGGAGATGGTTCATGTTAAACTTTTCAGAGATTATACGTCTGCAGGTCGTACGCACAGAACACACATTTAATTAAGCAGTGAGTAACATATTATAAAACGTAGCGTTTTGGCGTTGAATTGCTTTGCGGCGCATAGATCTACATCAGTGTATCAATGTTTTCAGGCGTCCACACAGTGACCGGATTTTCTCCACAGACGTCTGTACTCAGATGAATACGTGGGAGCTGGAGGCACCAGATCGTTGTGTCTCTGGAGTCATTTTCAATTGGATTAGTGTGAACGAACACTGCATCCACAACAAAAACGACTCGAATACGAACTAGTGTGGACGGGGCCCGAGGCTCACTGCAGCCTGGAGAAAATCTGACCCAACAGACACATGCTCTATAAAAATCCTCATAAATGTTTTTGGATAGTAATATGTTTATAGGAATTAACTTAAAAAATACATAACTTACAGTCATGGAGGAATTAGAATTTTTTGTTGCATTATCAGAGTAATAATATTCTAAAACAGTAGATTTTTTTTGTTCTTACGAGTGCTCCTGACTGTTCGTAAGATTTGCTCTTCAAGAAGAACATTTTCAATTTCGTGAATGCCAAAAATGTTCATAAGATGTCCTTAAGTACAAATAAGAACGTTTCATGAATGAGGCCCGACGATCTTCACTGCGTTTTAGTAAAATGAGAAGTCTGATCCGTGACAGGCGCTTTTAAAACCTGAGGCGTTTGTCGTTTGCCGCGCTCTTGAATGGCTGCTGCGCTGCGATGGCTGTGGGAGCGGGCTGCTGTTTGTGTCTCCAGCTGATTACAAAAGCAGCTGTTAGTTATGAATAATTACTCCAACAGATTTCCTCCAAGTGGATCACAGATGAGCCCAACACGAGACAATGAACAGTTTCAACATTATTAAACCAAAAAGTGCACGTCGCCAGCTGCCGTATGAGCCATGTTCGCTTCATTTCATCAAGTCAATTAGCTGACGCGTGTGAGGACATCTATTACAATTACAGCATCAATAACAGTCGACTCAAGTGGTTCCATGAAAATAAAGTCATTTAAGCGTGAGTTAAATGGTCTGGGGTACGAGGGGGATGGGGGGACTTTACGACAAATGAGTTTTTCTTATCTGTTTAAAAGGAAGTTATGTTTGTTTAATGTGATGTGGGTGTTCAGATTTTTTTTTTTTCGTTAATAGGCCCATTTAGTGCTTGTAACGTTGACTGTGTGTATATAAATGGACATTGCTTATCTGCTATTCGCTGTGTTACAAACAGGAAGTGAGCATGGGTCTGCTTCGGGCTCCATCAATGTAAATTGATCTTCTACTGAAAAGCAGTCGTTTCTGCTGCTGTCAGACTCGTCATGCCGGTCTTAAAATGTTCGTATTGATCCACTCTACATGATCCCAATGTTTTTATTTCACAATTTGGTCCTTAAAATCAAGATCCAGGTTTGAATGAGAACTTTGATCTGTCTTGTTTTTTTATAAATGTTACATTTGACCACTGTAGGCTGATAGACTCTCTATGTACATGTTATTATTATTATGTTATTACTGATAATGATAATGGCAATTAATAATAGTAAAAAAAATAAAAATAAAAAAAAATAAACAAAAATAAACAAAACAATAAAATAATAACACTAATATAATAATTAATAAAATACAATAAAAATATAAAAATAATTATAAAAATAATAAATAACAATAAATCATTGGTAACAATAATAATGGAAACATTAACGATAATGATAATGATGTTGTTTATTTTTTTATTTATGTATTTGTGTATGTATATATATATATATATATATATGTGTGTGTGTGTGTATGTATGTGTGTATATGTATAAGTTTATATGTGTATATATATTTGTATGTATGTATGTAATATTTTTTTTTATTTATTTATTTTTTTTGCCTGTGCCATGTCCTGTGCTGTTGTTTGTGCACCTGTTTTATCTGCCTCCAATCAACTCCAGTTTACTATTGGTTGATCTGTTTTACTTAATTAATACCTTTTTTACTTTTTCTACTTCTTTGGAGAGCCTGGAGTCCGTTGTTTTTCAGGTCCTTGTGGTTGTTCCAAAGTCCAGGCTCCTGACGAAGGTGATGGAGCCTTTTGAATCCAGGCCCTCGGCTTTGGAACGACCTGCCTGAGGAGACAGACTCGCACCATCAGTGTCATCTTTTAAATCACTCATGTTTATGAGTCTTAAGGTATGACACTTGCTTTTAATTGGGTTAACTTAGTTTTATACAACTAAGGTTATTTCACATCCCTTGGAGTTTTAATGGTTTTATCCAGTGGTACATAAGGCGCCTGATTGTATCATCCTATGTTCTGCTGTTGGAGAGACCTGCTGCTCCCTGCACTTTTTTTGTTTTGTTTTGCACTGTATTTTTTTGCACTGGCACTTTTGGAGCATTGGAAAAAAGAAATTAAAAATTGTGGACCACGCCAAACCTGCCTCCTTCATCTTCACTTGTGTTTCTCACTGCAATCCAGCCGCTCTACCCGCCTGGTCACAATTAAATATATTAAGAACACACAATCTTTAGATAAATAAGTTAGAATTTATTCATAAGTACGACAGCAACCAGAACTAAGCTCCTTTTAAAACAACTCGTTCTAGATCTTGGGACTAAAAGCCTCTGACCACTGGCAACTTCCGGCCATTGTGAAAAACGTCTACGAGCTGATCTCTTTCTCTGAGGACACTACCACCAGCATAGCAACAAGTTTGATTGACAGCGTTGCTAAGCGCTGTGCGGGTGGGAACAGGTGTTACCTCCAACAGCCTCACTCTGGATTGGCTCTGTTGCTATGACGCTTGCGGTCGGAAATCCAAATATGGACCAAATTAACCTGTATATCCGCTGACCTCGATGAGCTTCATTTTCAGTTCATACCTTATCTATTCATTCTTTGTCTTTCTGTGAGGATGAAACTGAAATGATCATTACACTGTTTGATCAGAGAGCAGCTGTGCCACTTAAAAAAAATTAAATGTAATCGTTCTCTCTTTTCATGCCTTTTCTAAATTAGAATTTTTTTTCTTTATATTTTCAGGAGGCAAATAACTGAACCCTCGCAGCCCAGGGTCTAAGTGAGCGAGAGGAAGCTCTATTTAAAATACCGACGGACAGTGCGGATGTTTTATGTGCAGAAAAGGACACCTGGATCTCCGAGTCTGATAAACACAACTTTAAAATCCAAGTCGAAGTAGAGGTCAATTGTTGTTATTCAGTCTTGTCCTTGTTTACTTTTTCATCTAATTTATTCTCACGCCAGACTGATCTGCGCGTCACTCTGGGTTCAATTCGACGCATTTATCAATCTGAACAGCTCCGGCTCAAAGTGACTGAGAAAAAAAGGGGTGACAGCAAGTTGGCAGTGAGACTCCAGCTTCCGCAGATGAATGCCGTTGTTGTGTCCTTGGGCAGAACACTTGAGACGGCTGAATGTTTGTGCGAAAGGCTGAGTGGTTTCTCCTTGAAGGTGGAAAAGCGCTGTATAAAAATGCGACTATTGACTGTTTACCAAAAGCCGAAATGTCATGATGAATATTTTAATATTTTTTTACTGGTCAAAGTGACACAACAGTGAAAAATTTTACTTTTGTTGCATCCAGTTGAGAGAAAAGACATCTTCTCTGTCCATAAGGGAGCGAGCCTTTGTTCCCACAGCCTGATTTTAGTCTTATCAGCCGGTTTCACTTTGTGGAAACCGTCTGGCCTCGCAGCATTAGGATTCGTTCGTTAGACGGTAGGCGGGAACTTTTTTTATTTAACCAATCACTTCTTTTTGGTCGTGACATATGTAATGTTCTAGGGTTGTCCTGATCCGATCACGTGATCAGAAATCGGCGCCGATCACGCAACTACGGACTCGATCCGGACTCGGCAGTTAAGGTCCAATCAGGTATCAGATAAATAATATACGTATATAACACACAGCACACAACAGTTTTCTTTTTCGTTTTTTTGCATTGAGGCGCGGGGGTGTCCAGTTAGCGCAACTGTCTGTCCCAGCGCCTGTTGTACTAGAGGTGCACTTACGCTAGGACTTTTGGGCCGTGTCGTGCTCGGGCGCTGTTACCTGTGGTTCTGTGGCCCGTTTTCACACCTGCGTGGCTGATGGTGTCATTACACGGCGCTGGAGGTGGGACCGATGTTCCGGTGTGCGCTCCTCTGTGGGTTTGTGGATGTGGGGGCGGTCGGGGGAGAGAGGCTGTGGGGCTTCTGTCCTCTCATTTTTATTTGGTAAGATTTTGTATGATCTGGATCATAGACGAGCCTAAATGTTTCAAATATAATGCACAGACTTCCATATAATTTCAAATATACAAAGTGTAGATTGTGCAGAGTCGAGTCTCAGGTCTGATCTGATTCTGGTCTGGTTCCTGTTTTGTCCAGTTCATTAAGTTTATAAAGTTACACATTCCAAGACCAGACTGTGGTAAAAGTCAAGATTTTCAACAATGATGGTGCACGGTTTGAAAAGTTAATAAATTAACCTCCGGTCTGGTAGGAGGCTAACCTCCTGTCCTCTGTCTCTCCCACCTACTCAAGCTACCTCCACTACTTAACTGTTCGATCATCTGTGCTTAATGGACAGTGTCCCCCCTCGTAATAACTAATACTGGACTCTGATGTAGCTTGAAACTTTTCCACGCTGGGTAAACAGATCGGTTTCTCAAGGACATTTAATTGATTTTGAGTTTGGCTGCAGCTGATGTACATTTTGGGTTATCTCACTTTTTTTTTCCTGTATAATACAGATTATTCATTTTTCAACTAGTCCGTTGTCTTAATTTACTGCCCCTGCCCTCCTGTAGCCTTACCTAGGATCTTCTGACCATCCAACTCCGCTAATTACACATAATAGTTATTACACGGTTATTACATTTATTTATTTATTTCGGTCACAGGTATAGTTTGACATTAATTCACAAACAGTGATATTTAACATACACAGACTGAAAAGGTGCAGGCTGAAGCTTAAATTTATTATGTCTACCCTTTATTCCTTTGTCAGAGCGTCATCTTGACACCAGTTCATCTTCAAAAATACAGCAGGAGGAAACAAACAAATCAGAAACAGAACAACAAAATACTACAGCACAAACTAAGTCTCATATTTCATGTTTCTGTCCAGAGATAAACATTTAAACTTCTTTATAAAGTGAAAGAGACTGGTGCACAATTTTAGGTTTTCTGTACATTTGTTCCAGAGCTCCACCCCTTTAATTACACCGTTATTACAATTATAATTATTACACATTTGTTACACATTTACACTGACACAGACAGAGATTTGTGCACTGCTGGGTGAATTTCAGCCTCACAGCGGGAGAATCTCAAAACCATCTCCATACTTTGAACTCACAAATACGGTGAGAATCCATCCGTTTTTTTGTGCGAGGTTAATTGGAAGAAACTCTTTATTTGAAGCGTCCATCGACTCTCTTGCTGCTGTACTGTACTTACACCGGGGTGTTTGGAGTGTCATTAGCCTTCACGGGGCTCCACTCTGCTTACTCTGCTTACACACAGAGAATTGGATCTCCGGACCAGTCCCGATAAACTGGAGTGATTGTACCGGAGCAGGAGGGCACAAGCTGCTGATTCGTGCGCGGTGTTCTCATCCTGACGGCTTCCTCTTACACCGGGCTGATTAACGCCGCGCTCCGTCTCTTTCTCCTCTAATGATCTGATGGCGTTTTTTTAATTAAAGCGGGCAGATTGGATGGAGCGCCCGCCCTTCATCCGGCCTCTTATCGCTGAGCTGAAATGAGCAGAGCCCGACACAAAGCGCCGCGTGTGAGCTACATGAGTGACAGCGCAGCGCTTATCTGATGCACCGCCAATGACACCAGCGAGGACAAAGAGATCGACCGGGCTGGAGGAGAGGACCACTGTACAGGGCTTACAGTGAGGGCGTATACATGCACATCAATAACCCGGTTATGATCGGGTTTTTTGAGTATCCCGGTTTCTTCATGGTGCATGTAAACGCAGTAACCTGGTTTCAGTATCCCCGTTATGTCAGTATCCCGGTTATTAGACACCGGGTTACTGCAGCTGGTTTATTCCGAGATACTGTGGCATGTAAACGCAGTAGGGATGGGCATTCGATGAAATTTTCTTAATCGATCGTCGGAAGAATTAACGATCGATTATCGATTAATCATTAACGTTTTTATATTAAAATGATCATCATTATTATTACTATCTGCACTAATCTGCATAAATAAATTCAACTTTACGACATATAAACGACGTAACGACTCTAGAGCCACATCAGCCCGTTTGACATTTTAATGTGTTTAATTCAGTTTTGCACAACTCTCACAGAAACGAAACTTAAAACCGAATCGCTAATTTGCATAAACTCAGCGAAGATAAAACTACAGCTCTTGTGTCGATGATGCGGTCAGTTTCTGTCGGATTAAAAGACATGATTCAGGTGAATACAGGTTAGTGTGACCAGATTTGCGTTTGTCAAAACCAGGACACCGTACGGGGGGAGGGAGGTGGAGACTCGTCATCGACATTGCGCGACTCTCACCTGGTAAAACTTTTTCCCACTGGACACCGAAACATATGTTCTTGCTTTGTTCACTGTGCACATGGACTCACACTTGTCCCGAACGCAACGGAAAGCATGGAATTTCTTGTACAAATCATCGTTAAATACGCATTTGTGCATTTGTGACCGGATGTTTGTGTCTCGCTCCTTCTGAGTGCAGAGAGACACATGTACACACCTGTTTGGTCACACTACGCACAGCAACCTGCATTCGGTTTGTCGATAAAAATTAACGTAATCGATGAAATTCTTAATGATCAATTATCGATTAATCGATTAATCATGCCCATCCCTAAAACGCAGTATCCCGGTTACTGCAACATAAAGTTGAGTGCGCATGCGTCCAAAAGACACTTTCCAGTATTTTCACCACAACAGTAGCGACATAAATAAAGTGACCAACATAAATAAATTGACCAACATAAATAAAGTGACCAAACGAGTGAAATGACTGTAAAATTAAGAGCTGCGCTAAACCTGCACACGTACAATCTGCACTCGTACGACCTGCACTCGTGTGACGCTGAAAAGCTAAAACATGAACTATCTCCTATACAACACACACACAGAACAGACTCACCATCATCAGCACCTCTTCTGTCACAGAAATAACACACATAATCCACAGAGTCGTGTCATTTAGTCCAAAAGAAGCTGAACCACATCAGCGGCACAAGGAGCAACTGTTTTTATCACCGCTAACAGTTTCTGCTAATTAGCCATGCGGTCTTAAGTTTTGTTTTCTGTAAAAACGTAAACAAATGTGATCAGAGCTGAATGATCTGATGTGGATCTACAGTGGTTCTGTTGAGTCACATGCGTCCAAAAGACAAAACACTTTTCAGTCTTTTCATCACAACAGAAGCAAAAATAAATAAAGTGAATGAAATGACCATGAACCATCTCCAACGCGACACACACAGAACAGACTCACCATCAGCAGAACACCCCTCTGTCACAGAAAGAACACTCATATTCCACTTTAGTTTCTGTCTTTAGTCCGACAGAAGCTGAACCGCATCAATGCACAAGGAAAGAGACTTTTTTTTTTTTTTAGAGCTTATAGTTTATGCAAATGAGCCATGTGGTTTTAAGTTTGTTTTTTGTAAAATGTATGTCAAAAAAATGTGTCAAAACTTTTTTTTTTTTTTTTTTCACAATTGTGGGTTGATTTTTTTTTTTTTGCTATGTTTAGGTGTGATGTTTGTGTGGTGCCTTTTTGTTTTTATCTGAGGTTTGAAGTACTAATAAATTTAAAAAAGAAAAAAAAGGAATTAAAGGAGACGTAACACGCACAAAAAAGTGTCAAAGCTGAATTAAACACATTATAATGTCAAACGAGTACTGTTGGGCAAGTGAAACTAAAACTAAACCAGGAGTGAACCAGGACTAAACCAGGACTAAACCAGGTCTAAACCAGGTCTAAACCAGGACTAAACCAGGACTAAACCAGGTCTAAACCAGGACTGAAAAAGGACTAAACCAGGATTGAACCAGGACTGAACCAGGACTAAACCAGGACTAAACCAGGATGAAACTAGGTCCAAACCAGGACTAAACTAGGTCTCAACCAGGACTAAACAAGGACTAAACCAGGTCTAAACCAGGACTGAACCAGGACTAAACCAGGACTAAACTAGGATCAAACCAGGACTAAACTAGGTCTAAACCAGGACTAAACCAGGACTAAACCAGTCTAAACCAGGTCTAAACCAGGAAAAACCAGGACTAAACTAGGTCCAAACCAGGACTAAACCAGGATAAACCAGGTCTAAACCAGGACTGAAACAGGACTAAACAGGTCCAAACCAGGACTAAACCAGGATCTAAAACCAGGATAAACCAGGACTAAACTAGAAACCAGGACTAAACCAGGACTAAACCAGGTCTAAACCAGGAAAACCAGACTAAACAGGTCCAAACCAGGACTAAACCAGGACTAAACCAGGACTAAACTAGGACTAAACCAGGACTAAACTAGGTCCAAACCAGGACTGAACCAGGACTAAACTAGGTCCAAACCAGGACTAAACTAGGTCTAAACCATAAAGAAATATTAACAAATATCTCATGTTAAGTTGATTTAAACTCAATTTTCCTTCTTGCTTTTTGTGTGGGGCCCCTTACGATGTGTCTGAGGCCCCCAGAGGGTCACATGCCCGACTTTGAGAAACACTGCACTAATCCAAACTCATCTTCTCTCAGCTTTCAAAAATGCTCAGTTTGCATTTTGCCCGTTTGGAGCGAAGAGTGTGGAGGAGCTCGGTGTGCAGAGAGTGTGTGTGTGTGTGTGTGTGTGTGTGTGTGTGTGTGTGTGTGTGTGTGTGTGTGTGTGTGTGTGTGTGTTCACTGTGGACAGGTGGTGTGTTTATAACCAACCACAAAACAAGCCCAATGTAAACAAGAAGCTGGTCTGTCGGTCACATGATGCAAGAATGAACAAAACCAGTAACATGGTTTTGTCTTGATGGTAAAACTAACAAGTGAAACTAAAACTAAACCAGGACTAAACCAGGACTAAACCAGGATTGAACCAGGACTAAACCAGGACTAAACCAGGATGAAACTAGGTCCAAACCAGGACTAAACCAGGACTAAACCAGGTCTAAACCAGGACTGAAAAAGGACTAAACCAGAATTGAACCAGGACTAAACCAGGACTAAACCAGGACTAAACCAGGATGAAACTAGGTCCAAACCAGGACTAAACTAGGTCTAAACCAGGACTAAACCAGGACTAAACCAGGTCTAAACCAGGACTAAACCAGGTCTAAACCAGGACAAAACCAGGACTAAACCAGGTCTAAACCAGGACTGAACCAGGACCAAACCAGGACTAAACCAGGATGAAACTAGGTCTAAACCAGGACTAAACTAGGTCCAAACCAGGACTAAACCAGGTCTAAACCAGGACTGAACCAGGACTAAACTAGGTCCAAACCAGGACTAAACTAGGACTAAACCAGGACTAAACCAGGTCTAAACCAGGACTGAACCAGGACTAAACCAGGACTAAACCAGGACTGAACCAGGACTAAACAGGACTAAACCAGGACTGAACCAGGACTAACCAGACTAAACCAGGACTAACCAGGACTAAACCAGGACTAAACCAGAACCAGGACTGAACCAGGACTAAACCAGGACTAAACCAGGACTAAAACCAGGACTAAACCAGACCAGACTGAACCAGGACTAAAGGACTAAACCAGGACTAAACCAGGACTAACCAGGACTAAACCAGGACTGAAAACCAGGACTAAACCAGGACTAAACCAGGACTAAACCAGGTCTAAACCAGGACTGAACCGAGGACTAAACTAGGACTCAACCAGTTTTTTTTTTTTTTTTGAACCACAGCACACTGAGCAAGAAAATTATCTGATGAAGGCTTTTTTTGCCGAAACGAAAAAAAAAAACAAAAAACTTTTGGACGTCGGCCAGCTGTGTGAGCTATGATTTTATTTTCACTCTTGTCTGGTTGCTCCTTGAAGTTGCACCTCTACAAGAATTTTGGTGTGTGTTTTCTGTTTGAACCAGAGCTGAACCCGGACAGAACCAGGACTAAACCAGAACTGAACCAGGACTAAACCAGAACTGAACCAGGACTAAACCAGGTCTAAACCAGGACTGAACTGAGGACTAAACCAGGACTAAACCAGGTCTAAACTAGGACTGAACCAGGTCTAAACCAGGACTAAACCAGGTCTAAACTAGGACTGAACCAGGTCTAAACCAGGACTAAACCAGCACTAAACCAGGGCAAAAGTAGGACTGAACCAGGACTAAACCAGGTCTAAACCAGGACTGAACCAGGACTGAACCAGGACTAAACCAGGTCTAAACCAGGACTGAACCAGGACTGAACCAGGACTAAACCAGGTCTAAACCAGGACTAAACCAGCACTAAACCAGGGCAAAAGTAGGACTGAACCAGGACTAAACCAGAACTGAACCAGGACTAAACCAGGTTTAACCAGGACTGAACCAGGACTAAACCAGGACTAAACTAGGTCTACACTAGGACTGAACCAGGACTAAACCAGAGCTAAACCAGGACTAAACCAGGTCTAAACCAGGACTGAACCAGGACTAAACCAGGACTAAACTAAGTCTACACTAGGACTGAACCAGGACTAAACCAGGTCTAAACCAGGTCTAAACCAGGACTGAACCAGGACTAAATCAGAGCTGAACCAGGGCATGGAACAAGTACCGGACAAAAAAAACAAAAAACAAACCAAAACACTTTATAATTAGATTCAGTACTTACTCTGTACTTAGATTTATTTAACCTCAAGATTTGCAAGACACATTTTGCTCAAATACATGGAGAAAAAAACTCTTACACAACTTCATTCAGACTCATTTATGTCTCAGTATTTGTCATTTTGTCGCCATGAATGAAAAGCACAAAGTCACGAGCTAATGACGAGCTAACGCGGGCCCTTTAACCTTGAACGCGAGGGTGTGTTGTTTTTTTTTGTTGTTTTTGCAGCGACGTGTCCGGTTTGGCTCGCGGTGCGGAGCTTTTGTTCAGATCAGCACTTCAGAGGGACACGAGGCTTTCACCGCCAGCCAAAGAGGAGAGATCTGTCACACCTGTCCACCGTCGTCTCCAGACGGACGATCACACGAGCGTTCGGAGGGAGGGATTAACGTCGCCGGAGATCTGATCAAAGCCACATGATCGCACTTTTATAAGGACAACGCCGCGCCTTTAGTTACAAACACGAGCAAAAGGACGCTGTGAAAATCAAAACGGACAAAATCAAAACGAACCCTGTCGTAGAAAACAGATAATAAACCATTTTTTAAATAAACCGACTTTGAATTTTCTTTTTAAAACCGACTGAATTGACTGTGATTATTTCTTTGTGTTTTCATCCATCGAGGAACAATTAAAATCAGAGAAATCAGAACTTCATTATCTGAATTTGTCTGGAAATTACATGTTTCTTTCTAGTTACAAAATCACAAGAATATGAAAAAAGTAACAATAATAATACATATTATTTTAAGTAAATTGTGTAATATTAATAGAGCACAGTAGTCCCTTGTTTATCGCAAGGGTTATGTTCTAAAAATAATCCGCGATAGGTGAAATCTGCAAAGTATCAACTTTATATTTTACAATTATTACATCTGTTTTAAGTCTGTAAAACCCCTCAGCACAAACTTTATACACTTTTCTCACACAGGACAGCTGCAACCCTTTTTACTTCCTTCTTAAAACTTATTGCTGTTGTCGTCCTTTTGTTATTTTCCTCCTTCTTTATGTAACAAACCGAAGATGAATTTATTCTGTAATGGAGCCGACAGCGCAGAGTCCTGCACGGGTCCATTTTTGGAGACCTGCATCCGCCCGTTAACCCAAGATTATATCAAACTTTTGAGATGCATATGACACGGACTGAACCAAGACTAACCCAGGACTGATTCCAAGACTGAAGAGGACTAAACCAGGACTGAAGTAGGACTAAAACAGGACTTAAACTGGAGTAAACCAGGAGTAAACGAAGACTAAACCAGAGGTGAATCAGGACTTGCTGTTGGGACTTGCTGTCAGGAGAAAGGGCCGGTGTTCTGGCGCAGAGGTCCACCCTGCACTACCCACCCGCACACCCGCCCGTAAAAACCCAGAACGTTAAAACCCGTCTGTTTCAGCAACTATTTGTCAAATTTCATGACCACACTAATCCACTGTTTATTCATGCCAAATTACTCAAACTGAATGATTTGATTCTGTACCAAACTGCACAAGTCATGTATAAAGCTAAAAATAAGCACTTACCAAAAAATCTTCAACTACTTTTTTGTGAAAGGGAAACAAACTATAACTTAAGAGGCGTTTTGAATTTTAAATTGCCTCGTGCTCGAACGACAAGAAAAAGTTTTTGTGTCTCTGTTTGTGGTGTGAAATTATGGAACAACTTGAAAATAGAATTAAAACTTTGTTCGAATATACATGTATTCAAAAGGGCAATTAAAAAATTAATTATTTCAAAATACTGTGCGGAAGAAATGAGTGCTTAGGGTCTATGTGTGCATGTATATGTATGTGTATGTATATGGGTGTATATATGTATATATATATAGGTATGCATGGGTATGTGATGTGTATGTAGGTATGTATATATTATATCTGTGTATATGATGTGTACTATATCTGTGTACATAATATACATATATTTGTTGTTGTCTGTTAGATTGTAATACAGTGGAGGTACTGTGCAATGTATAATGTACAGGATAATGTACAGGAAATGAGAAGTCTGTATTTGTTCTTCGTTAATTTGGGACTGTAGAAAAAAGGGGTGGGGTTAAATAAGTATTTACTTCCTCCCACTCCTTTTTCGGACACAAGGAAAATTCTGCGTAACATTTATTTTGCCTGTTATTATAGAATAGAAATAGTTACTTTCTGTGTTATATCTATGTATTTACGTTTTTGTCTTTTTTATTATTTAGTTTTTTGTTTTTGTTTTTTAATTTATGTTCTATGTATTACTGTCCGAAATAAATAAACATAATAATAATAATAATAATTTGCCCGTACCCGACCCGGTGCAGGACTCTGACACAGTGCTTCTACCTTCCTTCAGCGTGTCCAGAAGTCCAACTTTTTGTGTGATGGTTTGCATCTTCCTCTTCCTTTTGGGTGCGAACCGCAGGAGCCTTTGTCGGTGCAGAACTTTCATTGACATTGTGAGTTTTGTTGGGGAGAAAACTTATTCAGAATCTCAGGGCTAGAGATCAAACATTTATGTAAATTTGGCTGAACACATTCTGTACTGTACTGGAGACACGGCACAGATGAGATTGATTAACAGTGGTCTGCAATTCCTTAGCCGATCAGGACGCAGGGGGAGGAACACAATGAGTGCGTTTACATGCACATCAATAACCCGGTTATGTTCGGGTTTTTTGAGTATCCCGGTTTCTTGATGGTGCATGTAAACGCAGTAACCCGGTTTCAGTAACCTGGTTATGGCAGTATCCCGGTTATTAGAAACCGGGTTACTGTAGCTGGTTTATTCTGATAGTAACCGGGATACTGTGGCATGTAAACGCAGTATCCCGGTTACTGCAACATAAAGTTGAGTGCGCATGCGTCCAAAAGACACTTTCCAGCCTTTCACCACAACAGTAGTGACATAAATAAATTGACCAACATAAATAAAGTGACCAAACGAGTGAAATGACTGTAAAATTAAGACTGCTAAATTAAGAGCCTGCGCTAAACCTGCACTCGTACGACCTGACCTGCACTCGTACGAACCTGCACTCGTACGACCTGCACTCGTACGACCTGCACTCGTACGACCTGCACTCGTACGACCTGCACTCGTGTGACGCTGAAAAGCTAAAACATGAACTATCTCCTATACAACACACACACAGAACAGACTCACCATCATCAGCACCTCTTCTGTCACAGAAATAACACACATAATCCACAGAGTCGTGTCATTTAGTCCAAAAAAAACTGATCGCATCAGTTGTTTTTATCGCCGCTAACAGTTTATGCTAATTAGCCAAACGGTCTTAAGTTTCGTTTCTGTAAAACGTAAACAAATGTGATCAGAGCTGAATTATCTGATCAAACGGGCTGATGTGTCTATAGTGTTTATGGTTTATATGTTGTAAAGTTGAGTTTATTTATGCAGAAGATTTTAATGAAGAATCTGCACAGTGGATTGTGGGAGATCTCGTAGCTCCTTAGCTTCTTATGCTAAAGGAGCTCACGGTTTGTATTTTTCCTGGTTTATTAAATTGATTTAAGTTAATTTTTGCGCCTGCGCATTTGTAAGATTATGTCAAGAAACCGGGATACTCCATTTGATCATGTACACGCGGATATGAGTGTCCCTGTTTCTCAGTGCGCATGTAAACACAGTAACACGAATACTGACAGAACCGGGATATGGATAATAACCGGGTTATTGATGTGCATGTATACGCACTCAGTGCATGTTTATACACTGTCAAAAAAAAATTGCAATAAAAAATCTGCGAAACAGCAAGATCCGCAAAAGGTGAACTGCGATATCGCGAGGGACGACTGTATGCAGGTAACACCTCGTACCGTGGACTTACCAACTTGTTGAAGCCTGATCTCCTCAGGTCGCAGAAGCTAAACAAGGTCGGGTCTGGTCAGTGTTTGGATGGGAGATCGCCGGGAATATCAGGTGCCACAGGGGGGCGCTAGTGGCAGAAAATTGCCTGGTATGAAAGTGGTGTTCATGAGTGATGGTCGGAGTTAATCCGTGTATAATTCGTTCATTTGTTTTTCAAAATAAAACCAAAAATAAGTGAGTGGGAAAATATATATATGTATATTTTAAATTGTCACTTTGGTTTTTGTCTCCAAAACCAAAATGACAAAAATAAATAAAAATAAAAAAACAGATAACTACTTTTTTTTTTTTTTTTTTTTTTCAGTTTTCAATTTTGTGTTTAAATGAATAATGGAGAAAAAAAAAAAGGATAACGCCGTTTCCAATTTACGTGACTTAAACTGTGATGCCGGACTGAACCAGGACTAAACCAGGTCTAAACTAGGTCTATACCAGGACTGAGTGTCGGGGCGGGGAGGTGCACCCGCGTAGACTGTCGGGTGATCAGGACTGAGACCAGGACCAGACCAGGCCTGAGACCGGGACTGAGACCTTGACTGAGACCGGGACCGAAACCAGGACCAGATCGGGACCAGACCAGGACTCTGACCGTGACTGAGACCGAGACCAAACCACGATTGAGACTGGACTGAGCCTGGTTTAGTACTGATTTAGTCCTGGTTCAGTTCTGGCTTAGACCTGGTTTAGTCCTGGTTTAGTCCCGGTTCAGTCCTGGTTCAGTCTGTCATTGCAGTTTAAGTCACTGAAATGGGAAACCGGGAGACCTGGACCAGAGCTTTGACTCCGAGCCTCCGTGGGGTCCGAGCCTCAGCTTCGAGCTCCGGCCCTGTCGTGGGCTCTGAGCCTCCAGTCTGGTCCCGGTCTGGTCCCGGTCCCGGCCTGATTTCGCTCTCAGTTCCGGTCTCAGTCTCAGTCTCGGTCTCAGTCTTGGTCTGGTTCCAGTCTCAGTTCTGATCTCAGTCCCGGTCTGGTCTCAGTCTGGTCCCACTCTGGTCCCACTCTGGTCCCGGGCCTGGATCAGTCCTGGTTCAGTCCATATGCGGTGCAAAAGTCCGGCATCGCAGTCACGGAAGTCACGGTCCGTTTTTTTCCATTTTTCATTTAAACACAAAATCAAAAACTGAAAAAACAAATCATTATCTGTTTTTTTTCATTTTGGTTTTGGAGACAAATAATGAAGAAATGTGCTGTTTTTTTCGTTTTCTTATTTTTGTTTTTTATTTAAAAAAAACAAAATACTATTGTGCATGTAAACACACTTAAAGAAACCGTAAAAGCCCCTCTTTAAAATGACACGTAAACCGCAAAATCAACCAAAATCAGTTCCAGGTCCCACGGTTTACACGTCGTATCATCTATAAAATCTTGTAATAATCAGGCCCCTGTGGATCCGACTGTTTTCCCGCATTCTGCACGCGCCGTTGTGCCTCTGTTGCATCTTGTTATTTTGAAGAACGCGATGAGAGACACTCCAGAGGCCGCATCAGGTCGCGCCGAGGTCCGTTTGTAGACTCAGATTCAGACTGGAGTGTTCTCGTCCGGTCCTGTGGTATTACGCTGAACGGCCTCGTAATAACCTAAAAATGAAAAGCACTGATTATGCGGGAGCTGAATATCGGGGCCCTGACAGAGAAGGATTGCACAATTATCCGTTCTATTTTAAGTCGAAGGTAGAAGAATTAAACGTGTGAATGACCTCGACTGGAACAGACCGGACCGGACCGCAGCTGAGTCCGGGTTTGAGCCGAGTTTAGTCGTGACGTGGATTTGTTTAGACGTGAGGGAGTTTATTCAGTTACAGGTGCAGGTATTTACTGCTGAAGAACAAGGACTGAACCAGGACTGAACCAGGTCTAAACCAGGTCTAAACCAGGACTAAACAAGGTCTAAACCAGGTTTAAACCAGGACTGAACCAAGATTAAACCATGATTGAACCTGGATGGAACCAGGTCTAAACCAGGACTAAACAAGGTCTAAACCAGGACTAAACCAGGTCTGAACCAGGTCTGGAGTTGCGCTCGCGTAGACTATAGGGTGATTAGGACTTAGACCGGAAACAAACTGGGACCAGGACCAAGACAAGGACTGAGACCAGGACGAAACCGGGACAAGACCGGGACTGAGACCGGGACCAGACTGGGACAAGATCAAGACTGAGACTGGGACTGGGACCCTGTTTAGTCCTGGTTAAAGTCAAGTTTAGTCCTGAGGTGGATTTGTTTAGACGTGGTGGATTTTTTTTTAGTTCCAGGTGTTTTACTGCTGAAGAAGTCCTTGAAAAACTGATTCTTCTGCTGATTTTTGCTGAGACGTGGCCTGGACTTTCAGTAAAATACGATCAGATTTTCGTTGACGTCTCAGACACACACTACATGCATTCCCTCAGCTCTGTTCTTTTTTTTTTTTTTTTTTTTATTTGTGTAGAATAACCATTAATCTCACTTAAACTTTCTCCAAATATACCGTGCTGTTTCTTCTATCCTGCCTTATATTTTAATTCCTGCTGCCCTTTAATTTGAACTTTGTTGGAACTCAAAACTTTAACACTGACTGCGTAAAAATGTCGAAAAATAAAATCACAAATTTAGGTTAATCCGTGTATCGTTCGTTCATTTGTTTTTCAAAATAAAATCAAAAATAAGAAATGAAAAAACTGTAAATTTCTTCATTGTTTGTCGCAGAAACCAAAATTGAAAAAAAACAAACAAAAAAAACAAAACACATTGATTTGATTTTTCAGTTTTCGATTCTGTGTTTAAATGAATCATGGAAAAAATGTTTCTGTGACTTAAACTGCGATGCCGCACAAAACCAGGACTGAACAAGGACTACACCAGGTCTAAACCAGGACTAAACCAGGACTAAACCAGGACTAAACCAGGTCTGAACCAGGACTGAACCAGGACTGAACCAGGACTGAACCAGGACTAACCAGGACTAAACCAGGTCTAAACCAGGACTACACCAGGTCTAAACCAGGTCTAAACCAGGTCTGAACCAGGACTGAACCAGGACTGAACCAGGACTAAACCACGACTAAACCAGGACTAAACCAGGTCTAAACCAGGACTACACCAGGTCTAAACCAGGTCTGAACCAGGACTGAACCAGGACTAAACCAGGACTAAACCAGGTCTGAACCAGGTCTGAACCAGGACTGAACCAGGACTAAACCAGGACTAAACCAGGTCTGAACCAGGACTGAACTAGGTCTAAACCAGGACTACACCAGGTCTAAACCAGGACTGAATCAGGTCTAAACAAGATCTAAACCAGGTCTAAACTAGGACTAAACCAGGTCTGAACCAGGTCTAAACAACATGACACCTAACAGTAGGTTGACATAATTTAAGGTGATCTCATATAAAAAATAATTTCTCTATCAATAATATTTTTTAATATTAAGGAAAGGCTGATCTTGTTTCTGTCTTTAAACAGACAAAACCTCTTATATTAAGATCTCATGGTCTTTGTTTCTCTACAGGAAACAGTTGTTTATTCATGGAGACTTGGGCTCAGACAATTTAAGAACAACAAACAAGAATTTTCAGGATGTAGTTGCTACATTCATGTCGTTAAAAAAAACATGACAATATCAAGTAATCCAAAGTAATCAGATTACGTTACTCACTTTAAGTAATTTAATGGATTACGTTACAAACTACATTTTGGGGTGTGTAATCTGTAATCTGTAGGGGATTACATTTTAAAAGTCACCTTCCCAACACTGGTCACGGTTGCGGGTCAACTTGTGTTGGATTAAAATGACTCAGGTGAATACAGGTCAGTGTGACCAGATTTGCGTTTGTCAAAACCAGGACAGCGTACGGGGGGAGGGGGGCGGGGCCTCGTCATCCACATTGAGCGACTCTCACCTGGCAAAACTTTTTCCCTCTGGACACCGAAACATATGTACCTGCTATAACACTGTGCACATGGACTCACACTTGTCCCAACGCAACGGAAAGTGTGGAATTTCTTGTACAAATCATCGTTAAATCCACATTTGTGCTTCGGTTCGTTACAGACTGACCCACTGTTTGTGTCTCGCTCCTTCTGATGCAGAGACACATGTCCGGACCCCCTTTGGTCACACTACACACAACAACCTACATCCGGTTTGTCAATTAAAATTTACGTAATCGATGAAATTCTTAATGGTCAATTATCGATTAATCGACTAGTCATGCCCATCCCTACTTTGTACCATTTCAAGCTCTTCGTTGGACTTGCACGACTTGAATTGCGATAAATAACTGGAAGAATTAGGCTGTTCTAAAACTTTTGAGCTCTAGTTTAGACTTTGACAGACTTTATTGCACAGGTGTCAAACATAAGGCCCGGGGGCCAGATCCGGCCCTCCAAGACCTTTAATGTGGCCCTCGGCTGATTTTCTACTAAAATATTTGAATTATATTTTCTATTAAAATCTTGTTAATTTTCTGTGGTGTTTATCACAGCAGCGTCTCCAGCGTCTCTGTACGTGGCCCCTCCCACCAGAGCAGCACAAATGAAGACTTGTCTCTTTCCAAACGCTCTTAAAGGACGATCGTTTTGGCTGTTGACTGTGACACCCTCATCAGAAAAATGTCCAACATGAGAAAAGTGGAGCCGAGTGCAGGATTTTCCAAGAAAAATGGACTTACTCCAATTTGCATACAAGTTAATGTTAAAACATTGTGTTGAAATAGAATTTTTCTTTTCAGGTTGTTCATAATATTATAAGAAAGAATTAATCAATTAAAAAAGATTTCTGTAATAGATTTATGTTTCTCTGCACAAATATTTGAACTTATTGTTATTTTTGGGGTTTATATGCCATGAGTTTCTGATCCGGCCCCTTTGGGATCAAAGTAGGTTGGATACGACCCCCGGACCAAAATGAGTTTGACACCCCTGCTTTATTGGCTCAGAAATCACATTATATTACAATAACAATGAGTAAAAACCTACAAAAATATTAACAAAATGTATATGTTGTGTTTATTCATGGTCAAAAATGCATGAATCAATCCAAATACAACTCCGAAAAATGACACTTAATTATAGTCGATTTTACACAATATATCTGCTTTAATTCATAAACGCAAAAACATCATAAAGCGCGTTATCTTTTAATGCCGTCTTGGAACACGTAATTATTTAATAACAGATAATGACGGTGGATCGGTGACTCTGAATGGGCCCCGGTGAATGAACGAGACAGAAAATGGCTTTTATTGTATGGCGCGAGATTAGCCGCAGAGTCGCTTTTGTCCAGGCCGGACCCCTCCAAAGCTCCAAGTATAGGCGTCGGTTTTTCTGTGACATGCAACGGCGAAAACCTTTCAGCTGTTCGGTTTGTGAGTGGCCCCATGTTGGTCTCTTATGTGCACAAAACCCGAGAAATGACAGACGTGATTATTGCGGAGGTGAGGGTAAGAACAGAACTGAAGCCAACGTGTCGTCCTAATGCACTTTTCGGCTCAAAATGAGAGATTTTTCTCGACCGAACTGCTTTTCTGCTTTTCTCGTACATATAATACACGAGTTATTACCTTTTTGATGAAATTTTGTTGTTCAGCTTTTGTTTAGTTGAGAGCCACAGAATTTCCAAAATCTTCTCGTGCACCGATAAGTAAAGACGTTTTCAATAAGGCCACGTTCAAGGATCCGTGTGTCATTCGTTCATTTGTTTTTCAATATAAAACCCCCAAAAAAAAGAAAATGAAAAAATAACAGTTTTTTTCATTATTTGTCTCCAAAACCAAAATGAAAAAACAGATAATGATTTGTTTTTGTTTTCAGTTTTCGATTTTGTGTTTAAATGAAGAATGGAAAAAAACGGATAACGACCGTTTCCCGTTTACTCCTGTGACTGCGATGCCGGACTGAACCAGGACTGAACCAGAACTAAAATCAGGACTAAAACCAGGTCTAAACCAGGTGTAACTATGCCTAAATCAGGACTAAAATCAGGTCTAAACCAGGACTAAACTATGTTTAAACCAGGACTAAAATCAGGTCTAAACCAGGTCTAAACCAGGACTAAAATCAGGACTAAAACCAGGTCTAAACCAGGTGTAACTATGCCTAAACCAGGAATAAAATCAGGTCTAAACCAAGTTTAAACCAGGACTAAAACCAGGTCTAAACCAGGACTAAAACCAGGACTAAAATCAGGTCTAAACCAGGTCTAAACCAGGACTAAAATCAGGTCTAAACCAGGTCTAAACCAGGTCTAAACCAGGACTAAAATCAGGACCAAAACCAGGTCTAAACCAGGTGTAACTATGCTTAAACCAGGACTAAAATCAGGTCTAAACCAGGACTAAAATCAGGTCTAAACCAGGACTAAAACCAGGTCTAAACCGTACCGTGCTTAATCTAAGGGGAGGCTCACATTCACCCAATTTGAAAACCCCTGATAAAGAAACTTTAAATGTGTTTCAGACGTTTTTTTGTTTTTGTTTTGGGGTTTTTTTTGAGAAATTTATGAAAATAGATGAATATTTCCTTTCCAATCTCATCATCACTAGTTTTGGTGCCAACTCACACACTGTATCTGCAGAACTCCATTTCCACCGTGTTGTTTTTCGTTTTTCACCAGACAAAAGAGTGAAAAACACCTCCTCAAACCTGCTTCCCGGTTACAAAGAACACCGCCTATTTTTACCGTGTTATTTCCTGCTGGCTGACGTCTCGGTTTTCTCCTAATGCACTCCCCAGCTCCATCAGCCTCTTCATTACCCGCTGTGTGATTATACGCTGTGAGCACCGACCCCGCGGCTATCTCCGCTCTGACGCGACGATGCGGCAAAACACCCCCCCCACGCCGGAGCTCGGACGTGGAGGGAAGACCTGAAGACCGCCTCTGGACCGTAGGTGGACTTCCAGGGTTCCGGAAGTCTGCCCGCGCACTCACAGTGGGAAAAAAATCCTCGGGAAACGTGTGAGCGTTTCTCCAGCTGGGAGGCTGAGCGGGCTCCAGAGGCGTGTATAAACAAATGGAGCACGCGGGAGGTCAAAGGTCGAGAGCCGGGGCGTGTTTGCGCCGCTGTGGGCTTCAGCGGTGGTGGAAATAAGTGCCAGTGTGTCGGTTGTTCTGACAGGGCGGTGAAAACGAGAACTATATGTTGGTTTGGATCAGGGCGGCTCACTGCTCCCACGATCTGTTCTGGTACATGGAGGATACGGATACAACGTTACATGAAGAAATCAATATACAGCAAATCTGTGTATCATTCGTCATCATTGTAAATCATCATTGTATGTATGTATATGTACGTATGTATATATATCCATCCATTTTCTTTTGTTTATCCTGGGCCGGGTCGCGGGGGCAGCAGCCTAAGCAGGGACTCCCAGACTTCCTTCACCCCAGACACGTCCTCCAGCTCCTCCGGGGGATCCCAAGGTGTTCCCAGGCCAGCCCAGAGACATAGTCCCTCCAGCGTGTCCTGGGTCTTCCCCGGGGCCTCCTCCCGGTGGGACATGCCCGGAACAACTCCCGAGGGAGGCGCCCAGGAGGCATCTGGAACAGATGCTCAAGTCACCTCAGCTGCTCCTCTCGACGTGAAGGAGCAGTGGCTCTACTCCGAGCTCCTCCCGTGTGACTGAGCTCCTCACCTTATCTCTAATTGAGCGCCCAGCCACCCTGCGGAGGAAACTCATTTCGACCACTTGTATCCACGATCTCGTCCTTTCAGTCATTACTCAGAGCTCATGATCAGAGGTGAGAGTAGGAACGAAGACTGATGGTAAATGGAGAGTTTCGCCTTTTGGCTCAGTTCCTTCTTCACCACAACGGTCCGATACAGAGACCGCATCACTGCAGATGCTATACAATATATAATATATATATAATATATATATATATATATATATATATATATATATATATATATATATATATATATATATATATATATATGTTTTGTTTGTTTTTCTGAACCATCTGCGGCCTAAAATATTCACCCAATCATCACACAAGTTGCACACACATAACCGGGACACACTGGATGTTACAGGTTGAAACCGGTTAAGGTCACTTGAAGGTCAAGGTAACCAAGGTCAAATAAATTTTGATTGAAGTTTATTGTTTGTTTTAGGAATTTAAGTTTTTTTGTCTTGTGTTCTTGTTTTGATGTTTCTAATTGCATTTTATTTTAATGTTATATTCTACTAACTTTAATTTAAAATGAATAAATTACAATAAATTGAGCTTGAGTGAGCTTTAAGTCATGTTTTAACGTTATTACCGGCTCAAAAACAGACCTGGAGTTGTGTTTTGTTTCGTTCACACGTTTGACTTTATTATTAGTCTGTCTACATCTTCAAAGATCAAAATGCTCTGTTCCACCTTGTGATGTCATGAAGCAGTAGTTTTCAAGTTAACATCTACCTTTTTTTTTTTTTTTTTTTTACCTTTTGTCCAGTAGATTGACAATTCCAGGTCTGAAATCATCAAAATTATTCTCCTAAACATGTTTGGAAATTAAAAACACAATGGAGCACTTCCTGTATATTACCACCTGACAGAACAGAGTGTAAATTGTAACGTAATATTTTAATTTATCTTTTCCAGAGCTCTTTAGTCTATCTCGTTTAAAATTAGACACACAATTAGCCGCAGTGAATCCACTTTGTGTATACAGTATACAGTAATTAGAACCGAGTCAAACCCCGAGGAGAGAATCTTGTGAAATTTTATCGCTTCAGTTGGGCCTGATTTAAATTAGTGTCAGTTTTTGTTTTAATTAGAACATCAGGCGTCATATTTGTGTAAAAACATTCAGTGAGAAACAGCGTCATTAATTCCAGCATCAGTGCCGCACAAGCCTCACCGACTTCCTCATGTGCAGGTGGAGCAAGACGCTGAACTTAAAGGGCCCAAATCAACATATTATCAGATCTGTTCTAACGTTGTTTCCTCATCACAAACAGACCTGGAGTTGTGTTTTGTTTCATTCACACAAACTCTGCATATGGGTCCAGTCAAGTGGTAACGGAGGGAAACAGGGGCAGATTTTTGACATTCAAATGTCTCTTATTCAGAAAACTAGAGGGACTATTGAAATAAGTAAAGTATCAGAATGTAGGAAAGAGTTACACTCCAACAGGGTCAAGTTAAACCTGTGATATTCTTTCAAGTTGTTGACAAAAAAATTAAAAAACTCATGTCGGTAACGGAGGGAATGAAATATGCAGCACTTTTTGGGCAATAAATCCAAACAGTGATAACTCTTGGTTCTCACTTACATATCCTTAACAAACTGGTTTGAATATTTGCTTCATATAGTTTTCTACCATATGGTACAAGATTAGGTTGAAAAACCTCTTACTTTTTGACTCATGAGATTTTTTATTAAGAAAGTTCATGGTAACGGAGGGAAAAGTAACGGAGGGAAAATTGTTCAAACAAGTAGAAGGTGCAGGATTTTACATCATTTGTCGCTTTTTTCTTCCAAATACTTTAATATTATTTCAAAATGAAAGGAAACTATTTCTATAAAATATGTCAGTCCTTCCAAGCAAATTTTTATCATTTTAAATAAATTTTTTTTTTGAAAAATCATGTACCTTCATCAACAGTTCAAAGATGGAATAACACAAGATATGATGAAATACATCCATTTATTTACATGATTTTTGGGTCTTTGAAATTTGGGAAATAATTTTTGTTCCATGTTTCATACATGGTCTGTTTAAAACGTATGGAACTTTAGAACCAAAAATGGTACAGAATAAAAGGTCAACAGTTTCATAAACTAGAGTACATATGTATCTGTTCAATACATTTTTATATCAGATGCATTAACTTGAATTTTTGGCCTTGTTGTTTACTTCTGCTTGACTGGGCCCATATGTAGCTGACTTCTTCTCTCAAAATGAAAACTGTGCTTTTAAAGGGACAGAGTGTCGGAGACGTGTGGAGACACTTTTTTAAATATTTCATCCAGTCCTTGAATACATGCATCACAAATCTCGGACTTCCGGTCATCGCGCAATCCACACTGGGAAGGATCCTCTGAAAAAGTGAGCATCAACTCGCCATGTTTGTTTTTCCAGTGGGATGCGTCTATTGACAAAGCTGATTTTTTCAAGTCTTTTGAACCATATCACTTTTGTTTCTGGTTCTGATATTGTCATGTTTTAGTTACTAGATTCGAACATTGTAATTGTGTGTAAATGTATGTTTTTTTAAGGAAATAAAAAACATAACATAAATAAAAGAGTCATTTTGTGAAATATAGGACCTTCAAGATTATAAATGGTGTATTGTTTATTTGTCTTAGTATAAATACACTACAGTCAAGGTTTGGACACATTCTCTCGTTAAGTGTTTTTTGTTTGTTTTTTTCTTTGTTTCCTACCTTCTACATTTTATATACATACTGAAGACATGCCATATATGAAGATTTATGGAATTATGTTAAACAATTACACTTTTTAAATATGTTATATTCAAATTGCTAAAAGTAGTGACTCTTTGCTTTACTGCAGTGCTGCAAAACAATGAGCTTCATGAAGTCTCCTGAAATGCCATGTGCCATAAGATGCTGCCTGACATTAACCTGAGCTTAAGCCTAAACTGGTTTCACTTTGTGGAAACTGTCTGACCTCGCAGCATTAGGAAAATCAAAGCAAAATCCCGATCCCTCACTCAACCTCGGTTACGAATTTAAAAAGTCAACAGCAAAGCGAAAGGCACCAACTGTTCACCAAGAAACACCTTCCACTGCAAAGAGACCGAGACGTGATGTTGCTGTAAAACCACAAGAACAAGAAAGTGCAGCTCAGTCTGTTTGTCTTCTGCACCTCTCGCTTAACAAACGGGATCCCGCTTTGTTGTCGTTCCACATACAAAATGTTCTTTGCAAACTCGGGATGATTTCTGAAGCGGTCAAATGTTTCCTTTTTGGTTCTTCCTGTGGATCAATCCTGCCCATCGCCTTCACCTTTCACTATTTTTCAATTCCGCTGTGAAGAGAAACAGTTTGAACGGAGGTTTACAGTCACACACATTTGATTCACTTTTGCATTTATGGAGTTCACAAACAAATTTCTCAAGTCATTTTCCGCTGTTAGGATCCAACAACCACACAATTACGATGTCCGAATCCCAAAACTAAAATATGACAATATCAGAACCAGAAACAAAAGTGATATGGGACTAAACCAGGACTAAACCAGGACTAAAACAGGTCTAAACCAGGACTAAACCAGGACTGAACCAGGACTAAACCAGGACTGAACCAGGACTAAACCAGGACTGGACAAAGACTGCACCATGAATGGACCAGGTCTAAACCAGGATTAAAACCAGGTCTAAACTAGGACTAAACCAGGACTAAACCAAGGCTAAACCAGGACTGAACTAGGACTAAACCAGGACTGGACAAGGACTGCACCATGAATGGACTAGGTTTAAACCAGGACTAAACCAGGTCTAAACTAGGACTAAACAAGGACTAAACCAGGTCTGAACTAGGACTAAACCAGGACTGGACAAGGACTGCACCATGAATGGACTAGGTTTAAACCAGGACTAAACCAGGTCTAAACTAGGACTAAACAAGGACTAAACCAGGTCTATACTAGGACTAAACAAGGACTAAACCAGGTCTATACTAGGACTAAACAAGGACTAAACCAGGACTAAACAAGGACTGAACCAGGTCTGAACTAGGACTATAAAAATGTATTGGTTCAAAAGACTTGAAAAGATCGACTTTGTCAATAGACGCATCCCACTGGGAAAACAAACATGGAGGTTTGATGCTCACTTTTTCGGAAAATCCTTCCCAGTATGAATTGCGCGATGACCGGAAGTCCGAGATTCTTGACACGTGTATTTGGTCATGACGTTTGTAATGCACCAAATCCCGTATGAAGAAGGACAATAACGTCTTTCCCCTTGATTAAAATTCACCAAACATTCTCTTTTTTGTTCCGGCCTTAAATCCTCGATCTCGGGAATCGTCGCCAACACAGAATGTCTGTCTTCGTCTACATCCATCTCGACGCTTTGTTTACTGTTCTAAAAAAGGGACCCAGACAGATGCTTCAGTTTGACGTCATGCCTTCACAGCTCTTCACTAATTGGACTGAAGAGAAATTAAATTAACACTAGTACATTTTATTTATTTTATTTATTTCATTCATAAAGCATAAAAAGACATCTACAGTGTCACAACATCAAACACACAAGAAATGAATGAAAAGGAGCAGAAAGAAGAAAAAAATCTTATGTTATCTGCCCCCTTTCCTTTTTCAAGACAAAACATCAACACCGATCGTCACTAAACATTCCAGATCAGTTCAGGCACAATTACTGATCAATTGCAAACAGTAAATCTTCATTATTACACAACTTAGTTTTCTTTTTCATACAGACACAGTGCATTCGATTTTATATGTTTTTTAAATGTCGTCATTGCACTTGATTCTTTTATTTCTTTGTCAAGACTCTTCCATAAACAAACTCCTTTCACAGCGACACTTCGCTCCATAACCTTGGTTCTGAATCTGGGTTTTTTAAACATGTAGGTTCCTTTTAAATTGTAGTGGTTTGTTCTCATCTCAAACAGTTTTTGAATATTTACAGGTAATAAATTACACTTTGCTTTATACACGACTTTGAGGAGACTTAAGTCAACAATATCCTGCATTTTCAACACTTTAAGTTGAACAAATATTGGGTTGGACGTGTCTCTACAATGACTGCTGGTGATGATTCTCAAGGCCCTTTTTTGTCAAATAAATAAAGGTTGTAGGTAAGTTTTACATGTTGAACCCCAAATTTCCACACAGTCCATCAGATCTGGTACAATTATAGAGTTAAACAAAGTTAATAATGCTGTACTATTTAGTGAGAACTTTATTTTATGCAGAACAGCAATGGCTTTGGAAATGTTGCCTTTTGTGTAATTTATATGAGACAAACTCCAGTTTAGACCTTCATCAATCATAACTCCAAAAAATTTAGTTTCATTTACTCTTTGAATTTGTATCCCATCTATTTCTAAAGTTATGTTGTCTTTTTTCTTTTATCATTAAATAAAATGAAATTTGTTTTTTTAACATTCATAATCAATCCATTAGCTCTTTGTTAACTTTACTTGTGACCTCTTTTATGTCTTTTCCAGAGTAAAATAATGTTGTGTCATCAGCAAATAGAATTTTCCCAAGCTCGGAAACTTTAACAAAATCATTCATATACAATATAAATAATTTGGGCCCAAGAATCGAGCCTTGGGGCACACCCCATTTAACATCATACCTTTCTGATTCGGTGTTGTTGAGTTGCACATATTGTTTCCTGTTTTCTAAATAGCTCCACTGATGAGCCGCCCCTCGAATGCCATACTTGTTCATTTTCATAAGTAATCTTGAATGGTTTATTACATCAAAAGCATGCTCCTTTCTTGAACATCTTCTGTCATCAAGAACTCAGACACAGTGTAACTTGAGACAGGACTGTTTCTTTCGATGTGGTGAACTATTTTACGGTATGTTCTACTGTATTCTCTCCCCATGTTCCTTTCTTGAACACCTTCTGTCACCAAGGTCCTCCTCCCAGACTCACCGAGTGTAACTGGAGGCAGGTCAGTGATCTCCACAGACCTGCGTGGAGGTCATCTGTCCGGCTCTTCTCTTCTCTCCGCGGTCTGGACGTGGGCTGGTCCAGCTGTGAGCGTCAGACAGCAGACAGCACGCTCCCGATGATAACACACTTTACGGATCAGCGCCGGCGTGAAGGTCGCGTCCTTCTCACTCCGCCTTCCCGCTGGCCGCGTTCCAAACCCCCAAACTGTACTGCGGCTCGCTGGGCTTTTTTAATTATGATTTTTTACTCGTATGACAGTTCTGCAGTGAGGCTACACTTTCAGATTCTTACTGTATGAAGCTGCACTGCTGGACACAATGCACACACACGTTAAATAAAGTAAATTAAAGGTGCATTGTGTAACTTTACTAGTGAAGGGCCGGTCAAATGAGTTTAATTTCTTTGTCAGGATGTTTCACAGTATGGCATTAAATGTATTTCCATGGAGACACGGGTCAGTTTTTGGAGACCCGCATTAACCCGTGATTATATCAACGTTAAATTTGCACCTGCCCGGACCCGATAATAATCCACCCCTTACCTGCCCATGTCTGTGATAAATCAGGGTCAGACCATTAGTCCGACACCCCAATAGTCCAGAGCTAAACCGGGACTGAACCAGGACTGAACCAGGACTGAACCAGGACTAAACCAGGTCTAAACCAGGACTGGACAAGGACTGCACCATGAATGGACCAGGTCTAAATCAGGACTAAACCAGGACTAAACCAGGTCTAAACCAGGACTAAAAACCAGGTCTAAACCAGGACTAAACCAGGACTAAACCAGGTCTAAACCAGGACTAAACCAGGACTGAACCAGGACTAAACCAGGACTGGACAAAGGACTGCACCATGAATGGACCAAGGTTAAACCAGGATAAACCAGGTCTAAACTAGGACTAAACAAGGACTAAACCAGGTCTGAACTAGGACTAAACCAGTAGTAAACCAGGGCTAAACCAGGACTAAACCAGGACTGAAACTAGGACTAAACCAGGTCTAAACCAGGACTAAACTAGGACTAAACCAGGTCTAAACCAGGACTGAACCAGGACTAAACCAGGTCTGGACAAAGACTGCACCATGAATGGACCAGGTCTAAACCAGGATTAAAACCAGGTCTAAACTAGGACTAAACCAGGACTAAACCAGGGCTTAACCAGGACTAAACCAAGGCTAAACCAGGTCTGAACTAGGACTAAACCAGGTTTAAACTAGGACTAAACTAGGACTAAACCAGGTCTAAACCAAGGACTAAACCAGGTCTAAACCAGGACTAAACCCAGGTCTAAAAGGACCAGGACTAAACCAGGAAACCAGTGGAAACCAGGACTAAACCAGGACTGGAACCCAAGGACTACACCAGGTCCAAACCAGCACTAAACGCAGTTCCTGAACGTTAAAACCCGCCCGTTTCAGCAACTATATGAGGAAACAAATGTAAAAGGTAGATGTTAACCCGAAGACCACCACTTTGTGACGTCATGAAGTGCATTTTGAAAACAACGCAACTCACCAATAAAATCTTTCTGACGTTCTACAAACCATTAACCGTTCATTTCAGTTTAATCCCACGCTTTTCACACCGTTTCAATCATGTTTTCTACTAACGAGCAACACACAAAACAATCAATACTTTCTCCCCAACAAATTAAAACATCATCGGCCCAAACTGGTGCGTATTAACTAGTCTGAGTTGTAATCTTCTTCGCTAATGAGCCATGGATTACCAGATAAACGCTTTAATCAAATGATCTTGTCAAAGGTAAAGCGGCGGAATCCGAATCAAAGACTTCTAACGGCTTTATTTGAGCGGGAGGAGGCCCAGGGCGGGTCCGCGTTAGATGAAATGAAGGTGGGAGCGTTTTTTTGCGGCTGGCTGGATGAGCAGACGGCGCACAGACATTTACATAAGACTGATTTGTTGTGATAGGAAATGCCACTCAGGTAAATTGCAGAATCGAGAAGGCGTCGGATGAGTAAGAGGGGGTAAAAGAGGAGATAAACAGAAATTCGTGCTCGGGGGAGAGACTCGAAGGCTCGTGAGGTCAGCCGTTTGCTTTGTTGTGATTCTGGGCCACAGACAGTTCAGTACAGTGACTCATTCAGATCGATGCTTTTGGCTTTGCTATTACAGAGCTATTGTATCTTTAATGAGGCTCGGGTCGTTTATTTGAACTCTTTCCCACATGAAGACGACATTTGAAGACCCCCCTTTATTCCTTAATGACGTCTTTTGACACCTAAAGACGTGATTTGACGACCATTAGAGACAGTTCCGGTTTTTCACATGTAAACAGAGGCACTGCAGCCCACACTAGACTGACCAATAGGCTTCAAGGAAACGTTTTCGCCGAGTTTTTCGAAGTTAACTGAAGTAGTGATGATTGTAGTTTCTGGAAAAAAACACAACACGAAACATGTGCAAAGGAAAGATCGCGGCGCACAGTTTTAGAAATAATGAGGATGGATAAGTTTAGAGAAAGTGACTTTTGTAGATTTCAAAGTGATGATGAAGTTGATTATAAAGTGAAAAACAGCAATAGCCTCACCTTACGAAAGTGAGAATGCCGCTGATGCGTCTGTGTGGGGTCCTGCGATATCCAAACAAACTATCGGGCTTTATACTCGATTATGAACCAAAACTGTCCCAAAATCTGGATGTTGCTCAGGCGAGTCCTTTGAAATATTTCAGTCTTTAACTTCTTGGGTTCTTTTTAAAGACAATGCAGTAAAGTGTGTTTACCTTGTTGACATGTTTCGGCTGCTGCATCTTCAGAAGTGTCCCCGGTGTTGGTGGTGACGTGTCGTTTATCAGCTGTTGTTTCTTCCTGTAGGCGTGGTCAGCCTGATGGACCTGGCAATTCGCTCAGACTGACCACGCCTCCCGTCGCCCGGTGTCTCTGGAGGAGGGTGTCCCAGGTGTGTGAAAGGAGGAACGCTCCGTCATCACGGTTAATGAAGAGCACTATCACTCAGGTTTAAGGACTGTATAGGTGTTAGCTCGGATTGTGATATTCGCCCTGGAGCGCCGGTCAGGACACAGGAGACAGGATGCAGATGGTGTATTTAGGAGGTTTAATGAAGCTCAGGCAACATCGCAGAACATTATTGGTTGTATGTGTGGTCTATAAAGAAAAAGAATAAACAAATTAAGTTACCATACTACAGATTACAGTAATAAAGTAAAAGGTGTACAAGTGTACTACTAAGTATGTAACAAACATAAACAGCAAACATGGATGGGCTAAATAAAAGCACACAATAAAGACATAATATAACTATAAGGAACATACACGGCACGACACACGAAATAGCATTAGCGGCTAAGCTAATGTAAGCTCCCTTATAAACATAACTACACAGGTATTGTAGGAATATGAACACATCCCGACATGCGTAAAACAATAACAAAGGACTTATAAAACGTCCACATAGCTCCGAATACCATAAACTTACTTTTGTCAACAACGCACAACTTTAGCTGACGATACGTGTCTGCAAGCCCGAGCCTCGTGAACCAATTAAGACAGCGGTGCCGTGCGCTCTGAACTAAAGCATGCATTAACTCACAGCACCTCTAGAGGGCGCTCCTGACAAAGCTACTGCCTTTCTAACAACGGTTAATGCTGTCCGTGCCTCGTTTCCTGATTTCCTGATTTGAAGACGGCTCGCAGCGAGCAGCCGAAACATGTCAACAAGGTAAACACACTTTACTGCATTGTCTTTAAAAAGAACCCAAGAAGTTAAAGTATATAAGAAGACAAAATGAACATCTTTGGCTTATTTCAATCTTTTTTTCCAAGATGAGATGTACAACAGAATCACTACAGAAACAAGCGCTTATGTGGAGCTCTGCACACGAGACAAATACTGAACATCCACTGACGGGGAAGAGTTTTATTATTATATTATTATATTATAATAATCTAAATGAGTTGAATAAGTTAAATGGAAAAAAAACAAATTAGGTCCACACAGGTCACAACAGATAAAAACAGGTGCACACTTGGCTATACTGTATCTGGTGATATGAAATCTGTTTAAATACTTTGACAAATATATATATATAAAAAAATAAATAAAATGAATATAGTACTAGATGCATATATCAGATGCTGAATGTGTTGGTTTGTTTTTGATTTTGCACCTGACCAGGTAAACTCTCATTATCAGTGAGCTAAATGAGTTAAATCACATTTAAACATCCATAAATGAAGAGTTCAGAGTCTAAGGTTTCCAGAAATACCAAATATATGTGTGTTACAATTAAGTTCTTGAGTTTAAAAATCATTTATAATCACTCGTGGAAGTTTGTTTTCTTTTATGCAGTTATGCTCTATGTTTAGCTCTAGTAAAATATGTGTGGGTTGTTCCTAGTAGCGTCCAGGGGGAAAGAGTTAAGCCTGTATCACAATACAATATGATGTCATTGGGTTTATAGTGGTAGAGTGACTCGAATTTGCATCAGTTTGCAGTAATAAGTTCAGCCTCTGATCATTTGGGCCAATTCTGCTGGAGGCTTGAGGGCCAACAGAAATAGCTCGGAGGGCTGCTTTTAGCCTCCGGGCCACAGTTTGTTTAGTTTAGTTTGTGAGATTTGTAAAAAGCTCTGAATTTTAACCCTTCCAGACCTAAGGGCAATTTTAGTACATTTGTCCTCACCGGTTTTCTTAATTTTGCTATTAAAACTCTTCCTTTTACCCCCTAATGAAGTATTTTACATCTTTTTTTTTTTTTTTTTTAGTACAACCTGTTATTTCACAGTCTGCTGCTGTAGTTGTGTCATATGGCTGTAATAAAATATCCAGACTGGCGCCACCTAGTGTCTCTGCTCAGTTTCATTTCTCTCCAGTGACGAGGTCAGGAATCAGAAAACACTAGACCAGGGGTGTTAAACTCATTTTGGTCCGGGGGCCGTATCCAACCGACTTTGATCCCAAAGTGTCCGGATCAGAAAACTCATGTCATATAAACCCCAAAAATAACAATAAGTTCAAATATTTGTGCAGAGAAACACAAATCTATTACAGAAATCTTTTTTAATTGATGAACTTTTCTTTTTACAAAATATTATAATATTATGAACAACCTGAAACTTTAAGAAAAATCAAGAGGAAAGAAACACTACTTTCCCTTTTTTCCTTTTGTACGGGATTTGGCGCATTACATACGTCTCGACCAAATAGCAGCGATTGGTTAAATAAAAAAAAAATACCTGCCTTCTTTCGAACGAATGAATCCTAACGCTGTGAGGCCAGACGGTTTCCACAAAGTGAAACCGGCCGATGAATCACCCTTTTTAATGACGTGTTATACATCCTTGTTTTTCAGTACAATCTGTTACAGTCGTCCCTCGTTATATCGCGGTTCTCCTTTCGCGGTCTCGCTGTTTCGGGGATTTTTTTTTTTGAGTGCAGTTTTTGTATTGTGTATTACGGGAGGGTAGAAATTACACATGGGTGGGTCAGGAGTAAACCAGGTCTAAACCAGGACTAATCTTGGACTTAAGAGAGAGAACACCGAGCAGGATGTCCGCAAAGCGCGATCAGGCAATTGCCGCGCTTACCTCCGTGAGGTGCAGAGCTCTCCGTCGGTCCTTTCTCCTTAAAATAGATATAATAATTGTAAAATATAAAGTTGATCACAGGTTATTTTTAGAACGTAACTGCCGCGATAAACGAAGGGCCGCTGTATTTCACAATCTGCTGCTGTAGTTGTGTCATGTGGCTGTAATAAAAGCTACAGGACCAAAAATACAAATGAAAAAACATAAAATGAAATTCCCACGCTTTTATACAAAACACACAGCAAACATGTGGAAATTAATTTAGGGCCTTAGCTATAAAAGTGCAAAATGTCAAGTCTAAAAATATCCTTGCATCAAAAAAAAAAAAAAATGCAATGGTCCCATGACTTTCCAGGTGTCAGTCATGGAAACAGTTGGTGTCAGGTCCAGGACACAGAGCCACATCACTTCCTGCATTTCCATGGAGTTTGTTGCATTTGGATTTGGACATTTTGAGTGTTAAAATCAAACTTTCAAATTAAAATGGCGAGGGATGCGCAGTTACACAGACCAAGATGTGTAATTTGTCATTTATTTGAGAAATAACTGCACTTTGAGCGACTTTTTCAATTGTTACGATCACAAACGCTCAGAGCATCAGTCATTTTGACTCTCTACACTCTTTGGCAAAGTTTGGACCGATCAAAATGGACGGAGCGCACACTCATTTTCTCAACGTCATCACGCAGCATGAGTTTGACGTAGGATAATGCCGGAACTATGCTCGGAAAGCCACGATTCTCAGCTTTTCACGTGACAAAAAAAGTTTCTGTCTTTTACAGTTGGAAAGTTATGCACGGTTATATAAAACATTCAACACCGTCGTTCTGGAAGGGTTAAAATGTAAGTGAGGAATAACTCTGGACCTCTGCAAACAGTTTAAATGGATTTAGTTCTGTTTTTCACATTTTTAAAACAGTAAAAATCTGGTGAATGATCCTTCTGCTACAACAGCCAAGTCAAACATTGGATATCGGCTCAAAAATCCCACATCAGAGCTTCCCTCGTGGGTAGTATCTGTGAGCAGCTGACCTTTAGTTGCTAACGCTTCAACCTAGAGGCTTTGGCACCCGCTTTATCATTAGAAGAAGGAGGTGGGTGTTTGACCTTTGCTTGTTTGGACAACACTGGTGGTGGTATTAGACAGCATTAGTAATGTTTATACCAATACCACAATATCAATACGTTTAATCGATTCTATGCAGCCGGTGTCATTAACAGACCCATGACCGTCTGAGGCGCTGCTAGACTTTAATCTAAGCCACAGGTGTCAAACATGCGGCCCGGGGGCCAGATCCGGCCCTCCAAGACCTTTAATCTGGCCCTCGGCTGATTTTCTACTAAAATATTTAAATTATATTTTCTATTAAAATATTGTTAATTTTCTGTGGTGTTTATCACAGCAGCGTCTCCAGCGTCTCTGTACGTGGCCCCTCCCACCAGAGCAGCACAAATGAAGACTTGTCTCTTTCCAAACGCTCTTAAAGGACGATCGTTTTGACTGTTGACCGTGACACCCTCATCAGAAAAATGTCAAAAATGAGAAAAGTGGAGCCGAGTGCAGAATTTTCCAAGAAAAATTTACTTATTCTTATTTACATACAAGTTCATGTTAAAACATTGTGTTGAAATTATATTTTTCTTAAAGTTTCAGGTTGTTCATAATATTATAATATTTTGTAAAAGAAAGAGTTTTGTAATAGATTTCTGTAATAGATTTGCATTTATTTAATATTATAAAATATTAATATTTGAACTTATTGTTATTTTTGGGGTTTATATGACATGAGTTTTCTGATCCGGCCCTTTTGGGATCAAAGTTGGTTGGATACGGCCCCCGGACCAAAATGAGTTTGACACCCCTGATCTAAGCTTTATTTTAACACAGTTTGACCAGAAAGAACTGACTTACTTGGAAAACAGGTGATCTGGTTCGTGCTCTTACACGAGGATCTCACATAAAATGACACAGTCACAGCTCGTTATCATGAGTCAACAGCTTTTCAGTTTGTCACTCTCACCTTTTTTGCTGAAAATCAAACTTCTAAACAGGATCATGAACTCTTTTATTGATCACAGGCTCCAGAAAATATGTCGTATCAAACAGCATATTCTCTATACTGTGTTTTGTCTTGAGTTTTCAGTGGTTTCGTGGTCACTGCTGGGTGTGAAAGGTACAAAGAAATCACGGTTCAGTACGTACCTCAGTTTTGAGGTCACGGTTCGGTTCATTTTCGGTACAGTTTGGGAACAAAATGCAAAATCGTTTTCTTGTTGTTTATTTGTGTTTTTATTAAACCAACTTTTTTTTAAACATTATACAAACATTATGCAAAGTGCTGCTTGGTAATACTAATAAGTTAAATAAAATATTCTCAAATAAACAAGAAATGTATGAAATATTACAAAAAAAATAAATTCCTTGGAAACAGTAAACAAAACTTTTCAAAAAATAAATTGTAGCACTAACAGTTCCAGCATGAATTTTTACTCAATCTTCATATTTCTGGACAGAAAAAACAACTTGTCCACATTGTCTGCTGTAAGTGCAGATCTGCTGCAGTTACAACGTAACCAGCAAATGAAAATAAAAGAGGTTCTGTGCGGGCGAAAAGCGAGAGTGAGGACTGCGCTGCGACGACTGTAGTTTTGTGAGGATTCACATGGTTCAGAGGGACGTATTCAAGGTGAGGGGCAACTGTTGTGACCGCCCTAACTATAAAGCGCCGAGGGAAACACTGCCCCAATCACGGAAAAGTTTCTCGGGAATATTAAAGAGCCGAGTCTCTGTGTACTGCACATTTAGTGGTGGAATGTAAACACAAATTATGTGGATTTACTTGTGCACAGCCCTGCACCGAACCGAACGTCGGTACCAAAACGGTTCAGCGCAAATACATGAACCATTACAGCCCTAATAATTGCTGAACATTCCACTACAGAGAACCATGTACAACACCCCAGCGCGAAGTCACTGCAAAGTATAAAAGATTAACTTGGTTGCTGATTTGTGGACAGAATTTCTCTCTCTCCCTTTAGTTAATATTGCGTTTCATTATTTCTTTAGTTGTTGAAATTGTCCAGTGAAATCTGACGCCAACTGGTTTAAAGACGCACTGTGTAACTTTACCGGTGGAGTGTTTGTTTCCATGGAGATGTTATTGCTTTGTCCGGAGAGTTCCACAGTATAGCTATGGAAGGTTTATTCAATCACGGGTATTTCTACATGGCTAAAAATATCCCGAAAAACACAAATTTTTAACTTGGCTGGTAGAGCAGTCGGTTCGAATCCCACTCTCGACACAAACATTTTTTCTAGAACAGTCAAATTCACCGACCCACAGTTTGTTGATGAGATTCCAGCTCCTACTGATGATTGCTTTTGTGTCCTTGTATAAAAATGTGTTTAAAAAAAGTATTTTATTTACAAGAAAACACTGGGTCCTTTCTCTTTAACTTAAGAGGTTGTGGTAACTTATAAACAGTAATATTACATTTTTAAAACAAAAAAGCGGCAAAGTGTAAAAAGGCTCTAACACAGCCCCAGCAATTACTTTGATATGTTTAACCTTAAGAGTTTATGCTCCTTTTTAGCCCAATTACCAGCGTGATGCCACTGTGTTCTCCAAACACTGTTCGCATGTACGACCTCTGCTAATGAGAAGCAAACACTCGAGCAAACACGGCAAACAAACTACCGCGGGAGCCAAACTTTTCTCTCTTTATTCATTTCATAGTTAAAAGTGCACTGTGTACCATATTTTTCGGACTATAAGGCGCACCATTTTATTTTATTTTATTTTATTGTGTTGTATTTTATTGTATTTTATTTTGTTGTAATTTATTTATTTATTTATTCTATTCTATTTTATCTATTTTCCTTTTGTTCTATTTTATTCCTATTCCAATTGTTTTACATAATCAAATGGCTGACACTTTTTTTTTTTTCACCTTTGCAGTGCTCACCTATCGTATGCAATTCATAAATATTATTATAAGGCGCAATATCAATAATGTTGAATTCTCTCATTTATTTTCATACATAAGTTGCACCAGATTATAAGGAGCATGAAACGAAACAAACAGACGACACTTGAGTCTGGTCCTAAGTCCAGACGTCCGTTTTGATGAATGTGGATTATGAATGTGAATGTGGGTGAATAAGCTGAGTTTGTTTTTTATATTTCCTACGAGGACGACTCAAATGTACACTGAGTAATAATGTGTTATGTGTGTTGTTATAATGAGTAATGCAGCTTTGTTTACATTTTACAGAAATGAAACATAAAACCACATGGCTCATTTGCATAAACTATAAGTGCTGGAAAAAAAAAACTGCTCGCTCCTTGTGCGCTGATGCGGTTCAGCTTCTGTCGGACGAAAGGACATGACTCCTGACAACAGTGGCCGAAATGCTCTGATGATCCATCAAGCGGTGCAGCTTTGTATGTTACCAAAGTTGTGCTAAAACATTTTGACAGATTTTTGAGCGCAGTGTACCACATAGTCATGAGCTCTGGGTAATGACTGAAAGGACGAGATCGTGGATACAAGCGGTCGCATTGAGTGTCCTCCGCAGGGTGGCTGGGAGCTCAGTCACACGAGAGGAGCTTGGAGTTGAGCTGCTGCTCCTCCACATCAAGAGGAGCAGCTGAGGTTCTGCATCTGTTCCAGACGCCTCCTGGACGCCTCCTTCGGGAGTTGTTCCGGGCATGTCCCACTGGCAGATGGCCCCGGGGAAGACCCAGGACATGCTGAAGGGACTATGTCTCTGGACTGGCCTGGGAACACCTCAGGGTCCCCCAGGAGGAGCTGGAGGAAGTGTCTGGGGTGAAGGAAGTCTGGGAGTCCCTGCTTAGACTGCTGCCCCTGTGACCCGACCCCAGATAAGTGTAAGGAAATGGATGGATAGTATACCACATAAAATCGATTCGTGGTCAGTAAGAACAACCAGAATTAATACAAGTCGCACTGTCGATTTTTGAGAAACTTTTAAGATTTTAAATGCGCCTTATTGTCCGAAAAATACGGTAACTTTTCTAGTATGTTTGACTCCATGAAAATGCTATTGCTTTGTCTGGAATGTTTCACAGTATTGAATTTAAGTTTTCTATCATCATGGAGACCAAACCGGACCAAGTTACAGGTCAGATCTGTGGAGAGGCGACCCCGCTCACAGTCAGAATGTTTGTTTTTCTAGGTATTTTTGAGCTATAAAACCACCTGTAATCAAATAAATGTAAAGTAGAGCTGTTTAAGGTCACACTGTGGAACATTCCAGGCAGAGCAATGACATCTTCAGGGAGAAAAGTTTTTGATGTACTCACTCTCCACCAGAAACGTTACACAATGCACCTTTAACATTAACAGTTCACGCTCCGTTTTTGCCCAATTACCAGCGCGATGCCACTGTGTTCTCCAAACACTGTTCGCATGTACGACTTCTGCTAATGAGACTCAAACACTCGAGCAAACACGGCAAACCAACTACTGCAGGAGCCAAACTTTTTTTTTTTTTCCATTTATTTAAAGTTACGGGTTGCTAATTTCTCTTTACTCATTACTCATTACTCTGCCTGGAATGTTCCACAGTATGACATTAAACAGCTCTAATGTATATTTATTCAATTACAGGTGGTTTTATAGCTCAGAAATACCTAGAAAAACAAGCATTCTGACTGTGAGTGGGGTCGCCTCTCCACAGATCTGACCTGTAACTTGGTCTCCATGAAGATAGAAAGCTTCAATAGCATACTGTGAAACATTCCAGACAAAACTTCTCCATGGAGACCAGCAATTGTTGGACCCTCCACCCAAAAAGTTACGATTTTAACCTTTCTGTTTTCATCGAGACCAGATCAAACCAAGTTACAGGTCAGATCTGTGGAGAGGCGACCCCGCTCAGTCAGAATGCCTGTACTTTTGAGCACTAAAACCACCTGTAACTTAATAATTCCAGACATTCCAGACAAAGCAGTAACATTCCCACGGAGTCAAACATACTAGAAAAGTTGCCGTATTTCTCAGACTATAAGGCACACTTAAAATCCGGTGCGCCTTACGTATTAATTCTGGTTGCGTTTACTGACCTCAAACTGATTTTATGTGGTACGTGGCTCTCAAAAATCATCAAAATGTTTTAGTACGACTTTAGTAAACTACGAAACCGCACCAGGAGCCTCGTGGATTAAGTTGTGTCCTTTAGTTCGACAGAAGCTGAACCGCATCAGACTAGAAAAAAAACAAGAATTCTGACTGTGAGCGGGGTCGCCTCTCCACAGATCTGACCTGTTACTCGGTCTGGTCTCCATGATGATAGAAATCTTAAATTCAATACAGTGAATCTTTCCACACAAAGCAACATTTCCATGGAGTCAAACATACTGTAAAAGTTGCCATATTTTTCAGACTATAAGGCGCACTTAAAATCCTTAAATTTTCTCAAAAATCAACAGTGCGCCTTTATGTATTCATTTTGGTTGTGCTTACTGATCTCAAACCAATTTTATGCGGTACACGACGCTCAAAAATCGTCAAAATGTTTTAGTACGACTTTGGTAAACTACGAAACCGCACCAGGAGCCTCGACAAAAGCTGAACCGCATCAGATGAGAAAAAAAACAAGCATTCTGACTGTGAGTGGGGTCGCCTCTCCACAGATCTGACCTGTAACTTGATCTGGTTTGGTCTCCATGAAGATAGAATTATTTAATACCATACTGTGAAACATTCTAGACAAAAAAACTATAACATCTCCAAGCATTTGTCGGACGCTCCACCAGAGAAGTTACACAGTGCGCCAAGCTTTCTATCGTCATGGAGACCAAACCAAACCAAGTTACAGGTCAGATCTGTGGAGAGGCGACCCTGCTCATTCAGAATGCCTGTACTTTTGAAAAATAAAACCACCTGTTATTGAATAAACAAAGATAGAAAACTTAAATTCAATACTGTGAAACATTCCAGACAAAGCAGTAAATTCCCACGAAGTCAAACCTAATAGAAAAGTTGCCGTATTTTTCAGACTATAAGGCACACTTATAATCCAGTGTGCCTTATGTATTAATTCTGGTTGTGTTTACTGACCTCAAACCGATTTTATGTGGTACACGACGCTCAAAAAATCATCAAAATGTTTTAGTACGACTTTGGTAAACTACGAAACCGCACCAGGAGCCTCGCAGATTAAGTCGTGTCCTTTAGTTCGACAGAAGCTGAACTACATCAGAGTAGGAAAAAAAAAAGCATTCTGACTGTGAGCGGGGTCGCCTCTCCACAGATCTGACCTGTAACTTGGTCTGGTTTGGTCTCCATGAAGATAGAAAGATTTAAATACCATACTGTGCAACATTCCAGAAAAAAAAAAAAAAAACAAGCATTTGATGGACCCTTAACCACAAAAGTTACACTACCTACCTTTCTATCTTCGTGGAGGCCAAACTAGACCAAGTTACAGGTCAGATCTGTGGAGAGGCGACCCCACTCATTCAGAATGCCTGTACTCTTGAACACTAAAACCACCTGTAATTTAATAAATGTAAGGTAGAGCTGTTTAATTTCATACTGTGGGACTTTCCAAGCAGAGCAATAACATCCATAGACACTGTTGGGCAAGTTACTTTGAAACTGTAATGCGTTATTTATTACCTATTACTGTCATTTCAAAGTAATTTGTTACATTACAATATTACTGCATTTAAAATGTAAGGCATTACATTACTATTGCATTACTTTAAGTTACTCTCACCAAAATAACTTTTGCGCTGTATATGGACTGAACCAGGACTAAACCAGGTCTAAACCAGGACTAAACCAGAGCTGAACCAGGACTAAACCAGAGCTGAACCAGGACTAAACCAGAAGTGAACTAGGACTAAACTAGAACTGAACTTGGACTAAAACAGGACTCACTGTCAGGACGGGCTCGAAGGTGACCGCAGGAGAAAGGAGCGGCTCTGCTCCGCACCTCACGGAGGTAAGAGCGGCTGTCGCCCGATCGCTCTTTATGGACCCTGCTGCTCGGGCTCGCGGCCCTGATTTCAGCAACTATTTGCAGGTACCTGAGCCGGTGCAAGAGTCTGTTACAGCGCGTAACTTCTACCTTCCTTCAGCGTGTCCAGAAGTCCAACTTTTTGTGTGATGGTTGCATCTTCCTCTGCCTTTTGGGTGCGAGCGCAGGAGACTTTGTCGGTGCAGAACGTTTCGTCGACGTTGTGGGTTTCGTCGGGGAGAAAACTTGCAACCGTACAGTACTTCAGAATCACACTGCTACAGATTGAACATGTATTTAAATTTGGCAGCTGAACACATTCTGTACTGTACTGACAGGAGTCCCTTGACCAGTCAGGACGCAGCGGGAGGAACGCAATACGCATTCATACAATGTAAAAAAAACAGGGCATGCAAAATTGCACAAAAAAACCCCCAAAAAACTGCAAAACAGCGAGACCGCGAAAAGTGAACTACGATAGAGGGCGGGACGAGTGTAAACCAGGTCTAAACCAGAACTGACCCAGGTCTAAACCAGGTCTAAACAGCATGGAGTTCTTTGTCAGTCCTTCCTTTTTACCTGAAGGTCTACGAGGCGCATCTCCAGCGTTTCACCGCTGCTGATATCGAGGTGATTTTAGCGAATTTGTATGAAGAAAAACCCACCACTTCAATCCAGGTTAAAAAAACATTGTAACGCGCATTACTCACATTTGTACCCCTGTAATGCCTTACATTACTGCGTTACAGCAAAAAGTAATGCATTACTGTAATTCGTTACTTTTATAACGCGTTACTCCCAACACTGTCCATAGACACAATGGTGACAGATCCTCATCCAAAAAGTTACACGGTGCATCTTTAAAGTTTAGTGCGTTGGGTTCCTCAGTGAGACTCCCAGCAGCAGTACAAGCTCCGGAGAGCGGTCGGTCGGTCGGAGGCGGAGTTCAGGCTCCACGGCGCAGCTGGAGTTTCTTGTATAATTAATATGAAATAGTGTCCATTTATTACGCGGTGACATTTTGTAATTCGGTGTCCCGCGGAGCTGTAAAGCCTGACCTTTGAGCAGCTGTGGCTCACACTTTGCCGACTATTTATGTTGTGTTACTGTATTTTACTGCCGTTTGCTCCACTGCGGTGGCCTCCCGTGAACTCGCAGAACTGAAGCAAAATTACAGAGATTTGTTTGGAAAGGAAAATGCTGTAAAATGCTGTGGTGATTCTAAGTTGCCTTGTGGGATGAGCATTGGACAAACTTACAGCTAATCGTAAGGAGGGTTTGAAGAGGGCCTGGGATCGCTAAAATACTCAAAACATGCATGGATGACTTCTGAAACCTCTTCAGTCATGAACAACATAACATTAGCCTGATTCATCAGCCGGTTTCACTTCATGGAAACCAACCAGTAGGCGGGTACTTTAAAAAAAAAAAATCTAACCAATCACTGCTATTTGGTCGTGACGTATGTAATGCACCAAATCCTGTAGGAAGAAGGACAATAACGTCTTTCCCCTTGATAAAATTCACCAAACATTCTCTTTGTTCCAGCTTTAAATCCTCGAGAATCGTATGTCTTCGTCTACATCAGGGGTGTCAAACTCATTTTGGTCCGGGGGCCGTATCCAACCGACTTTGACCTCAAAGGGGCCGGATCAGAAAACTCATGGCATATAAACCCCAAAAATAGCAATAAGTTCAAATATTTGTGCAGAGAAACACAAATCTATAACAGAAATCTTTTTTAATTGATGAACTCTTTCTTTTACAAAATATTATAACAACCTGAAACTTTAAGAAAAATGCAATTTCAACACAACATTAACTTGTATGTAAATAGGAATAAGTCCATTTTTGTTGGAAAATCCTGCACTCGGCTCCACTTTTCTCATTTTTGACATTTTGCTGATGGTAAATGGTCACATTTTTCTATAGCACTTTTCCACCTTCAAGGCACTCAAAGTGCTTTACAACAAGGAACCACTCACCCATTCACTCACCCATTCACACACCAGTGTACACAGACACGGTCAAGGTGAGGATGAGGGTGTCACGGTCAACAGTCAATCGTCCTTTAAGAGCGTTTGGAAAGAGACAAGTCTTCATTTGTGCTGCTCTGGTGGGAGGGGCCACGTACAGAGACACTGGAGACGCTGCTGTGCTAATCACCGCAGAAAATTACCAATATTTTAATAGAAAATATAATTAAAATATTTTAGTAGAAAATCGGCAGAGGGCCAGATTAAAGGTCTTGGATGGCCGGATTCAGCCCCCAGGCCATATGTTTGACACCCCTGATCTACATCCATCTCGACGCTTTGTTTACTGTTGAGCTGTTCCACAAAAGGGACACAGACAGACGCTTGAGTTTGACGCCATGGCTTCATGACTGTTTAGTGTATTCTGATTCCTGTCCTAGTCGCTGGAGAGAAATGAAATTGAGTCGGAGGCACTAGGTGGAAATGGGTCAACTAAAAAAAATATATATACAAAAAAATATATGGTATTGTTGAACCATTCCTGTCTCGCTCCTCAGACCGTGGTCAGAGGACACAGGGGAGAACCGTCTTCTTCTCCAGGGCCGAGAGTCGCAGCAGCCGCTCGTCCCTCGGGGTTTAACTCCCTATTCTGAACCTCACTGTTGTCGTGAGTGCATGAGCTGAATAACCACTCCAGTTTGTTGCTCAAGAGTTTTGTGGCTTTATTTGTCGTAATGTATGTAAATTACAGAACACTTGCTCCCTAACTCTCCGCGGTCGCTGTACTCTCATTCACTTCACCAGATACACACCATAGTCACCTGTGAAGTTGGCCCCCCACCAGACGTACACCTACACAAAAAATGTCTATCATTTTTTGCAGCACAAAACAGCACAAATGGAGCACAAAGTTTCATTATTATGGTTCTTAACATATTAACACTTTTATTTTCAGCCAATGTCATCGTTAAGCCCCTCAAAATGTTAAATAATGCTCTGGAAAAATATATATTGGTCTTTAATAACTTGCTTGATTCATATTTTATATGATAATGCAGACTTTTCCACAGCCTGAGATTGTTTATCTTATCTTACCTATGTTTGAAATAAAACTAACCCTGCATTGCATGACTCGTCACATGTTGAGGGGCTATTTTCTCAGCACCAGCGTAATTTTACTTTGCCGGTAAGACAGGTGCTAGGTGATATCAGTCCACCTCTGCTGAGCTTTGTATCAGGAAGTACAACTCGCTGCTGCTGCTCAGACATAAATCCTCCAAATGCAAGGTTGGTTTTACTTCTAAAATTATTCAATCAACACAGACATTTACATGGACAGTCTGGTGTAATAATAGATTTTCTTTGGGTGTTTTGTGGAGTGGGTAAGACTGTTTTTAACTTCAGGATCACTATGGCCATTGACATGCACTAGCCTAGCACCAGTGACCTCTGCAAATACAAGGACTGGACGGAATATTTTTAAAGTGTCTCCACACGTCTCCAACACTCTGGCTCACGAGGAAATGAGGTCCTATCTGCAAAACTGTCCCTTTAAAACAGATCTATTCTGCTGAATCAACTTTCCACCCTGTTATAGATGTTTCTCATTTTTATTTACCCTCTCGAAGTTGTATTTGGAGTGTATCGTGCATGTTGAATCTCTTATTTTCAAGACGTGAAATTGCAGATCAACTCTTGTTTTCACTGTAGGTACACGCCCTCTGTTCTGTTCTGTACAGTCGTCCCTCAGTATTTTGCGGTTCAACTTTTGCGGTCTCGCTGTTTCGTGGATTTTTATTTATTTATTTATTTTTTTGTGCAATTTTGGATGCCTTTTTTTTTTTTTTTTTTTTTACAATGTATGAATGTGCATTGTGTTCCTCCCCCTGCGTCCTGATTGGCTGAGAGACTGCAGACCACTGTCAATCAGTCTCCTCTGTGCCGTGTCTCCTGTACAGTACAGAATGTGTTCATCTTGACAAATTTACCTAAATGTTGGATCTGTATCAGTGCGATTCTGAAGTGCTGTATGTTTGCAAGTTTTCTTCCCGACAAAACCCACAATGTCGGCGAAATTTTCTGCACTGACGAAGGCCAGTTAATAAGCAGCAATAACGTGTCGTACCACAATTATGCAGATGACACTCAGATCTACGTCTCTCTGGCAGCAGGAGACTATGGACCAGTGGAGTCACTTGGTCACTGCATCCAACAGATCAGTGTGTGGATGCAAAACAACTTTCTCCAGCTAAACTCTGACAAGACTGAAGTCATAGTGTTTGGTCCACAGAAACAAAGGGACAGTGTCAGCAGTCACCTCCAGTCTCTCTCTCTAAAACCTTCAAATCAGGCAAGAAATCTCGGGGTAATAATGGACTCAGACTTGAACTTTAACAGTCACATAAAATCAATAACATCTGCAGCCTTTTACCATCTAAAAAACATAGCAAAAATCAAAGGTTTACTGTCTAAATCAGACTTGGAGAAACTTATCCATGGGTTTGTCTCCAGTAGGTTAGATACTGTAATGTTCTGCTCACTGGTCTCTCCAAACGAGCTGTGAGACGCTGCAGAACATCCAGAACATCCAGAACATCCAGAACGCTGCAGCTCGGGTCCTGACTCGAACTAGGAAGTACGAGCACATAAGTCCTGTGCTCAGGTCTCTGCTCTGGCTCCTGTGCCTCAGAGACTTTAAAGCAGCTCTGCTTGTACAAGTGTCTCCATGGCCGAGCACCAAAGTCCATCTGTGACATGTTAGTGTCATATGAACATCTCACACTCTGAGGAGCTCAGGGACCAGCCTCCTGCTGGTGCCCAGAGTCACGACTAAACAAGGGGAGTCAGAGTTTCAGGTTCATGCAGCTAAAACCTGGAACAGTCTTCCTGAACATGTGAGACAGACTCTTCTGTGACGCTGTTTAAATCCAGACTCAAAACATTTCTGTTTAACTGTGCAAATAACTGAAAGGTTTTCATTCCGCACTCTTCTCTCCAATTTATGTCTCTCTTTTTTTTAAATTTTAATCTTCATGATTATTTATGTTTTGATTTGTTTTTATTATGATTTTAATGTATTTCTTATTCTGTAAAGCACTTTGAATTACTTTGTGTACGAATTGTGCTGTACAAATAAACTTGCCTTGCCTCCTGCGGTCGCACCCAAAAGGCAGAGGAAGATGCAAACCGTCGCACAAAAAGTTGGACTTCTGGACACGCTGAAGGAAGAGAGAAGTTACACGACTGTGGGTGCCATTACGGAATAAATTAATCTTCGGGTAGTTTCATAAAGAGGGACGAAAATAACATAAGAACAACAGCAAAAAGGGTAAAACAGATATAATAATTGTTAAAAGTAAAGCTGACTACTTCGCGGATTTCACCTTTTGAGGGTTATTTTCAGAACATATCCACCGAGATAAACGAGGGACCACTGTACGTCCTTCTCCAGTTTTATTTTTTTTAATTGGTGATAGGTGTAAGATTTTGCAGCATTACTTCGCAATTTTGGTGTTAATGGAAAAACAAAAAATCCACAATTCATTAACGTGATCTTATATTAATCAGAGTTGTCGACTTTTTGTTATGATGACATCCACAGCGACGTCAGCTCCCATTGGGCACCACTTGACTGAATATTGGGATTTAAAATGTGCAAATTATAACACGACGACCCACGGGTGTCATAGATTATAACCGTATAACAGGCTCGAGCACGATATGTCTTCTTTGCCTTTATACCTCGGCGTTGACTGTTTATATTTAGTTGTTTTTCTGCCCTGAGATGAACCTGCTGACCGCTCCGAAGTGTCCCAGTGCATTAGATGTGGGTGATGTAAGGCTGCAGGCTGCTGTTATTGTGTTATGGCGCGCTCCCATATTAAAGTGATGGATAAACACTGCACGCTGGTGTGGTCTGTTATTACCTAAGGCTCGCCGCGTCTCTCCTCTCGACATTTTCAACAGAGAAGAACTGTGCATTATCATTACGCTCTTTATGTTTGTGCTGAATTTCACGCCCCTGACTCCGCACGCTAAATCACGCAGGGCAATTTTACAAAGTGCTGTACGGAGCCGGGCCATTTGTATTCGAGGAACAGCTTTTGGGAGTTGTTGAGGTTACAGATTGGTTTAAGGCGGAGATTTGTCCACCGCGCAGTCACCAGTTCTTCTGTAGCGCTGGTACGTCGCGGTGGCGTCGCGGTGGGGGTGTTCCACATGCAGGGCTCCCACTCTTTTTCTCTTTTGTCACTTTTCCATGACTTTTTCATGATCTAAAGTGAATTTTTCATGACTTTACGGCACCTACATGTGGAGAATTGATCAGACTTTTAGGGCTAAATATGAAATGTGAACTCTTTCCACTCACCTTATGGTTTGGGATTATAGTTTAACTTTCAAAATACTGTGCATTTATTGTCGTCTCTTTTAAACAAAAGGTGCATACGTTCGGAAATAATCATAACAACCTAAAGCAGACGTGTCAAACTCAGGTCTGGGGGCCAAATTTGGCCCACGATATAATTATATTTGGCTAGAGCTTATTATTTTAATAAGAAAAAATTTAACATTACATATCTTGAAAGAAGAGAAAACATGCAGATGTTGTTGAAATTTTTAATTTATGTCTCTTTTTTTTATTTTAATCTTTATGATTATTTATGTTTTGATTTGTTTTTATTATGATTTTAATGTATTTGTTATTCTGTAAAGCACTTTGAATTACTTTGTGTACGAATTGTGCTGTAGAAATAAACTTGCCTTGCCTAAATATTTAGTGTGGCCCATGATTTAGTCCCAGTTTTTAATTCTGGCCCTCTGGGAATTTGAGTTTGACACCCCTGGCCTAATGATAACTTAACAGAACGCTGTAGTTGCGTGAAAGAGATAATACAATTTCTTGACTTTTCCAGGATTTCCATGACTGTGGGAACCCTGCACGTGTCCATAGGGTGGAAATGTTCAGCAGTTACCATGGAGACACACACACGCGCAACGCAAACACACCTGCAAAAGTTTTAAGATTGTCTGACTGTCAAAAAAAAAACAAAAAAAAACCAAAATGGATTTAGTGAGACAGAGTGAGACAGTTTTAGTGAAGAAGGAGCTGAGTTTACAGACCTTCTCACCTATGGTCATGAGCTTTGGGTAATGACCTGGAAGGACAAGACTGTGAATACAAGCGGCTCAAATGAGTTTCCTCTGCAGGGTGGCCGGGCGCTCCCTCAGACACGAGGTGAGGAGCTCAGAGTAGAGCCGCTGCTCCTCCACGTGGAGCATGAGTCCTGCATGGGTCAATTTTTCGAGACCTGCACCCACCCGCACCTATGGAGTTCAGCACCGTACCCGCCAGTTAACCCGTGATTTTATCAAAGTTAAACCTGCACCCACCTGGACAAAAAAAACATTCTAATTGAAGCATTTTTCTGAATATGAATTGAAAAGTTACAACTTCAAGAATTACAATCACAAAATGAAATGAAAGAATTACACTTTCTTCATTACGAGTACGAATTCACAAACACGACTCGATCACTTCACAGACTTTATTTACTGAGCAGAAGAAACAATGATTGAGATGCCAGACTTTTGCTACGCTACGAACTGATCCAGGACTAAACCAGGACTGAACTAGGACTAAAACAGGACTAAACCACTACTAAACCAGAACTGAACCAGGACTCACTGTCGGAACAGGTCTGGAGGTGAGCCTGCACTGTAGTCTGTCAAGTGACTGCAGGCGAAAGGACCGGAGCACAGAGGTAAGTGCTGCGCTTTGTGGACACCCTGCTCCATGGGCTCGGGCTTCTCTCTCTCTTTTAAATCCAAGATTAGTCCTGGTGTATTCCTGGTTTAGTCCCGATTTAGTCCTGAACCGCCCGTGTGTAATTACTAACCATCCGCATTCCCACCCGTAAAACCCACCCTTTTCAGCGACTATTTGCCCGTACTTGTCCGGTGCAGGTCTCTGCAAATGGGAGGGCATCTTCTCCAGATTCCTCCTGGACGCCTCCTTGGGGAGAACCCAGGACACGATGGAGGGACTATGGCTACATTCAGACTGCAGCCTGAAGTGACCCAAATCAGATTTTTTGGCCCCTACGTGATCTGTATCTGATCTTTTAATGACAGTCTGAACCACACAGATCCGATTTTTCCAAATACGACGCAGGACACTTGGATATTTGCTCCTGAAACCGATACATATCCGATCATTTGACATGCGACTTCAGTCTGAACGGCCAAAGCGCATCCATCCCACCTACACGTTATCAACAAGCCACAAACGTCACTATTCTACACTGAAGTAGGCGAAAATTGTTAATGAACTCCGTGTCACTGAAGTGAAGCACATCACCACTCACCACTCTTGGCTCCGTCTCCACATCCACACGTTCCTTTCAACGGACGTCGCTGAACCACAAAACACCACGACCAAAAACCTCGTCCTTCTCCTTCTCAATCTCCTCCTTAAAACAAGTAAGTTGTTCATGTTCTGGCTCCGGTACGAGAGAAACTTTAAAATCTCCAGGTGCTCAATGCTGCGTCCATGTTTGGACAACTTCTGTAAACACAGAGACGCTCGCTGCGGTTGACGTCGTCGTGTCTCCAGTGTCACATGTGGGACACTTTTGGCCCGTTTAATGTTCACACTGGAGTCACATACAAGTCACATTTAATTGGAAATGTGAACGACCTCACAAAAACACTGGATTTCACAAAAAAAATCTGAATTAAGCGTTAAGCCCTGCAGTCTGAACGTAGCCTGTGTCTCTGGGAACGCCTCAGGATCCCCTTAGAGAACTGGAGGAAGTGTCTGGGGTGAGGGAAATCTGGCCCATCCCTGGATAAAGCAGAAGAAAATGGATGGAGGGATGGAAAATAGAGCAATACGAGCCTTCACCGTGCTGTTTAGGTGTTTGATTTTTAACACAAGTCTGAGAGTGACGAACTGAAAAACCATCGGCCAACGCACACATTTAGATTCATGACCTACGCGAAGCTGTTAAAAAGATCTAAAATACAGAAAAAGATTACACACGATTTGTCTCTCTGATAAATTATTACAGTTCGAAAAGCCGCCATTAGATTCAATAAATCTCTCTGTAAGTCTTAAATTCCTCGTGTTCCCTCTTGGTTGTAACATATGGACCAATTACGGTTTGTTCCAACATGTTGAAATAATAAAATGTCCCGTGGGTGAGCCGTTCATTCACTCAGCTGTTGTCTTTAAGTATTCACAGCTTCTCTCTCCCTGTCACACTCCATTCTCTCACACTACATTATTAATACACATCTATTAATTATAATGACTGAAGAATCGTGGCCTAATACCTCCACTCATTTCAGAGCCTGCTGGAATCAAAGGGAATTTGACAGGATTTCGTGTTTTTCTTGTACTCGTAGCAAATATTTATCATAGTTTTACATCAATTATAGGGTCCATGTTAGGGTTATTCCACCTCAGTTCACTCCAAAAAATGGAAATTTGAACCCTCACATTGTCCAGTTGCAAAGAAAATTGGCTAAAACCCAAAATCTCAAATCTTCACACGATCGAACCAATGGAATCCGTGTATCATTTGCTTCATTCGTTTTTCAATATAAAAATCAAAAATAAGAAAAAAACTATAGTTTTCTTCATTATTTGTCTTCAAAACCAAAATGAAAATACAGATAACAATTAGTTTTTTCAGTTTTCGATTTTGTGTTTAAATGAAGAATGGAAAAAACGTATAACGACCATTTATGTGACTTCTGTGACTGTGATGTTGGACTTTTACACTGTATACAGACTGAACCAGGACTGACCTAGGTCCAGGACAAGACCGGGACCAGAGTGGGACTAGAGTGGGACCAGAGCCTCTGAAGGGTCCAAGCCTCAGCTTCGAGCTCCAGCACTGCTGTGGGCTCTGAGCCTCTGGTCTGGTCCCGGCCTGGTCTCAGTCTCAGTCCCGGTCTGGTCCCGGGCTGGTCCTGGTCTGGTCCCGGTCTGGTCCTGGACCTGGGTCAGTCCTGGTTCAGTCCATTTGCAGCGCAAAATTCTAGCATTGCAGTCGTGGAAGTCACGTAAACGGCCGTTATCCATTTTTTTCCATTTTTCATTTAAACACAAAATCAAAAAAAAAAAAAAACACTCCACATACAAAATGTTCGCTGCAAACTTGGGATGATTTAGGCAGCCAAATGTTTCCTTTTTGGTTCTTCCTGTGGATCAATCCTGCCCATCACCTTCACCTTTCACTATTTTTCAATTCTGTTGAGGTTCAAACTGTTTTGCATTTATGGAGTTTGCAAAGAAATTTCTCGAGCCGTTTTCCGCTGTTAGGATCCAACAAAAACACAATTACGATGTCCGAATCTCAAAACTAAAACATGACAATATCAGAACCAGAAACAAAAGTGATATGGTTCAAAAGACTTGAAAAGATCGACTTTGTCAATAGACTCATCCCACTGGGAAAACAAACATGACAGTTTAATGCTCACTTTTTTCGGAAAATCCTTCCCAGTGTGGATTGCGCGATGACCTGAAGTCCGAGATTCTTCATGCATCTATAGGCGAGTTTCATTGTTGACAAAAGCGCGCGTTGCATGCTGGAAATTATTTTGGTCGACGGCAAGAAACACTAATTCAACATGACGGACGGAGCGAGAAAGCACGTAAAGGGTATTGATCCCGGTTATTTATCCACTCTAACGGCAGAGGACCCAAGACCATTTGACCAGAAATTGGTCATAAGCATCGATGGAGCCAAATCACCTTTTTCAACCCCGACAAAAGGTGAAACCAAACCAAATTTCTGGTCTGAATCTCCAACTACCTGGACAAATATTCACTTGGGCGACATCCACAATGACTTGGTGGAAACTCCTGGGCCATTCACAGCAGAAAAGATGAAAACCTCCAAGAGTCTCGATGTGTTGTTGAACTTGTTGGAGTCCACGGTTTGTTAGGATCTTCTACGTTTGCTCTGCGGATGTTTGAAAGTCGTTTAATTCACCGTTAGCGGTTCTTTTCACTCAGAATACGAAAAAGACATTTTCCTTCTTCCGTGCTTCTATTTGTGCATCCGATAATGCAGCAGGAATTTACCATTATCGGGGATAAATACGCGAGGTTACGCACTGTGTTTGACGCTATCCGTGTTTCTCGCCTCCGACCAAAATATTTCCCAGCAGCAACGCGGGCTTTTAATAACAATGACGTCAGCTGAAACTCGCCTATAGATTCAACATTTTTGCGTTTACCTTTTGGATATTTTAAAGCAAAGTACAACGCGTTTAAGAGGAAAATCTGTCTCTTTCCCTACATCTAAGTATGACGTCACTTTTAAAATTTAAAAACTGCCAAATGTCGGATTTTCGCCGCACATTTAAAACACGAACAGCAGTAAATTTAAGTATATGCTCCACCCGATCTACCATCCCAAAATAACTTAATTATACTGTAAAAGAAGTGAACGCACTGAATTGAGAGCTCGTAATTATCGCTTCTGTAAACCCTGAAATAACAGTGTCTTGCCTCGGGGCACAGCAACAGCAGGGGCTCGACGGGGAGTTCACCTGCCAGCTTCCCAGTCGTACCTCCTGTTTTTCAGACCAATTACCACATGCAGGTGTTGGATTCCCGCAGAGAACGCAGCGAAGGCATTGTTAACAAAAAATATAATTACAACAAGTGAGAGGATTTTAACACAGAGAAACATGAAGGATTAAAAGACACAACGTGGAACTTTTCGGATGGAGGGGGGTCACAGTCCTGGGTTAGTCCTGGTTTAGTCCTGGTTTAGTCCTGGTTTAGTCCTGGTTGAGTTCTGGTTTAGTTTTGGTTTAGACCTTATATAGTCCTGGCTTAGTCCTGGTTGAGTTCTGGTTTAGTTTTGGTTTAGACCTTATATAGTCCTGGCTTAGTCCTGGTTGAGTTTGGGTTTAGTCCGGGTTCAGTCCTGGGTTCAGTCCTGGTTTAGACCCGGTTTAGACCTGGTTCAGTCCTCAGTTCAGCTCTGGTTTAGTCCTCATTTAGACCTTGTTTAGACCTGGTTTAGTCCTGCTTTAGTCCTGATTTAGTCCTGGTTCAGCTCTGGTTTAGTCCTGGTTGAGTTCTGGTTTAGTCTGTGTTCAGTCCTGGTTCAGTCCTCATTTCAGTCCCGGTTTAGTCATGGTTTAGTCCTGGTTTAGACCTGGTTTATTCCTGGGTCAGTTCTGGTTTAGACCTGGTTCAGCTCAGGTTTAGACCTGGTTTAGACCTGGTTTAGTCCGTGTTCAGTCCTCATTTTCAGTCCTGGGTTAGTCCTGGTTTAGTCCTGGCTTAGTCCTGGGTTTCAGTCCTGGTTTAGACCCGGTTTAGACCTGGTTCAGTCCTCAGTTCAGCTCTGGTTTAGTCCTCATTTAGACCTTGTTTAGACCTGGTTTAGTCCTGCTTTAGTCCTGGTTCAGCTCTGGTTTAGTCCTGGTTGAGTTCTGGTTTAGTCTGTGTTCAGTCCTGGTTCAGTCCTCATTTCAGTCCTGGTTTAGACCTGGTACAGCTCTGGTTCAGTCCCGGTTTAGTCATGGTTTAGTCCTGGTTTAGACCGGGCTTATTCCTGGGTCAGTTCTGGTTTAGACCTGGTTTTAGACCTGGTTCAGCTCAGGTTTAGACCTGGTTTAGTCCTGGTTTAGACCTGATTTAGACCTGGTTTAGTCCGTGTTCAGTCCTGGTTCAGTCCTCATTTCAGTCCTGGGTTAGTCCTGGTTTAGTCCTGGCTTAGTCCTGGTTGAGTTTGGGTTTAGTCCTGGTTCAGTCCTCAGTTCAGCTCTGGTTTAGTCCTCATTTAGACCTTGGTTAGACCTGGTTTAGTCCTGCTTTAGTCCTGGTTCAGCTCTGGTTTAGTCCTGGTTGAGTTCTGGTTTAGTCTGTGTTCAGTCCTGGTTCAGTCCTCATTTCAGTCCTGGTTTAGACCTGGTACAGCTCTGGTTCAGTCCCGGTTTAGTCATGGTTTAGTCCTGGTTTAGACCTGGCTTATTCCTGGTTCAGTCCTGGTTTAGTCCTGGTTTAGTCCTCATTTAGACCTGGTTTAAACCTGGTTCAGTCCTGGTTTAGACCTGGTTTAGTCCGTGTTCAGTCCTGGTTCAGTCCTCATTTCAGTCCTGGTTTAGTCCTGGTTTTAGTCCTGGCTCAGTCTTGGCTGAATTCTGGTTTAGACCTGGTTTAGACCAGGTTCAGTCCATATATGAAGAAAAAGTTCAGCATTTAACTTTAGTTATAGGTTTTTTGTTGGGTTTTTTTGGTGAAAGAAACTTAAAATACAATAATGTCTTACATTTTAAATACAGTAATATTATAATAAAACAAATTACTCTGAAATGACATTAAAAATATCATAAATACACATTAAAAAAACACATAACAGTTTGAAAGTAACTCGAGCACGACAGATCTCTGCATAAATCCTCCAGACTTGAAGCGTCTCAGCCGCGTCTCCCTTGGACAAAAGCGGTAAACAAAGTGTAATTCTTGTTCTATAATCGTCCGTAAATACCTGGGCGCTCTCGTCTGGTAAATACAACTCATTTGAACACTAATGTGCTTTGATTTAAATGTTTATTCACTTTAACTACTCTGTGTTCTCTGGAGAGGCAGGGAGCAGCTCTCACCTGCTGTAAACAGGCTGAAAATAGGCCCGGGTCTGTGGGGACTGACAGAACAAGCGCTTTTTCACTGAAGTACTCTACACGTTTCCACGGTAACAAGACTCCCAAGCTCGGAGTTTGTGTTTATTAACTCAGAGGAAAAAAAAAAAAAAAAAAAAACAACTTCAAGAATCTCTGAAGACCCAGTTTTAAAAAATCAAATTAAGACTATTTGTGTTTGTGTTGTGAATGAGAAAGAGATGGGGAAAGATCTAGTCTAGTGAAAAGGTTTAGACCTGGTTTAGACCTGGTTTAGACCTGGTTTAGTCCTGGTTTAGTCCTGGTTTTATGTCTGACAATATTTCGCTTTTTATACCTGGTTTAGTCCTGGGTTTACTTCTGGTTTAGTCTTGGTTTTAGTTCTGGTTTGGACCTGGTTTGGACCTGGTTTAGATCTGGTTTTAGTCCTGGTTTTAGTCCTGGTTTAGACTTGGTTTAGACCTGGTTTAGACCTGGTTTAGACCTGGTTTAGACCTGGTTTAGTCCTGGTTTAGTCCTGGTTTATAGATGTGTCCTGGTTTTATGTCTGACAATATTTCACAATTTAGACCTGTTTTATTCCTGGTTTTAGACCTGGTTTTAGACTTGGTTTAGTCCTGGTTTAGTCCTCCTGGTTCAGTCCTGGTTTTAGTTCTGGTTTTAGTTTTGTTTTAGACCTGGTTTTAGACCTGGTATTAGTCCTAGTTTTAGTCCTTCTTTTAGACCTGGTTTAGTCCTGGTTTAGACCTGGTTTAAACCTGGTTTAGACCTGGTTTTAGTCCATGTTTAGTCCTGGTTTAGTCCTGGTTTAGTCCTGGTTTAGTCCTGGTTTTAGTCCCTGGTTTAGTCCATGTTTAGTCCTGGTTTTAGACCTGGTTTAGACCTGGTTTAGGTTTAGACCTGGTTTTAGTCCAGTTTAGTCCTGTTTAGTCCTGGTTTAGTCCTGGTTTAGTTCTGGTTTAGTCCTGGTTTAGTTCTGGTTTAGTCCTGGTTTAGACCTGGTTTAGTCTGGTTTAGTCCTGGTTTAGTCCTGGTTTAGTCCTGGTTTTAGTTCTGGTTTAGTCCTGGTTTTAGTTTGGGTTTTAGTCCTGGTTTAGTCCTGGTTTAGTTCTGGTTTAGCCCTGGTTTTAGTCCTGGTTTAGTTCTGGTTTAGTCCTGGTTTTAGTCCTGGTTTTAGTCCTGGTTTAGTCCTGGTTTAGACCTGGTTTAGTTCTGGTTTAGTCCTGGTTTTAGTCCTGGTTTTAGTCTGGTTTAGTCCTGGTTTAGTCCTGGTTTAGTCCTGGTTTAGACCTGGTTTAGTTCTGGTTTAGTCCTGGTTTAGTCTGGTTTAGTCCTGTTTGTTCTGGTTTAGACCTGGTTTAGTCCTGGTTTAGTCTGGTTTAGTCCTGGTTTAGTCTGTTTAGTCCTGTTTAGTCCTGGTTTTAGTTCTGTTTAGTCCTGGTTTAGTCCTGGTTTAGTCTGGTTTAGCCCTGGTTTTAGTCCTGGTTTAGTCCTGGTTTAGTCCTGGTTTTAGTCCAGGTTTTAGTCCTGTTTAACCTGGTTTAGTCCTGGTTTAGTCCTTTTAGTCCTGGTTTTAGTCCAGGTTTAGTCCTGGTTTAGACCTGGTTTAGTCCTGGTTTAGACCTGGTTTAGTCCTTTTAGTCTGTTTAGTCCTGGTTTAGTCCTGGTTTAGTCCTGGTTTAGTTCTGGTTTAGTCTGGTTTAGTCTGGTTTAGTCCTGGTTTAGTCCTGGTTTAGTTCTGGTTTAGTCCTGGTTTAGTCTGGTTTAGTCCTGGTTTAGTTCTGTTTAGTCCTGGTTTAGTCCTGGTTTTAGTTCTGGTTTAGCCTGGTTTAGTCCTGGTTTTAGTCTGGTTTAGTCCTGGTTTAGTTCTGGTTTAGTCCTGGTTAGTCCTGGTTTTAGTCCTGGTTTTAGTCCTGTTTTAGTCCTGGTTAGTGGTAGTTTCTGGTTTAGACCTGTTTAGTCTGGTTTAGTCTGGTTTAGTTCTGGTTTAGTCTGTTTAGTCCTGGTTTAGTTTTTTTTCCTGGTTTAGTCTGGTTTAGTTCTGGTTTTAGTCCTGTTTTAGTTTTTTAGTCCTGGTTTAGTCCTGGTTTAGTTCTGGTTTAGTCCTGGTTTAGTCCTGTTTAGTTCTGGTTTATGGTTTTAGTCTGGTTTACCCTGGTTTTAGTCCTGGTTTTACTGTTTTAGTCCTGGTTTTAGTCCTGGTTTAGTCCTGGTTTATGTTTAGTCCTGGTTTGTCTGGTTTAGTCCTGGTTTTAGTCCTGGTTTTAGTCCAGTTTAGTCCTGGTTTAGTTTTTAGTTTTTAGTCCTGTTGTTAGACCTGGTTTAGTTCTGGTTTAGTCCTGGTTTAGTTGGTTTAGTTCTGGTTTAGTCCTGGTTTTAGTTCTGTTTAGTCCTGGTTTAGTTCTGGTTTAGTTCTGGTTTAGTCCTGGTTTATAGATGTGTATTTTTGTTTAAACCCTTTTGTTTCATCACAACCTTCTCCATTTTCACTTTCTCCCTACACTGTAAACTAATAAATTCTCAATTTTTACAACTTTATTATTATTATTTATTTTTATTGTTACTTGGGGCAGGGAGTGGAGGAAGAACCGGGCACATGTAGGAAAGATCTCAGGTGTGTGAGTGAAACAGACTGCAGCTGGTGTGGGTGAAGTGACTCCTCCTCTGAGTGACACAGACAAACACAAAAGGAGGAGGAAAAGGAGAAACTGGAGGAGACCCCTGACGTAGGAGATAAAATACGTATGTAGACAATAGCTTGAACTACAAAATAATAGATCAAATGACAACAGCTACTGAAAATGTACTTGAATGTATTACAGTTGAAATAAGAATGGAAAATTGTAAAAATGTAATTGTTATCTGTGTGTACAGAGCACCTGGGTCTAATATTGAAATGTTCACAAACTGGTTAGAAGAAGCATACTCCCAAAAAACTGCATAAGAGGATATTTGTTTGTGGTGATTTTAATATTGACTTGCTAAATCCATACAAACATAAAATTACAGAGGAATGTATTGACACTATGTTCAGTTTAAATCTGTATCCAAAAATAACAAAGCCTTCAAGGATAACAGCACATTCTGCCACGTTAATAGAGAATATTATCACTAATGACACTGACAAACATACATTAAGCGGGTTGTTAATAAATGATATCACAGATCATCTGCCAGTTTTCATAGTGTAACAAACAGGCTGGTTTGTTTCCCCAGAACCACACTTAGCACCTTCACCCTTCACTAAAGCACTTTAAAACACTGCACTTTCCTTGCACACAGCACTTTTAACATATTTGCACATCACAAAATAAATTGCACACAATTGGTTTTAAAAAATATTTATTGTCTTTCCTTTAACCATTTTTTATTCCTGAGGCACAGCACTTTAATTGGAAGTTGCTTGTCCCTGGAGGAAAAGGGAGACAATAACAAATTACATTTTAAATTGATTTTGTGCAATAAATACGGTGCAATATCTGTTTTAGAATGTTTTAAGTGTTGATGTGTTTAGTGTATTTTATTGTGTTTTAATGACTGGTGGATCTGCTTTTACTTACCTCCCCTTTTTATCTTCTGTCCAGGTGTGAAAAGAGTCCCCCGGAAACGAGCTCCCTCTTTTATGGTTCCGGGCTGGACCACGTGTAACATTTTGTACAGGGGTTTTAGGTTTGGTGTTTTATTGGTTTATGGGTTTTAACATTTAATTGGTGTAATGGTTTTAGGGTTTTATGTATATAGTTGGTGGTTTTAATAGTTATCTGGGTTTTGGGTTGTTTTATGGAGGTTTAGGTTTTAATTTTACGCTAATGATAATTTTAACCATCCCTGTTTTAGCATAGTGGTTTTATCCAATCAGTAGGACCGGCATAAAAGGCGCCTTCAAGATCAGTCTGTGTTCTGCTGCTGGAGAGGAAACTGCTGCCTGCCTCCGTTTTGCACCCTGCACTTTTTGCACTTGCACTTTTGTAATCATTGAAAAAACTAAGTAAACTGTGGACCACAAGTACCGGTCTGTGTCTGGATTTGTTTTTTACCTTGCTCACTGAACCCCAAGCCGCTCACGGTCAACCTACATTACACATAGTTACTGATTTTAGATTGAGAAAAAAAGTGCCTGAAAAAATACAATACCACAGACTAATTCAATCAGACCAAACGATCACTGCCTTTAAAAATAGTTTACTTTCTCAAGACTGGGATGCTGTATGTAATATCCAAAATGCAGAATGTGCATACAATGAATTTATAAAAATATTTCTAGAGTTATATAATAGAAACTGTCCAATTGTATACTATAATAAAAAAGTAGATATAAAGAACACCCTTGGATAACAAAAGGTCTTCAAAATGCTTGCAATAAGAAAAATAGTCTATTCAGAAATTTTATAAAAAAGAGAACGATTGAGACAGAGACTAGATATAAAACATATAAAAACAAATTAACTACAATTTTGCGTACAAGTAAGAGAGATTACTTTAGGAAATTATTAGATTATAATAAAAACAATGTGAAAGAGGTATGGAAAATATTGAACAGTGTCATAAATAATAAAGCAAAAGCAGAAAACTATCCGAAATTCTTTACACATAATAATATAGATGAATATAACATGGAAATGGTGGCAAATAAGTTCAATCGGTTCTTTGCTAATGTGGGTCCAGATTTGGCAGCCAAAATCCCTCAACACACAGGAGAACGACAGAAATCCCCATTCCATGTTCATTTCCCCTGTGGGTGAAAAGGAAATTGTCAATACAGTCATGAAATGTAAAAATAAGAAATCAACTGATTACATTGATTTGGACATGGCCCTGATAAAACAAATAATTACAGTAATTGCCAAACCATTAGCACACATCTTCAATCTATCATTTCAAACTGGTACAGTTCCACTACAGACGAAGACAGCAAAAGTCAAACCTTTATTTAAATCTGGAAACAAGCAGGAATTTACCAACTACAGACCAGTTTCTCTACTACCACAATTCTCAAAAATATTAGAACAGCTCTACAACACTAGACTGGAAAAATTCATAGGTCAACACAACCTCCTCAGCGATGGTCAGTACGGTTTCAGAACAAGCAGATCAACATCACTCGCTCTGATGGACTCAACTGAAGCAATAACCAATCACATTGATCAAAGGAGAATAATAGCGGGTATATTCATAGATTTAAAAAAGGCTTTTGACACAATAAATCATCAATTACTATTTAAAAAAATGGAAATGTATGGAATAAGAGGGGTAGCTTTAAAGTGGCTAAAAAGTTATTTAGTAAACCGAAAACAATTTGTCAAACTGGGTGAACACTGCTCTTCACATGAGGACATTGTCTGTGGCCTGCCACAAGGGTCCGTGTTAGGACCTAAATTATTTATTTTATATATTAACGATCTATGCAAAGTGTCTACATTGTTTAAAGCAGTGTTTTTTGCAGATGACACAAATTTATTTTGTTATGGAGACAACATACAACAGTTATTAGCTGATATAACATCTGAAATGATACAACTAAAAATATGGTTTGACACAAATAAATTATTTCTAAATTTGAATAAAACTAAAATAATGCTATTTGGGAATTATAAGGAAGAAAAAATACAGTTACAGATACAAGGTGTAAGAATAGATCAGGTCAAGGAGAATACATTTTTAGGGGTCATAATTGATGAGAAGATTAACTGGAAAGCCCACATCCAATATATATATAATAAAATATCAAAAAGTATTAAACAAAGCAAAGCATGTCTTAGATCACAGAGCACTACACACACTTTATTGTTCACTGGTTTTACCATATTTAACAGACTGTGCAGAAATTTGGGGCAATAACTATAAAACTGCAATAGAACCATTGATAAAACTTCAAAAAAAAGCAATAAGAATAATTTATAATGTCAAATTTCATGACCACACTAATCCACTGTTTATTCATGCCAAATTACTCAAACTGAATGATTTGATTTGATTCTGTACCAAACTGCACAAGTCATGTATAAAGCTAAAAATAAGCACTTACCAAAAAATCTTCAACTACTTTTTTGTGAAAGGGAAACAAACTATAACTTAAGAGGCGTTTTGAATTTTTAAATTGCCTCGTGCTCGAACGACAAGAAAAAGTTTTTGTGTCTCTGTTTGTGGTGTGAAATTATGGAACAACTTGAAAATAGAATTAAAACTTTGTTCGAATATACATGTATTCAAAAGGGCAATTAAAAAATGTAATTATTTCAAAATACTGTGCGGAAGAAATGAGTGCTTAGGGTATATGTGTGCATGTATATGTATGTGTATGTATATGGGTGTATATATGTACATATATATATATAGGTATGCATGGGTATGTGATGTGTATGTAGGTATGTATATATTATATCTGTGTATATGATGTGTACTATATCTGTGTACATAATATACATATATTTGTTGTTGTCTGTTAGATTGTAATGCAATGGAGGTACTGTGCAATTATTGCTTATAATGTACAGGAAATGAGAAGTCTGTATTTGTTCTTCGTTAATTTGGGACTGTAGAAAAAAGGGGTGGGGTTAAATAAGTATTTACTTCCTCCCACTCCTTTTTCGGACACAAGGAAAATTCTGCGTAACATTTATTTTGCCTGTTATTATAGAATAGAAATAGTTACTTTTTGTGTTATATCTATGTATTTACGTTTTTGTCTTTTTTATTATTTAGTTTTTTGTTTTTGTTTTTAATTTATGTTCTATGTATTACTGTCCGAAATAAATAAACATAATAAAAAAAAAAACCACACACACAGCACATTCACCTGATCATTGGGACAAGTTCTTCAGCGTGCGTGTTCTCCGTAGAAAACTGTTAACGATCGCTCTACAAGTTTTGAAAAAGTCCTAAAAACGACGGCTTTATTTTTAACTTTTCTTGAAACGAAGGCGACACACTTCCGTCTTTGTGCAGACTCACCTTTTACTCACCTCCGTCCTCCTCGAAGCGCCGCTCTCCCTTCATCTCCACGGTTTATAGATGTGTCCTGGTTTTATGTCTGACAATATTTCACAATTTAGACCTGTTTTATTCCTGGTTTTAGACTTGGTTTAGTCCTGGTTTAGTCCTGGTTCAGTCCTGGTTTTAGTTCTGGTTTTAGTTCTGGTTTTAGTTTTGTTTTAGACCTGGTTTTAGACCTGGTTTTAGACCTGGTATTAGTCCTAGTTTTAGTCCTTCTTTTAGACCTGGTTTAAACCTGGTTTAGACCTGGTTTTAGTCCATGTTTAGTCCTGGTTTAGACCTGTTTTAGTCCTGGTTTTAGACCTGGTTTAGACCTGGTTTAGACCTGGTTTAGTCCTGGTTTAGACCTGGTTTAGACCTGGTTTAGACCTGGTTTTAGTCCATGTTTAGTCCATGTTTAGTCCTGGTTTAGTCCTGGTTTAGTCCTGGTTTTAGTTCTGGTTTAGCCCTGGTTTTAGTTCTGGTTTAGCCCTGGTTTTAGTTCTGGTTTAGTCCTGGTTTAGTCCTGGTTTTAGTTCTGGTTTAGTCCTGGTTTAGTTCTGGTTTAGTCCTGGTTTTAGTCCTGGTTTAGTCCTGGTTTTAGTCCTGGTTTTAGTCCAGGTTTAGTCCTGGTTTAGACCTGGTTTATAGATGTGTATTTTTGTTTAAACCCTTTTGTTTCATCACAACCTTCTGCTGACAATTGGGACAAGTTCTTCAGCGTGCGTTTTCTCCGTAGAAAACTGTTAACGATCGCTCTACAAGTTTTGAAAAAGTCCTAAAAACGACGGCTTTATTTTTAACTTTTCTTGAAACGAAGGCGACACACTTCCGTCCTTGTGCAGACTCACCTTTTACTCACCTCCGTCCTCCTCGAAGCGCCGCTCTCCCTTCATCTCCACGGTAACAGTGTCCTTGCGTTAAAACACAAATATTAGTTTAATGTTGTGTGATCTGCTAATGACGGCACGCTCCATTACTCGAGAATTGATTGGTCACGGCTGTAGCCTCGGAGGGTAATTAAAACATGCTCCTCGCTGCAGTTTCGAAAGGACACGGAGCGACGTTTCAGTGAACAAGCAAAAATAAATATAGGATTTACGAGATCGACTCCGGGATGAGGGATCACGGCGAGTCTGGTCTAAACGTTTAACGGATTCTTTAAAAATGGGGTGTTAAACGATCACTTTTTGGAGCTTGGTGGTTTTAGATGTCAGCCGTGCACGTTCGAATAATCTAGTGATCTCTCCTGACAAGACACATGTTCATAAATATGTTAAAGTACGTTACAAAACGATAACACGACAACTTCACAAACCTGATGTGCGGGGGGTGTCACTTAGCGCAGGGAGCAAATGGAGGGAGGAGTCAGAGCACCAAAAACAAAACTGAAAATTATGAAACGTCTGTGATGGAAATTTCATTGTGTTTATATTTATTAAGAAAATATGAAACAAAAGTCACTCTGCTCACTTATTTTGTACTTCATAAACTCACCAGGCTTCATAAATGGATTAATTATTATTGATCAATACAATATAAAAGTGAAAAAATGCATAGCACACTCAGATGACTGATCTTTTTATGTTTAAATAATGTTTCTGTCATGGTTCATGTTTGTAGTGGTTGTATTTGCTCATTTTGGTGTTTTATTTTGACATTGGTCATGTCTGCTTGTAGTTCTGAGTTTTACTTCCTGTCTTGATTGTTTGCTCCGCCCTGATGTACTTCACCTGTGTCTGGGTGTGTTTTAAATGTACCATTGTCTCTGTCAGAGTTTCGTCTTGTCTCGTGTCATGGCAGTTTAGTTTACGAGTTTTGGATTTTTTTGGATTTGTCTTTAAATACCTTGAAGCAGTCCTGCATTTTGGGTCCTGCCTCTGTTTCTACGTGACAGTTTTCAGCAAAAAAAAAAGCCAAAGTACAAGTTTACTTACTGTGGTCCAAGGCAATAAAAATACCTGACGAAGGCTTTTTTTTGCCGAAGCTTTTGGACATCGGCCGTTTGAGTGTGATAAGCATGATTTTCACTTCTGTCTTGCTGCTCCTTGCATTTGCAGCTCTACAAGAATTTTGGTGAGCTTTTTCTGTTTCTTTTGATCAATACAATATACACATTGTTTTTTCCACATTGTTACGTTTGGGAACCTTTTTGTATTTCCCTGTTGTTGTTTTTTTTTTTATTGTCTTGTTTTTGTAAGTTATTCTTTTATATTTTTGTAGAGGTTTAAGGTTCCTTTTTTTTTTTTTTTTTTCTTTTTGCTCCACATTTTTGGCAGGAGCCTTTAAATGCGTGAACCCGTCTCTCACACTCACTCTCTCTCTCGCTCTTTCTCCTCCTCGTCCTTCATTGGCTCATCACAGGTATCACAGTGCACACGCCTCGTGTCAGAGAGCCGCCTCGCTGGCTCCCCTGCTCCTGTGGTTGTTAGATTTTTGTTAGTCTAGCTTTTTTTGTTTTGCCCTGGTGGGACTGGACGACCTGTTTTGGTTGTTTTGGTGGTTTCGGGATGGTTTCGGGATGGTTTCGGGATGGTTTCGGGATGGTTTCGGGATGGTTTCGGGATGGTTTCGGGATGGTTTTCGGGGTGGTTTGGGATGGTTTCGGATGGTTTCGGATGGTTTTCGAGATGGTTTTGGGATGGTTTAGGGATGGTTTCGGGATGGTTTCGAGATGGTTTCGGGATGGTTTCGGGGTGGTTTTGGGATGGTTTTGGGGATGGTTTTGGGGATGGTTTCGGGGTTTTCGGATGGTTTGGGATGGTTTGGGATGGTTTCGAGATGGTTTGGGATGGTTTCGGGATGGTTTTCGGGGTGGTTTCGGGATGGTTTCGGGATGGTTTGGGATGGTTTGGGATGGTTTTGGGATGGTTTTCGGAGGGATGGTTTCGGGATGATGGTTTTCGAGATGGTTTCGGATGGATGGTTTTTCGGGATGGTTTCGGGATGGTTTCGGGATGGTTTCGGGATGGTTTTGGGGGATGGTGGCGGTTTCGGGATGGTTTCGGGATGGTTTCGATGGTTTCGGATGGTTTTGGGGTGGTTTGGGGATGGTTTCGGGATGGTTCGAGATGGTTCGGGATGGTTTCGGGGTGGTTTCGGGGTGGTTTCGGGATGGTTTCGGGATGGTTTCGGGATGGTTTCGGGGTGGTTTGGGGATGGTTTGGGGATGGTTTCGAGATGGTTTCGGGTTTGGGATGGTTTCGGGATGGTTTTTTTGGGATGGTTTTGGGATGGTTTGGGGATGGTTTGGGATGGTTTCGAGATGGTGGTTTCGGGATGGTTTCGAGATGGTTTTGGGATTTTTGGGATGGTTTTGGGATGGTTTTCGAGATGGTTTCGGGATGGTTTTGGGATGGTTTTGGGATGGTTTCGGGATGGTTTCGGGATGGTTTCGGGATGGTTTTGGGATGGTTTGGGGATGGTTTCGGGATGGTTGGGGATGGTTTGGGGATGGTTTTGGGGATGGTGGTTTCGGGATGGTTCGGGATGGTTCGGGATGGTTCGGGATGGTTCCGGGATGGTTTCGGGATGGTTTCGGGATGGTTTGGGATGGTTTTTCGGGGTGGTTTCGGGATGGTTTTGGGATGGTTTTGGGGATGGTTCCGGGGTGGTTTGGATGGTTTTGGGATGGTTTCGGGATGGTTTTCGGGATGGTTTCGGAATGGTTTTGGGTTTGGGATGGTTTGGGGTGGTTTCGGGATGGTTTTGGGATGGTTTTGGGATGGTTCGGGATGGTTTCGGGATGGTTTCGGGATGGTTTCGGGATGGTTTCGGGATGGTTTCGGGATGGTTTCGGGATGGTTTCGGGATGGTTTCGGGATGGTTTTGGGGATGGTTCGGGTGGTTTCGGGATGGTTCCGGGATGGTTTTGGGATGGTTTTGGGATGGTTTCGGGATGGTTTTGGGATGGTTTTGGGATGGTTTTGGGATGATGGTTTCGGGATGGTTTCGGATGGTTTCGGGATGGTTTCGGGATTTGTTTTGGATGGTTTGGGATGGTTTGGGGATGGTTTCGGGATGGTTTCGGGATGGTTCCGGGGTGGTTTGGGATGGTTTCGGGATGGTTTTCGGGGTGGTTTCGGGATGGTTTCGGGATGGTTCCGGGATTTTGGGATGGTTCCGGGATGGTTTCGAGATGGTTTCGGGATGGTTTGGGGATGGTTTGGGGATGGTTTCGGGATGGTTTCGGGATGGTTTCGGGATGGTTTCGGGATGGTTTCGGGATTTGGGATTGGTTTCGGGATGGTTTGGGGATGGTTTGGGATGGTTTGGAGGTTTTGGGGATGGTTTCGGGATGGTTTCGGGATGGTTCCGGGATGGTTTGGGGATGGTTTTCGAAGATGGTTTCGGGATGGTTCCGGGATGGTTTTGGGATGGTTTCTTCATCAATTTCAATTTCATATAAATTAGTAAAAAAAAATAATTAAAAAAAAGCTATATTTGGTATTTTGATTTAAAGACTTGAAATGACTTGAAGCTCAAAGCAGACGACTTGGACTTGACTTGGACTTATGGGCCAGTGACTAGAAACTCGAAACTCGACTTGGACTTGCCTGTATTTGATTTAGAATTTGACTTGGACTTGAGGTCAAAGACTTGAGACTCACGTGGGACTTGCAAAACAAAGACTTGGTCCCAGCTCCGACTGGCTCACCGGGGCCTTTTTCTCTGTTACTTTGTTTTGTTATATTTTACATCTTTAATCCTTAACTTTGTTTCCGTGTCCTTCCTAAATATGTTGGTATTAATTTTGGGTCGTAATACATGTGTTAAGACATTTTACCCATACACCATTTTCAGTGTTGGCAATTAATACTCCATCCTCACTTTTTAAACCATGAACCTGCCATAAAATTTTGTCAAACATTTGTTCATAGACAAAAATCCCTCACACAGTCTTACTTGCAACTGTGAGATTTATTAGGACATTTGTGCGGGATATTTACCTCTGCCAAAGAGGTTATGTTTTTGCGTTATGCGTTTGTTTGTTTGTTTGTTTGTTTGTTTGTTTGACTGTTAGCAACATAACTCAAAAGGTTATGGACCGATTTCGATGAAATTTTCAGGATTTGTTGGAAATGTGAAAAGGAAGAACTGATTTAATTTTGGGGGTGATCCGGAAGAAATCCTGGATTCTGGATCACTTTGAAATTTTAGTTAACATTGTGGTAAATGGGACCAAAAAGTTTGTTTCTCAATATCTCGGTTAATTATTGACCAAACCCCATGAAATTTGACTCAGGGATGGACAATGGGATCCTCTTTCATATTCCAAAGGCTGATCCAGATCTGATCCAGAAGACTGATTTTATCACAATTTATATAAAAAATGGGGGTAGTCCTCTGAGTGCTTTTCTAGTTTTCTATGTTCCTGTTTTCTGTGTTCTCAAGTAATTGATGTTCTCATTCTTTTATGTCAAACATTTCGTGAAATGGTGTCTCAATATTAACATTTACGACAACATTTTAACGCAGCGTAAAGCTCACAAGAGTCCGTTTGTTGTAATCTAGGACCTTTAACGTGTTGTACTTCACTCAGCTTTCGCCTCTATCTTCACCGCACGTCCAAGTGTTTACAGGCGCTCGTATAAGCTCATTACCCAGACCTAATTACACCCACCTCCCAAAATGGAGATACAGTCCCATGCTATTTTTTATTTTTTTCCCCAAATGTTGGTCAACCGCTCCGCTGCCGTCCCCGCTCTCTGGGTTGGGTCCAGCTCGTGTCTGCGTCGGGGCGTCCAGGTTAAATGAGCGATGGCGCCTCAAAATTGGTCCAACCTCACGGGACGCACACTACTTTAGCCCGGGTCCACTTCATGCGCGGTGCCGATAATAGCAGCTGGCACTGGGGGGAATAAACAGGGTAATGAGTTTGTATTCCTGGGTCTCGCGCTCCTGACTGGCAACCCGGGCGAAATGTGAAAACGCCGGTTGGCACTTGGCACGGCGCAGCTCTCCGAAGCGACAGGCGGGAATGTCATGACGAAAGGGGGGGAAATAAAACGCCGCATAAACAAAACCGGGGAGAGGGAAAGGGCGGGAGGTGTCAGCGCGGTCGGGGAGTGAGCGCGTTTTGTCTGTTTTTTTCGAGGAAACGCTGAGATGGAGTTATCAGTATTTGTCGTTCTAGGCCATTTGGCGGGTTACGACCTTGTACGCGCAGCTGCTCGTGCAGTTTTTAGGGGGAGACAAAGTGGTAAATGGTCAGTTTTTTTATGTAGTGATTTTCTATCTCCATTCTAAGAGCTTTTGTCATTGTCACGGAGATTATTCATACTGAGACTCAAGCACAAGGGTAAGCAGATTCTACAGGGAGGATAAGTGAGATGTCTTAGTCCAATGAGATTCATTTGGTCTTCCAATATTCTATGTTATTAGGTTCTTTTTTTCAGACCTAGAGTGTTATTTCATACCTGACAGTTTCGACTGCTCACCAGCGTCTTCCTCAGAGTCACGTGATGTTGCTGTGACGTGTCGCTCAGCTGATTTAAACAGGTTTTGGCGCTGTCTTCCTACCGGTGGAGGCAGGACGACAGCGCCACCTGCAGTCCGTCTTCCTCAGGACAGCATCCCAGGTGTGTGAGAGTAAAAAAGCCCCCTCGTCCCGGTTTACAGTCCTGTGGGCACGTTTCCTTATTTCGATTGCTTCTTTAATCCAGCGGCGATGTTTGTTTTCCTCTGTCCCAATGATGTTTGCTCCGTCCCAGTCCATAACGTGGTTCTCTCTTTTGCAATGGTCAGAAACGGCCGATTTGAGTTGTTCCTGTTCTGCTTTGTGTTTCGTTGCTCGTGTGCACGCCTTCGCTGTTTCCTTCTCGCATTCTGTTCTGTGTTCCTTTTTCCGTGTACTGAACGCCCTCCCTGTTTCCCCGATGTAATTGCAGGACACAGGAAATCAGTGAAGGACTCTTTGAAAAAAGGTATGAAATTACTTGTGATGTCTTGCTGCTACAAGATTTAAGAGTAGTTTTCAAATATCCTGGAGGTAAATCCTGGGACACGGTTTGACACAAATAAGATGTTTTGTTGTGGTTAATATAAGCAAAATTTAAAAAATAAACGCCCAGACTTTTTTACTTGAACCAAAATTAAAAATATTATTGATAGAAGAAGAGGAAACACGGTCCATGCAGCAGGATTTAGTCCTGTTAAATCCTGTTTTAGACCTGCTTTAGTCCTGGTTTTATACCTGTTTAGGTCTGGTTTAGATCTGGTTTAGACCTGGTTTAGATCCTGGTTTAGTCCTGGTTTAGACCTGGTTTAGACCTGGTTTAGTCCTGGTTTAGATCTGGTTTAGACCTGGTTTAGTCCTGGTTTAGATCTGGTGTAGACCTGGTTAGTCCTGGTTTAGATCTGGTGTAGACCTGGTTTAGACCTGGTTTAGATCCTGGTTTAGTCCTGGTTTAGTCCTGGTTTAGATCTGGTTTAGACCTGGTTTAGATCTGGTTTAGTCCTGGTGTAGATCTGGTTTAGACCTGGTTTAGTCCTTTAGACTGGTTTAGTCCTGGTGTTAGATCTGGTTTAGATCTGGTTTAGACCTGGTTTAGTCCTGGTTTAGACCTGGTTTAGACCTGGTTTAGACCTGGTTAGATCTGGTTTAGACTGGTTTAGACCTGGTTTAGTCCTGGTTTAGATCTGGTTTAGACCTGGTTTAGTGGTTTAGATCTGGTTAGACCTGGTTTAGACCTGGTTTTCCTGGTGTAGATCTGGTTTAGATCTGGTTTAGACCTGGTTTAGATCTGGTTTAGACCTGGTTTAGACCTGGTTTAGATCTGGTTTAGACCTGGTTAGACCTGGTTTAGACCTGGTTTAGACCTGGTTTAGACCTGGTTTTAGACCTGGTTTAGACCTGGTTTAGTCTGGTTTAGTCCTGGTTTAGATCTGGTTTAGACCTGGTTTAGTCCTGGTTTAGTCCTGGTTAGACTGTTTAGACCTGGTTTAGTCTGGTTAGATCTGGTTTAGACCTGGTTTAGACCTGGTTTAGTCCTGGTTTAGTCTGGTGTAGATCTGGTTTAGATCTGGTTTAGACCTGGTTTTAGTCCTGGTTTAGATCTGGTTTAGACCTGGTTTAGTCCTGGTTTAGACCTGGTTTAGACCTGGTTTAGACTGGTTTAGACCTGGTTTAGACCTGGTTTAGACCTGGTTTAGACCTGGTTTAGTCTGTTTAGATCTGGTTTAGACCTGTTTTAGTGGTTTAGTCCTGTTTAGACCTGGTGTCCTGGTTAGATCTGGTTTAGACCTGGTTTAGTCCTGGTGTAGATCTGGTTTAAGACCTGGTTTAGACCTGGTTTAGACCTGGTTTAGACCTGGTTTTCTGGTTTAGACCTGGTTTAGACCTGGTTTAGTCCTGGTTTAGATCTGGTTTAGACTGGTTTAGACCTGGTTTAGTCCTGGTGTAGAAGACCTGGTTAGATCTGGTTTTAGACCTGGTTTAGTCCTGGTGTAGATCTGGTTTAGACCTGGTTTAGACCTGGTTTAGTCCTGGTTTAGACCTGGTTTAGACCTGGTTAGACCTGGTTTAGTCCTGGTTTAGATCTGGTTTAGACCTGGTTTAGACCTGGTTTAGACCTGGTTTAGACCTGGTTTAGACCTGGTTTAGACCTGGTTTAGTCCTGGTTTAGACCTGGTTTAGTCGTGGTGTAGACCTGGTTTAGACCTGGTTTGGTGCAATGAGTGGAATTACTAAAAAAAAAAAAAAAAAAAAAGGGATATAGCCTGAAATGTGAAAACAGGAAAATACCTCCGTGTAATCCATTTATTTCAACCAAGTAACTGTAATCCAATTACCACTCACTGAAACAGTAACTGTAACTGAATACAGTTACTCATCATTTGTACTCTGATTACTCCAGTACATGTAATCTGTTACTCCCCAACACTGACCATATATTATAGTACATAGAGACTTGACATAAAACATAGAACATAGACAGTTCGGTAAGAATGGCCAATCAATAATATACAGCAGTTCAATTATCAAGTTCCGTCAAGGCACAACAATCGATTATTGGATGCAAAATCTATCAAGAGTCCAGCAATAGTAAATGTAGTATCTGACTGACGCTATATATCAACAGTCCAACAATAATAATTGCAATCAGGAAGACAAAAATATGAACCCAGCGCACACTGTTCACTGAGTCCCACAATGAACCGGTTACAGTCGATATATCGCGGTTCGCTGTTTGAAGACTGACGCCTTTAAAATGGACAGATGTAATTGATCGGATTGAGGAGGGTAAGTTGTTCCATTCATTTGGGGCTTTGAAGTTAAAGGTTGTATGGAGGATTTTTTTTTTTGTTTCAAATTGTCAATGAAAGTTTAAAACACCATTACAGAGACGCAGCAGCCTTGTAATTACGATGACCAAAAAAAAAAAGAATGAAAATTTATCAACTGTGGACGTGTTGAGGCCAGATAAACATCAGCCAATAGAAAACGAGGCTGCCTCTTTACCTATTGGCTGTCAGGTCGTCAATCAAACTCCCTACGTTTCTAGTGTGATTGACTCGTCGGGATGCGGGGATCACGTGGTTTATGCAGCGGTTCTTAGAGGCTTTTTCAAACTGTCGCTTCCTCACAAAGTTTGTCGCGACGGCGGACGAGAATCCACGACCGGTTCGCCGCAAAAGAAAGTCGGTTCTTGAGGTCGCTGAAAGAAGAAGAGAAGGGGAAAAGGAGCGAAGACAAACTGAGGTGATTCTTGGAGATTCCTTCCAGCGATTGCGCGAGTGAAGCGGACGAAGGGTCTAAAAACTCGCATGCACAACATTTGTAAAAGAACTGTCGCTGTATTTCTCTTCCCTTAAAAAAAATCCTCTATACAACCTTTAAATGCTCTGCGACCAATTTCTATTTTATCTAATTTATATTTTGGAATATAATTCTAGATATGACACTTTTTTTTTACTTTTAAAATACCTTGACAAGATTTTGGTGCAAATTATTGCTGTCAGAATCTCAAGAATCTAAGTAAAAAACATATTTTTTCATGTTGTCTGTGCTGAAATGAATCATGGGAGATGTAGTTCCCGATGTTTATAAGCTGTTGCTACTAAAGAACAATGCATTTAAGCCAGGGGGGTCCAAACTTTTTTCATCAAGGGCCACATATCTAAACATAGACGAAGCAGAGGCCGATCGAGGGCCGTAGACTGATGCTCAGTACAGTGAAGAATTGAAATAATGTGCATGTTTAATACGTTAGAAAGAGCCATCGGTCTTTATTCATGCTGAAATCCTTAAAACCAAACACTAAATATTCAATATTAGTTATATCGAGGTAGATTTTCAAAAAACGTGCAGTAAAAAAATTATTTTTAATTGATGCAAGATCATTTGGGCCAATTCACCTTGAACTCTGAGGGCCAAGAAAAATGTGTCTGAGGGCCGCATTTGGCCCCCGGACCATAGTTTGGACATGCCTGATTAAAGCAAAGGAACTTTATAATTCGATATATTGTGACAGCTCTTGATATTATTGGGAGACTTTGACAATATTTCCGTTATTGTTACATCCCTAAAATTTGGTGTTATTAGGTTACTTTTTTCAGACCAAGAGTTTGTTTTCATACCTGACAGTTTCGACGACTTACTCGCGCTCTGACCTTTCACCTTTCCTCCAGCGTCTGCTTATGTGTCTCATTCTTGGTGTGAATAACATCCATGACAAAACTTTTTTAGACAGAAAGTGAAGATAGAAAACCACGCATAAAAACTGACCAGTTTATCGCTTTATCTCCAAAAAACTGCACAAACAGCTGCGTGTACGAGGTCATAACCCGACAACTGGCCTCGAACCACAAACACTGACAACTCCATCCATAACAGATAAAACACACTCACCAACAACACCAGCAGCATGTGTTTAAAAAGATTCTTCAGCAATACAAACACGTGTAACTGAGTGAACGCAGGCTACACATGTTTAATGCAGCACTGTGGAACATTAAAGGGAAAACAATAGGATCGTCATGGAAACAAGAAAGTGACCTCGCACCTTTAAGCTTAACACACTTTGTTTGCTTTGTTTTTTTACACTTTGAAGCGACGCTTTTTGATTAAAATGCAGCTTTTGTCAGTGTGTTGGTTCAGAAAAGGTAATGTTGGGAATCTAGATATAATTATTTAAAGATAAATATGAACCCAGTGAAGCAGAAGTAAACAACAAGGCCAAAAATTCAAGTTAATACATCTGATATAAAAATGTATTGAACAGATACATATGTACTCTAGTTTATGAAACTGTTGACCTTTTTTCTGTACCATTTTTGGTTCTAAAGTTCCATATGTTTTAAACAGACCATGTATGAAACATGGAACAAAAATTATTTCCCAAATTTCAAAGACCTGAAAATCATGTAAATAAATGTTTGTATTTCATCATATCTTGTGTTATTCCATCTTTGAACTGTTGATGAAGGTACATGATTTAAAAAAAAAAAAATGTATTTAAAATGATAAAAATTTGCTTGGAAGGACTGACATATTTTATAGAAATAGTTTCTTTCATTTTGAAGTAATATTAAAGTATTCGGAAGAAAAAAAATCATGCACCTTCTTCTTGCTGCACAATTTTCCCTCCGTTACCATGACCTTTCTTAATAAAAAATCTCATGACTCAAAAAGTAAGAGGTTTTTCAACCTAATCTTGTACCATATGGTAGAAAACTATATGAAGCAAATATTCAAACCAGTTTGTTAAGGATATGTAAGTGAGAACCAAGAGTTATCACTGTTTGGATTTATTGCCCAAAAAGTGCTGCATATTTCATTCCCTCTGTTACCAACATGAGTTTTTAAAAATTTTTTTCAACAACTTGAAAGAATATCACAGGTTTAACTTGACCCTGTTGGAGTGTAACTCTTTCCTACATTCTGATACTTTACTTATTTCAATAGTCCCTCTAGTTTCTGAATAAGAGACATTTGAATGTCAAAAATCGGCCTGTTTCCCTCCGTTACCACTTGACTGGACCCATATACAAAAACATGATACAAAACAATACACTACAGCTTCACAAGCCTGATGCCATGTGCAGTATTTCTGAGCTTCCTCTTCTAAAAGGGGCTCATGGCTGTCATACAGTTAACAGTTAATGCAAAGATGAGCTTGAGTTGAGTTGTTTTATTTATGAATGAAAAGAAGGCAACATGTATTATTTCTTTTGTTTTACAGTTAAATTATTATTTATGTAATAAGGGATTTTTTGTAATCATAAATGTGGTAGAAGCACGTTGTTCCTACATGAACTTCCTCTTTGCACTTTGATAAAAAAAAAGATCTTGTGGAATTTGGCATATTTGATTTTGCAGTAGTTTTATGGGGATTTATTTTTCCTGTACAGGTATCGAGATATATATCGTATATCGTATATCGTATATCGTATACCCTATGGGTCCGGCTAGCATTGTTTTATACCAACTTTCTAATTATTTCTGTTTTACTCTTGTGGTCCACTTGACATGTAATCACCATCAGATGATTATTTATATTGTCTCTTAGTGTCCACTTGTTTTCTGTGCACCTTGTGGCGTTTTTTAGCTTAACATTGTGCCTTTATATTATTGAAATGCCTTAGCACTTGGCACTTTAAATAATAAGATGCTATGCTATTTTGAATGTTATTTTCATGCACTTTAATTCAAAAGATTTTTTTATTAATCATTTTAATTATTTTGATTAATTAAAGGTTGTATAGAGGATTTTTTAAGGGAAGCGAAATACAGCGACCGTCCTTTTTCAAATGTTGTGCATGTGTGACACCACCTTCCTCAGTAGAAACATCTCCTCCTCCCGCCTCTTTACTCTAGAAATCACATTTGTTTACATCCAGTGCATGTTCAGAATCACTGTTGAAGTGACCTGCCTAGAAATATTTTAGCGACCGACGCGTCAGTTTTTAGACCCTTCGGACTTTCTTTCGCGGCGAACTGGTCGTGAACTTTGTGCGAATTGCGAGGAAGCTACAGTTTGAAAAAGCCTCAAAGAACCGCCGCATAAACCACATAATTCCCCGAGCGCCGACACTAAAAATGTAGGGAGTTTGACTGACAAACCTAACAGCCAATAGAAAAAGAGGAGCCTCGTTTTCTATTGGCTGATGTTTATCTGGCCTCACTACGTCCACAACTGATAGATTTTCATTCTTTCTTTTTTTTTTAATCATAATTACAAGGCTGCTGCGTCTCTGTAATGGTATTTTAAACTTTCAATGACAATTTGAAACAAAAAAAAAATCCTCCATACAACCTTTAATTTAACATCTCTAGTATATTGTACAATATTTGAATATCAATTAGTATTTATATATTTTATAATACAGCTAGTGTTATTTAATTATATTTATACTTGAATTTTGTGCACACTGATTTTACATTGTGGTCCTGTTGTTTGCACAGGCCAGGTCTGATGACGAGCTAAAAGCCCAGGTTCTAGTCTGGAACCCAGATATTTAACTCAGTCCTGCCTGGAACCTCGACACCTCCACTCCTTCTGTCCGGGCTGGTAGGAGGCTCTTGTAGCCAGCGTTCAGACTCTCGCACCTTCCACGCACTCGGCTCTACGACCAAAACTCTTCAGTCACTCACTGTCCCTCCGCACGAACACTACCTCTCTGAACTCCCGCTCCGGTCGTATGCGCCACATTTACAGCCGTGCGTGATGAACGGTGATTATCGATCTGTGCAACCGGATTAACCTGCTCTTGGACATTCAAACACGATCGTTCGTTCTACACATAATCTACTTTACGGAACTATTTGAATTTTGGGTTTTCACTGAATGGCCATTCATGTATTCATTTATGCATTGTCTTTTTGTCTTCGCCCAGCCCTACGTGAGCCTATTACATTAACATCACAGCAAGTAAATTGGGACTGATCAAAGGACAAGACTTCCCTTTCACCTTCCTTTCCTCCAGCGTCTGCTTATGTGTGAATAACATCCATGACGAAACTTGAAGATAGAAAACCGCACATAAAAACTGACCATTTACCGCTTTATCTCCAAAAAGCTGTTCCTACTAAAGAACAATGCATTTAAGCAAAGGAACTTGTAACTCGATATATTGTGACGGCTCTTGATTCTATTGTGAGACTTCTGACGATATTTCCGTTATTGTTACATCCCTAAAATTTAGTGTTATTAGGTTCTTTTTTTCAGACCAAGAGTTTGTTTTCATACCTGACAGTTTCGACGACTTACTCGCGCTCTGACCTTTCACCTTTCCTCCAGCGTCTGCTTATGTGTCTCATTCTTGGTGTGAATAACATCCATGACAAAACTTTTTTAGACAGAAAGTGAAGATAGAAAACCACGCATAAAAACTGACCGTTTATCGCTTTATCTCCAAAAAACTGCACAAACAGCTGCGTGTACGAGGTCATAACCCGCCAACTGGCCTCGAACCGCAAACACTGACAACTCCATCCATAACAGATAAAACAGATAAAACACTCTCACCAACAACACCAGCAGCAGCAGCAGCAACATGTGTTTAAAGATATTCTTCAGCAATAAAAACACGTGTCACTGAGTAAACGCAGGCAATCGCATCGTCATGGAAACAAGAAAGTGACCCTCACCAGAAATACAGAGTGCACGCACCTTTAACACGCTTTGTATGCTTTGTTTTTTATCTTTTATTTATTTATTTTTTACCTTGAAGCAATGCTTTTTGATTAAAATGCAGCTTTTGTCAGTGTGTTGGTTCAGAAAAGGTAATCTTGGGTATTTAGATTTTATTATTAATGGATAAATGTCCAAAAACATGATACAAAACAACAAACTACAGCTTCACAAACCTCTGTTCCTTCAGTTATGTTCGGCTAATCAACAATTACAACCAGTACAGTGATTTTATTTCTCCAAAATACTTAGAAAAACTTAAAGACTTCTTGGATTTTACTTCTAACCTGGTTTACTGACACCCCATGTTTGCCTCCATGGAGATAGATAAGCTTAAAGCCATACTGTGGAACATTCCAGGCAATCAATAACATTTCATGGAGGCGTGCAAGTAGCAGACACTCCACCAGCAAAGTTACCGTATTTTTCAGACTATAAGTCACTCCAGAGTTGCACCAGCTAAAAATGCATAATGAAGACTCTGCACCGGACTATGAGTCGCACTTTTTGGGGAAAATTTATTTTATGAAATCAGAGACCAGGAACTGACATTTCCTGTGTAAAAGTCAAGTTCCAGTAACAACAATAGAAGAGAGAACAACAGACTGTTAACGTCACATATGAACAGTTCTTCAGATAAACTATAACATAAACAACAGAACAAGTTTAACCAAACTCTCCATCTCACTCCAAATCATTAAATCCATTCAATTCTTCATCCTCGGTGTCACTTCTGAGCAACTCCATGACCTCCGGAGTAGGGATGGGCCTGATTAGTCGATTAATCGATAATTGATCATTAAGAATTTCATCAATTACGTTCATTTTAATCGACAAACCGAATGTAGGTTGCTGTGTGTGTCGTGACCAAACAGGGGTCTGTACATGTGTCTCTGCATCAGAAGGAGCGAGACACAAACAGTGGGTCAGTCTGCAACGTGCCAAAGCACAAATGCACATTTAACGATGACTTGTACAAGAAATTCCACGCTTTCTGTTCTGGTTGGGACAAGTGTGAGTCCATGTGCACAGTGTACAAAACAGCACATATGTTTTGGTGTCCAGTGGGGAAAAAGTTCACCAGGACACTGAAAACATGAAAAAGTTTTACCAGGTGAGAGTCGCTCAATGTCGATGACGAGGCCCCACCCCCCACCCCCCGTACGGTGTCCTGGTTTTGACAAACGCAAATATGGTCACACTAACCTGTAGTCGTGTCGCGTCAGTGCACAAGAGCTGTTTTTTTTTTCTCTTCGCTTAGTTTATGCAAATTAGCCATGCGTTTAAGTTTCCTTTCTGTGAGAGTTGCGCAAAGTTTATAATCTCAAACGGGCTGATGTGGCTCTAGAGTGGTTACGGTTTATATGTCATAAAGTTAAATTTATTTACGCAGATTAGTAGTGCAGACAGTAATAATGATGATAAATTTTAATGTAAAAAACGTTAATGATTCTCCCGACGATCGATTAAGAACATTTTATCGAATGCTCATCCCTACTCCGGAGGTAAACAGAGCGTCGTCGCTGTCGTCAGACTCAGCATCAGTTCCAGTTAGAATTATTCTGGTCTTTCTGAATCCCGACAGGATGGTTTCGGTGTCACTGAAGTCCAGGCTTTGTCCATCCGTCCAGTGACTTCAGGAAAGTTTCATGGTTCATCCTCCCGGTGTCACAAGTTTCTCTCTCACTCCAAACTTTCTTTCTGCTGCTCGATTATCGTTTTCAGCTGCAGATTTCACGACTTGCAGCAGAACAGTGGCTTTTTCTGCAGGAGACAAGCGCAGAAAACTGACACACAAGCCTAAAGCCTTTTTAATATATAAGTCGCACCAGAGTATAAGTCACAGTATAAGTGCGACTTATAGTTAAAACAATACAGTAGACTACTCATTTGACATAACTGACATTATATTTAAGATTTGACAAAATATATTGCCTGTTTCAGGATGGTTTCGGTCTCAATGAAGTTCAGGCTTTGTCCATTCATCCAGTGACTTCAGGAAGGTTTCATGGTTCATCCTCCCAGTGTCACAAGTTTCTCTCTCACTCCAAACTTTCTTTCTGCTGCTCAATTTCCATTTTCAGCTGCAGATTTCACGACTTGCAGTTTGTAATCTGTAAAATTAAATTTTTTTGTCGGGGGCATTTGTGTTAAGTTTTCTCTGTCGTCTTTTATAAGTTGTAAAAATGTTAAATTGTTCAGTGGTGCAGAAGTAACGGTGCGATCGACTGACATGATACAGACAGGACAGAGGCTCTTTCTGCAGGAGACATGCGCAGTAGAGCCAAGTGACAGTGGTGCAGGAGGAACAGGAGCAGCAGATACTCACACACAAGACTAGAACCTCTCCACCTCTCCTCTTCACTCAAACATTTTAATATATAAGTCGCACCGGAGAATAAGTCACAGGAAACACACAAACCATGAAAAAAGTGCCACTTATAGTCTGAAAAATACGGTACACAATGCCGCTTTAGGGTTATTTTCCTTATTCTGGCTCGCCCACATTTCCTGACAGACTTTTCCAACAAGAATGAGTTCAAGAAAAACTCTACTTTATGAATAGTGGAAATTTTAACAAAATACAAGACACAGCACTTACCCACTAAACTCCATTATGCACTGCTGGAACACATTACACACCCCGTCGGACTCTCACAAGATTTGTTATTTCAAAAAACTTACAAAAATCCTGACTATCCACTTTTCCCAGTTTGAAACAGTGGTGGTTTGCAAATGGCTGTACTGAATTTATCAAGCTCCGACTGTAGCCCACAGGAGCTGGAGCTCGCTCATCTTTGGTATCTTCTGGGCATCGCTTCAGGGATTAAAACCGCTGCATTTGTTTGGCAAGATGAATTAACAAAACACACTGTTCCAGCATGATGGATGAGCTGCCTGATGTACAAAACTTGCTCTTAATGGTCCGTGTTCACTTTGTTGGCTCTCGTTTAAAATTGCTTTGTGGTGTTTTTAATTCCATGTAGCTGTTTTGCCTTTTATAGAGACATCATTTTGCTTTTTGCCATGTTTAAACGTGTTTGTCTGGTCAAAAACACATGCATACTTTAGTTTCATTATTGAGGGGGTGTATGCAAAATCGAAATGTTGAGCTTTCTACCATGTCATAATGCTATTCTCTCATCAAAAACAGGCCTGTAGAGGTTTTTATATGTCATCCATGCATGTTTGAGCGATTTAGCGATCTCTCTTGGGCTCTATTCAAACCCTCCTTACTAGGAGTGTAACAGTAGGGTCCGGTCAAGCGGTAATGGAGGGAAACGGGCAGATTTTTGACATTCAAATGTCTCTTATTCAGAAACTAGAGGGACTATTGAAATAAGTAAAGTATCAGAATGTAGGAAAGAGTTACACTCCAACAGGGTCAAGTTAAACCTGTGATATTCTTTCAAGTTGTTGACAAAAAATGTAAAAACTCATGTCGGTAACGGAGGGAATGAAATATGCAGCACTTTTTGGGCAATAAATCCAAACAGTGATAACTCTTGGTTCTCACTTACATATCCTTAACAAACTGGTTTGAATATTTGCTTCATATAGTTTTCTACCATATGGTACAAGATTAGGTTGAAAAACCTCTTAGTTTTTGAGTCATGACATTTTTTATTAAGAAAGGTCATGGTAACGGAGGGAAAAGTAACGGAGGGAAAATTGTGCAAACAAGTAGAAGGTGCAGGATTTTACATCATTTGTCGCTTTTTTCTTCTGAATACTTTAATATTACTTCAAAATGAAAGGAAACTATTTCTATAAAATATGTCAGTCCTTCCAAGCAAATTTTTATCATTTTAAATACATTTAATAATTATTTTTTTAATCCTGTACCTTCATCAACAGTTCAAAGATGGAATAACACAAGATATGATGAAATACATCCATTTATTTACATGATTTTTGGGTCTTTGAAATTTGGGAAATAATTTTTGTTCCATGTTTCATACATGGTCTGTTTAAAACGTATGGAACTTTAGAACCAAAAATGGTACAGAAAAAAGGTAAACAGTTTCATAAACTAGAGTACATATGTATCTGTTCAATACATTTTTATATCAGATGCATTAACTTCAATTTTTGACCTTGCTTGTTTACTTCTGCTTGACTGGGCCCAGTACACAAAAATCTCAGGTGTATGTACTTCGGTTTTGAGGTCACGCTTCATTTTTGGCACAGTTTGGAAACAAAATGCAAAACCATTTTCTTGTACAAATGGGAAAATAAAATAAATCCAAAGTGCTGCTTGGTAACACTAATAAGTTAAATAAAATATTCTCAAATAAGCAACAAATGTATGAAATATTATAAAAAAAAAAAAAATTCCTTGTAAACAGTACACAAAACTTTTCAAAAAGTAAAGTGCAGCGCTAACAGTTCCAGCATGAAGTTTTACTCAATCTTCAGAGTTTTGGCCAGAAAAAAAACAACTTGTCCACATCATCTGCAGTAAGAGTAGATCTGCTGCAGTTACAACATCCCCAGAGGTTGAAAATACGATTTCGGTCGGGACAGAGGGGGAGGCGGAGATTCTGTACCGGCAAAAGGCAAAAGTGAGGACTATGGCGTGACGACCGCAGTTTTGCGCAGATTCACGTGGTTCGGAGGGATGTACTCAAGACGGTGGGCAATTGTTGTCAAGGTGGCTGCCCTAACTATAAAGCGCTGCGGGAAACACTGCCCCAATCACAGACGAGTTTTCCGTGTAGCTGCACATGTAGTGGAGGAATGTAAATACACACAAATTGCGCAAACTCACTCGTGCACAGCCCTGCGCCGAACCGAACATTCTGTACCGAAACAGTTCGGCACAAATACATGCACCGTTACTCTCTTACTCTTTATGTTTAGCTGTAAGAGTCTGTCCAATGCTCCTACACAACTACTCTCCGTAAATATACAAAAAACATGATTCAAAACTGTACACAACAGCTCGACAAACCTGAACGCAACGTGCAGTAGTTTCATTAGCGGGATGCACATTGATCGTGTTGTGACAGCGCTCTGAAGGGGGAGTGACTCAGCCTGGAGAGCAAAGGGAGGGCAGACGCACAGAGGTGTTGTTTTCGGCGAATATACAGCATTTTCAAAACAATAAAAGGCAACAAATAATCTTTACAGCGTTGAAATAAACGTACAGTATCTCAGCGGAGGCGAGCAGGTGTATCAGGCTGTTGTTATGGTACAGTACAGTTCAGATCTCTGGAGAGGCAAGCCCACTCACGGTAAAATAGCATGTTTTTCAAGGTATTTTAATAATGATAATAATAACATGTTTTATTTATATGCGCCTTTCTTACAGCCAAGGTAACTGTAATTAAATCCGTGCAAGACAGTTTAATAACATACTGTGCATTCCAGACAAAGCAATAACATCTCCAACGAGACCAGCAGGTGAAAATAATATTATCTCCATGGTTACAGTTGAGAAAACACGAAAGGCTGCGGTGAAAATGCGCCAAACTGTTTTAAATAATTTGATTCGAAATTTGATAGTAACGGTGAAACTAAATTTGAGTGGATTTGATTTAAAAAGATATAAATCAATATTTTTAGCGCGCCAAATCGGATTTTAATTACAAGCTTCATCTGATTTTTAAACTAGTGCTTTTTTTTTTTTCTTTCAAAATAAATACTCCAAAGAAAAAAGTGCAAAAATGTGACCTTTTAAAAGAAATGTGCCAGATTTTCTTTCCGTGGATTTGTGCAAAATGTGTCTAGTCGCAGTACAGATAGATTGTGTAAGCTGCTCTTGATGAAAAATACATTTGTTATTGTGTTGTGCAATAATCAGGAAGTGCAGGTTAACATGCTAGTTTTTCTTATCTTAACCGTCACAACAAAACTCTGCTCTGGCCTCTTCTGGTTATGAGAAAAGCTGATGAACTCACTGTGGTGAATAATTCGGATGTTATGAAAGCAGAAGGTGAGGAAGAACTTTGGAGAATTGTAATCCAGACCTTCTTGTCAAAGCCCGATCCCGTCAGATTTCAGAAGATGAGCAAAACCGGGCCTGGTCAGGACTTAGATGGGAAACTGCAGAGAAAATCAGATGCCACAGTGGGATGCCAGGGGGAAAAATACTGTCGTTGTGTACTTAGGCAAGACACTTTGGCCATGAATGAATAATGAGCTGTACCTATAAAGCATCTTTGTCCAAAAAAAAAAAAAAAAAAAAAAAAGCACTATATAGATATAAAACTGATCCATTATTATTACCGTATTTTTCAGATTATAAGGCGCTTAAAATTCTTTCATTTTCTCAAAAATTGACAGTGCGCCTTATGTATTCATTCTGGTTGTGCTTACTGACCTCGAACCATTTTCTGTTGATTCACACGGTGCTCAAAAATCTGTCAAAATGTTTTCGTAGTACTTTGGTAAACTACGAAGCCGCACCACTTGATAGATTGTTGCCGCATTACAGCTACCGTAGTCAGGAGCCTCGCGGCGTAAAAAGCCAAGTATAGTTCTGCATGGACTCAACAAAACCACAACACCGTTTTGCACAGAACAGACTCACCATCAGCAGCACAATCTCTGATGATAACGCACATATTCAACTGAGTCGTGTCCTTTAGTCCAGTGATTCTTAACCCTAGGGCCGGGGCCCAAAGTAGGACCGGGACCGCTTTCTTGGGGGCCCCACAATCAGTACAATATAATGCATTTAATATGAGATAGGGCCCCAGGTTACTTTGTTCAGAAAAAAATTGGGCCCCAAGACTGAAAAGGTTAAGAACCCCTGCTTTTGTCCAACAGAAGCTGAACCACATCAGCGCACAAGGAACGAGCTGTTTTTTTCAGTGCTTATAGTTTATGCAAATGAGCCACGTGGTTTTAAGTTTTGTTTCTGTTTTCCTGATGAAGGCCTAGTGCCGAAACGTTGCACGGTTTGTCCTAATAAATCTCACAATCTGCAAGTAAGACGGTGTGCAGGATTTTTCTCTGTGTTCTTGGGCTTCTCCCTCTCCTCCAACGCACCCGTCTCAAATAATTGATGTGCGAAGTTCTTATCCTTCAAGTTTAAGTCCTATAAGATTAGTTTCTATAAAAAAATGTAAACAAATGTGCGCAAAGCTGCATTAAACATATTATTACTCAATGTATATTTGAGTCGTCCTCATAAGAAATAAAAAAAACAACTTACATAACACCTTAAATAATCCACCCATATTCACATTCATAATCCACATTCACCAAGACAGGGAGGCATCGGCGGGCGAATTACACCACGATCTGCCAAGTAAAAAAGCCCCTCGTCCCGGTTTATCGTCCCTTGAGCATGTTTCCATATTTCGATCGCCTCTTTAATCCAGCGGCGGTGTTTGTTTTCCTCTGTCCCAATGATGTTTGCTCTGTCCAGTCCATAACGTGGTTCTCTCTTTTACAGTGGTCAGAAATGGCCGATTTGAGTTGTTCCTGTTCTGCTTTGTGTTTTGTTGCTCGTGTGCACGCCTTCGCTGTTTCCTTCTCGCATTCACCTGGGATACTGTCCTGAGGAAGTGGGACTGCAGGTGGCGCTGTCGTCCTGCCTCCACCGGTAGGAAAACAGCGCCAAAACCTGTTTAAATCAGCTGAGCGAAAACGTCGCAGCAACATCACGTGACTCTGAGGAAGAGCGCTAGTGAGCAGTCGAAACTGTCAGGTATGAAACAAAACTCTTGGTCTGAAAAAAGAACCTAATAACAAACTATCGGAAGACCAAATGAACCTCATTGGACTTAGACACTTAACTCACCTCGTCCCCAGTGTCTTCGTGCACTGGTGTATGAATGTCTGATATAAAACGCTTTAAGTGTCGTGAAGGTAGAAATGTCCTACATAAAAATGTGACCATTTACCATCTTTAGTTTAGTTTTAACTTTTAAAACAGTAAAAATTACACACAGCCCCTTATAAATCCTTTTCTGAAAAATTAACCCAAGTTGTGATCATTTTATATTAGCCTATTTTCAAGTCTGAGTTTAGTTTTAATTAAAAATTGAATTCAAATAAATTAATATCACTGTGTCATTACTACGGGCAGTAAAACCTCAGTGTTAAAATGTACCCAAACTTGTTCCAGGCTAAAGTCATCTCCTCTTTCATCTGTATTCGTGCTCGGTGCAAATGTCTAATTGCGCTGTTATCTGAAGCGTTGAGTCCGCCCTTCAGTCCAGGTACGTCTCCGCTGACTGACGAACTAGCCTCCTCTCATTTCCATTTAAATCAGTCTGCTCCTCAGAGTTTAGCGCGCGGGCCGCTCTCTCCGCCATCTCCCTTGTCTCCAGGAAAGTCCCTCACAAGGTCGAACTTTCAGGCGTTCGTATCCAGGCTACGCTGCTCCCCAGAGTGAAACCTGCCTGAATCGGAGCTCCGTGTTTATGTTTGGAGGCTCTTCTTCGTCGGTCGCATGGGACGGGGGAGAGAATCAAACAGATGCAGCCGAAATGAAGCGTATTACACAGTCCCGTTCATCCGAGAGGCGCTGCGGGGTGAAATTATGTAAAAATGTGCGATTTACAGTGACCTCCGCGAAAGTCGAAACATTTGGCATTTCGTATTTATTTACAGAACGGAAAAGTTTAAAGGTTTATTTTTGTTAGAGACGTAAAATTGACTTTTTAACCGTGTAAAGCAGGGGTCAACAAACTTTTTTGTTTTCTCTAGGGGCCACATTATCGCTCTTGACTGTGATGAGGGGCCAAGGTCGGGTCGGCCGTATGACCCAGACCAAAAAGACCAGCAGCAGGACTTATTGTGTAGTAGAAATCATCCACAATTCTATATCAACACATAATTTCTGGAACATATTTGTTTATTGTTACTAGAGATTTGCAAAAGTAGTATGTAGTACTTCACACTTTGTTTTAATTTGAAATACTGCAGATATTCCATTTATGTATTTTCTAATAACAATAACTGTCAAGATAAAGAACTGTAGGTCGGCCTGTTCATATTAATAATAATAATATTAATAATAACAATTGTATTGTATTGTAATAATTGTGTGCAGCACTTAAATAGGCCTATAGTCAAATAAATAGGCCTATAAAATACATTTTTAAAATATATATATGAGTATTAGATCAAGTTGCCAGCTCTTGTCTATCCAGGTGAGCATTTTTAGGTCAAGGTGAAAATGAAATAAGCAATAAGGTTAATTAAAGGTCAATAAGATTAATTAAAGGTCAAAACTAAAGCGGAACAATAGAACAATGGGAATCCAACTCTGTAGTAAATGAAGGCATAGGTGACGAAAATTCTGCGACAAATTTGGCAGCAAATGTAAATACGTCATAAAATTATTTAAATATAAATATAAATAATATATATAAATATAATTTTTTTAATTGAAAAAAATGCACATATGTTATTATTTGCCAAAAAGTAATTAAAAAAAAAAGGTCATGACAACTTTTGAGGATTGACACATAGAGCCAGGTCAAGTGATGAGGGGCAGAGGGACTGGGGCCGGAGTTGGCTCGCGGGCCTTAGTTTGATGATCCCTGATGTAAATTTCATCCATTTCCTGCCGGCTATAAGTCATGTAATATTCAGCCAAAAACAGAAAGAAAGTTTGGAGTGAGAGAGAAACTTGTGACACCGGGAGGATGAACCATGAAACTTTCCTGAAGTCACTGGATGGATGGACAAAGCCTGGACTTCAGTGACACCGAAACCATCCTGTCGGGATTCAGAAAGACACGAATAATTCTAACTGGAACTGATGCTGAGTCTGACGACAGCGACACAGAAGAGTTTGCGTCGCTCTGTTTACCTCCGGAGGTCGAGGCCGAGTTGTTCAGAAGTGACACCGAGGATGAAGAATTGAATGGATTTAGTGATTTGGAGTGAGATGGAGAGTTTGTTAAACTTGTTCTGTTCTGTTGTTTATGTTATAGTTTATCTGAAGAACTGTTCATATGTGACGTTAACAGTCTGTTGTTCTCTCTTCTATTGTTTTTACTACAACTTGACTTTCAACAGGAAATGTCAGTTCCTGGTCTCTGACTTTACAAAATAAATTCCCCTCAAAAATTGTGACTTATATATGTATTTTTATTCTTCGTTACGCATTTTGGGGCTGGTGCGACTTATACTCCGGAGCGACTTATTGTCTGAAAAATACAGTTATACGTTATAAAGCCTCTGAAGCTTCAGAGAAATAAAAATACAAATGAAAACAAACATGGTTGTATAGTTATTACAGGGAGATATAAAATATGTCTTCCACATGTGAGACGTGGGCTGGACGTGGCTGTGATTGGATCATCTCAAAGTTGTCTGTAGTCTGTAGTTTTTTCTCAAAGGCTTGTGGAGAATAAATAAATAAACGACCTATGCCACGATGTTTTAGGTGGGTCGCGTTTATTTGGCTGTAAAAATCTTTCTCAGTGACTCTCGATGCTGCAGAGTCCGCGGAAAAAGAATGAGAAAAACTATTTGGCCAAAGTATTCCGAAGGCAGTTAGGCTTTGAGGCCAGAAATATGAAACACCGTCCACCCACCTCCCCGTATATTTTCAAGGGAACGCTTTTTAGCACCCCGAAATTCTCTATGAATCACAACCGGGGAGCTGCAGAAGTCCGCTTGTTATCGAGGTCCAAAACAACAACAACAACACACAACGATACGAATTTACGGTTGACAGAATTAGTGGAGGAAAATCCTGGATGAGTTACAGCTTCGCGTTTGGTGGCTTCAGAGGAGAGAGATGTTCGGTCGCGTGGGACGGCGAGCAAATCCAGCAGATCAAATGAATATTAAAACTCCTGCGAGACCCTCCCCGACGAGAACCAACAGCTGCGGACTCGTATAAGCGTTCGAAAATCATCAACGGCTGACGTGACAGTCGGCCGACGCGACGCGCAATCCTCACTAGGTTCAAATAAAGAGTCTGTATTTGCACATTGTGACCAGTCAATATGTCCCCAGTGGCTGCAATTAATTAGCCGCTATCTGCTACTGCGTTCGCACAAAGGACGCCGGAGAATGGAGCCAGTGAAGTTCAAAACAAAAATAAAACCGTCAGGGGAAATGGCGAACGCTGCTAGTTTTTGGGGGGGTTGGTTTAGTTTATGTGGGTTAGATGGGAAGACAATGTTCATTTTCTTACATTTCTGGTTCTTTTTTAGTCAAAATATTTAGCCACGTTGAAGCTACGCAGAATATCCCAGGGGTCTCCAACCTTTTTCCTCTGGTGAGTTACTTTTACAAAACGAAAACGGCAGAGAGCTACTAGTTTTAACGCTCACAAGAAACTGAGTAAATAAGAGACACGGCGAGCCTTAGATAGAGTATAATTAGATTCCTATCAAATATAAACCTTTGCAGTGGTCTGTCGTTTATCACGGGGGTTATGTTCTAAAAATAACCCACGATAGGTTTATTTTTTACAATTATTATCTGTTTTAAGTCTGTAAAACCCCTCAGCGCACATTTTATACACTTTTCTCACCCCAGACAGTTACAGCCCTTTTTACTTCCTTCTTAAAACTTATCGCTGCTGTTGTCCTTTTGTTATTTTCCTCCTTTATGTAACAAACTGAAGATTAATTTATTCCGTAATGGCTGCACGGGTACATTTTGGAGACCCGCACCCGCCTGTTAACCCGAGATTATATCAGATCCGTTATAAATCGCACACAAATTAAAAGCGTTCTAACTGAAGCATCCATCAGAATACGGATTGAAATGTTACGACTTCAAGAATTACAGAAATTCCAAGATTAGTCCTGGTTTAGACCTGGTTTAGACCTGTCTTAGTCCTGGTGTAGTCCTGGTGTAGTCCTGATTCAGTCCTGACCCGCCCGTGTATAATTACTACCCGTCCATAAAATTCCAAAACGTTAAAACCCGCCCATTTCGCCCATACTTGTCGGGTACCAGCAGGTACAAGATCAGGTCCACGAAAAGGAGACAAGACGAGATTCTGACATAATTTGTAATAAATAAGTAGTGCAATCCATTTCACAATTTTGGTTTCACTATTTTTATTTTTTTTTGTAATACTTTAACGATCTTTGAACTATTGATTTTTGGAACTACAGCTTCTCAAATGTCCAAGCCAAAGGTAAATCTCACAAGAAAATTTTTTTTTTCATGTGTGCATAATTTTATGGCAATTTTCTCTCACGAGGTCTTGTCTTATCCCTGTTAATAACAGACAAATCAGGTGCCTTCGTTCCCTCAGGCTGCTCTGTGAGTGTTAACAGGTATCATGGCTCATTACCAGTACCTTCAACAACCTTTCTCCTTTACTTGACTTTAATTGTATAATGTATATATGTATACTATGTATATTAGGGGTGTAATGGTACGTGTATTCATGTCAAACTGTTTCAGAACGGGATGTTCCGTTTGGTGCAGGTTTGTGCACAAGTCTGTTTTCACTCCACCACTCCATGTGCAGCTACACGGAAGACTCTGCTCTTTAATATTCACAAAGGAACTCGTCCGTGATTGGGGTGGCAGTGTTTCCTGCAGAGCTTTTGACAACAATTGCTCCCCACTTTGACTACGTCCCTCCGAACCACGTGAATCCTCACAAAACTACGGTGTCCTCACTTTTGCCTTTCATCGGCACAGAATCTCCGCTTCTTCCTTCTGTAACCCCCCACATCCACAAACTCTGTCCTTAGTGAAAGTGTATTTTCAGTCGCTGTGGACACTGTAACTGCAGCAGATCTGCACTTACTACAGACAATGTGGACAAGTTATTATTTTTTTATTTATTTTTTCTGGCCAAAATTCTGAAGATTGAGTAAAACTTCATGCTGAACAACTAGTGCTGTGTGAAAAGTTTTGTTTACGGTTTACAACGAATTTATTGTTTATAATATTTCGTACATTTGTTGCTTATTTGAGATTATTTTACTTCACTTATTATTAGTATTACCAATCAGCACTTTGTATTTATTTTATTTTCACGTTTGTATAATGTTAAAAGAAAGTGTTGGTTTAATAAACACAAACGGTTTTGCATTTTGTTCCCGTACTGTACCGAAAATTAACCGCACCGTGACCTCAAAACCGATGTACATACCGAACCGTGATTTTTATGTCTTATTACACCCCTAGTGTCTATAATCGTGAATCTCTTTTGGCTTCATTTGGCTGGAAACAATCATTACAGACGACATCACACATCCCCAGTCCACTTTTGTACTGCTACATGCTGAAATTTTTTTTTTTTTTCCCAATGAGTAGTCTGTAAAAGAAGCACTTGGTGACACATTTGTGGATTAATTCACGGCAAACGCAGAAGAAAGAGCCATGTGGTGCTGTGTTACCCTTTGGGATGAGAATGGATTGGCTGTGTTACCGCCGCCGCCCTGCTCCACTGACTGAAAAAAAGCCGTTCTAAAGCTGTGCACCAGTCTGAAAAAACCTCATCCCTGTGAATACTCGTGAAGGGTTTGTTGCGGGTAACAGTTTAAAAACCCACTTATCGTCTCAGAGGTTGAATATCAGTATAACTTCTTGGCCACTGTACCCAAATCCAAACCTACGACGCTCTTCCCTTGCCTTGTTAAAAGACCGTCTACAGTACAAAGTTCCATCCATAGTTAATGATGCTCGAAAGCCAAACTTTTTATCTTCTCTGTATTCATTGTATTCTCATGAAAAATGCTCTGTCCTCTTTCTGTTCCTCGGTTCGTGTGAATGCCTGCAGCGGGGTGGCATCGCTTCCTCCCCTGCTCCATAATAAGGACTAAACCCCATTAAAACCACGTCTGCGCCGGCTTTTTGTCTCCTCCCGCACGCACAATCATCTCCAATTCCCCTTCTTTTCTTTTGATCTGACTAATTCACATGTTTTATTAATGGCGAGGAGGAGAGATTTCACACATTACCGCGGTTTAATTTGCTCATTAATCTCGGGGAGTTCCTTTGATCGGGCGGCGGGCGAAAAACCGTGCGCCGCCACCTGAACCGGCGTGTTGGTTTTAAGGGAAGACGCGCCATTGTTTTCATAAATCAGACCCCGGCGATGTGGACTTTACTATTAATGAGTCGCAAACAGCCAGGAGCGATTTTCCCCTCTGTACCCGAGGCTCCGGTAGTGAGACACAAGCTCACAGAAGGATTTGGGGTTAGGCTTCGACTTAAGCAGTGACAGGACATGATATTTTTTGCCAAATAGCATTAAAAGGACTATGTTACGGTATTATCTGATCTGAGTTATAATGTTGTTGATGCAAGTTTCCATAAAATGTTTCCCCTCCTGATTGTCTCCATGGAGATGTTATTGGTTTTCAGAAAATTTGGTGTGGTATTAAACTATGGTCTCGGAGCTCGGAGTGGAGCCGATGATCGACCGGTGATGGAGCAGCTGAGGGGAGGGCGTCTGTTCCGGATGACTCCTGGGCGTCTTCCTCGGGAGGTGTTCAGCGAGCAAAGATACCGAACTTTTGTGCTGTATATGGACTGAACCAGGACTAAACCAGGACTGAATCGAAGACTGAACTGAGGACTGAACCAGAACTGAACCAAGGACTGAACCAGGAGGATTGAACCAGGGCTAAACTAGGTCTAAACCAAGGACTAAACCAGGACTGAACCAAGAACTGAACCAAGGACTGAAGTAGGACTAAACCAGGTCTAAACCAGGACAAAACCACGACTAAACCAGGACTGAACCAAGGACTGAACCAGGACTGAACCAGGACTAAACCAGGTCTAAACTAGGACTGAACCAAGGACTGAACCAAGGACCAAACCAGGCCTGAACCAAGGACTGAATCAGGACTGAACCAGGACTGAACCAGGACTGAACCAGGTCTGAACCAAGAATTGAACCAAGGACCAAACCAGGACTGAACCAAGGACTGAACCAGGGACAAAACCAGGTCTAAACCAGGACTAAACCAGGACTGAACCAAGGACTAAACCAGGACTGAACCAAGGACTGAACCAGGACTGAACCAGGACTGAACCAGGACTGAACCAAGGACTGAACCAGGACTGAACCAGGACTGAACCAGGACTGAACCAGGACTGAACCAGGACTAAATCAGGTCTAAACTAGGACTGAACCAATGACTGAACCAAGGACTGAACCAGGACTGAACCAAGGACTGAACCAGGACTAAACTAGGACTGCACCAGGAGGATTGAACCAGGACTAAACTAGGTCTAAACCAGGACTGAACCAAGGACTGAACCAGGTCTAAACTAGAAATAAACCAGGACTGAACCAGATCTAAATCCAGTCTAAACCAGGTCTAAACCAGTACTAAACCAGGTCTAAACCAGGACTAATCTCGGACTAGGACTTCCAAGACCAGCCCTGAGAGAACTCCAAGCCCATGGAGCAGGGCGACCGCAAAGTGCGATCGGGCGTCGACTGTGATTCGCCCGGTGGAGCGTGGAGCTCTGTGCTGGTCCTTTCACCTGCGGTCACCCGACGGTCTACACGGGTGCACCTCCAAACCAAGACAGTGAGTTCTGGTTCAGTTCTGGTTTAGTCCTGGTTTAGTCCTCCTGGTTCAGTCTTGGAATCAGTCCTGGTTCAGTCCGTGGCTTGTGTCGCGTAAAAGTGCAGCGTCTTGATCAATGTTTCTTGAAGTTGTAGCTTTTTAAATCGTACTCTGACGGATGCTTCAGTTACTTGCGGGTAACGGGTGGAATTTTGACGGATCCAGGTGGGTGCGGGTTTAACTTTGATATAATCATGGTTTAAAGGGCGGGTACGGGTCGCCACATGTAAAATACTGTCGATACCGTTCACATTTGATTGTATTAAACTTCTGCACGAGAAAAGCAGCACGAAATCCTTCCCGTGGTTCTTCTTATTTCCAGTAGCACGGTGCAACATTCCCCATTCCAGAGGGACAACACCTGCGCCAAATGTTACTTGGTCTTTACACCTGTGATCCAAAAATTACATGCTTCTAAAACAGCCCCCTCCTTGAATAATCCTGTTTACAGTGCAATTGCATCATGCTGTATGGAAATATCATACACTTCGCTGCCCCCTGTTGGCCATTTGACTTGTTTTTTAATAGAAATGCTGTAATCTCTCATTTGTCTTAGAGCTTGGTGACATGGCGGGTGAGTGGCTGGCATTACAGAGGTCCCTTGTTTATCGCGGAGGTTATGTTCTAAAAATAACCCGCGATAGGTGAAATCCGCAAAGTAGTCAACTTTATATTTTGCAATTCTTCTATTTGTTTTAAGTGTGTAAAACTCCTCAGCACACACTTTATACACTTTTCTCACACAGGACAGTTACAACACTTTTTACATCCTTCTGTCGTCCTTTTGTTTTTTCCTCCTTCTTTATGGAATGAACCGAAGATGAATTTATTCCGTAACGGAGCCTACAGCGCAGAGTCAGTTTTTGGAGACCCGCACCCGCATGGTACAGGACCGCACCCGCCCGTTAACCCGAGATTATATCAAACTTTTGCGCTGCGTACGCCATGGACCTGAACCAAGACTAAACCAGGACGAACCTAGGACTGATTCCAGGACTGAAGAGGAGAACTAAACCAGGACTAAATCAGGACTGAAATAGGACTCACTTGAGAAAGGATGGACGAAGAGCTCCGCACCTCACGAAGGTAAACGTGTGTGGGTTTTTTCGGAAGGTTCAATGCGTGTCCAAAAAAGAAGCACAGGAGATGGAGAATCCGAGAGAACAGGCCACTTTATTTCAGCATTTCCATTGAGAGAGATTCAAGTTGATTACCAAGTACAACTGCCACCCCGGAACGACGTCCCTGACCAACTCAAACTCAGGGGTAGCTTTACTACATCTTGACAAAACATTAACTTGTTGATTTAGCATATACAGCAAGAAAATGAACAATACTGCTGACCCAGTGCACCTTATCATGGGTGGGAACATGCCACGGGGTCCACATATGTCAGTTTTTCTGCTTCGTGGCACTCAAAGTCCAGAAAAACATGTTCTTTATGGCACTCAAAGTACAGAAAAAACATGTTATATAGACCTATAGATAGTCATACGTGTTTTCCACCCTGTTGTCATTCCAAAGTCCATAATATTGGGTGAATTAGCATGACCACCATATAATATTTCCCACACGTGGCAATTGCCCAATAGAGCCCTGCTGTCCCCTGGGACGCCCACGGGACCCGACGCAAACCACTGCAACGCGGGACACATTTTGAAAGCTCGCTGGGGCTAAACAACGCGGGAGCGGGCGGGAGGGATGATAAACTGCAGTCCCGCAAACTAAATATGAGTATGATGTAAAATATAAAAAAAAAAAAAAAAAAAAACATAATTTGTGCTGGAGATTTTATTTGGCATTAATAAAAACATTTTAAGCCGCGCAGACTGACCCACCCATCCCGTACGCCACGCGAACAGTCCCTCCTTCCGTACATCGTGCTGCCTGCGCAACAAGACCAGAACGAACTCAACCAGAACTAAACCAGGACTAAAACAGGTCTAAAAACAGCTCTAAAACCAGGACTAAAACAGGATTTAGCCAGGACATAACCATGCCGCCGGATCGCCCCCCGCGCCTCCCCTCATACGTAGCCCAGTTTCTTTCGCTTCTCCGTGTTTGATACAATTTAAGAAAGCAAAGGCTCCCATCCTGCGGGACAAAATATTGCAGATGTGGGCGGGAGCGGGACTGAAAATGACAAGTCTTTGCGGGAGCGGGCGGGCGCGGGACTCAAAATTCTGTCCCGTGCAGACCTCTATTGCCCAATCGCGCTTTGCGGACACCCTGCTTCGGTGTTCTCTCTCTGAAGTCCAAGATTAGTCCTGGTTTAGACCTGGTTTAGTCCCTGACCCGCCCGTGTGTAATTACTACATGCTCGTAATACGCAATACGCTTTCATACACTGTAAAAAAAAACTAAAAAACTGAACTAAAAAAAAATCCTCGAGGCCATGATATAGCGAGGGACGACTTATACACCTAAACATGCACCTTAAAGGTTGTATGGAGGATTTTTTTTTTGTTTTTTTTGTTTCAAATTGTCAATGATAGATTATAGAGGTGCAGTAGCCTTGTAATTATGATGACCAAAAAAAAGAGAATAAAAATTCATCAACTCTGGACGTGGTGGGGCTAAACATTTGCCAATAGATAACGACACTGCCTCGTTATCTGTTAGCTGACAGGCTGTCAATCAAACTCCCTACGTTTCTAGCGTAACTGACTTGCCTGCGCCGCCGGTACGTGGTTTACGTACGCCTGTCACGCAGTCCACAGACGCAAGACGCACAGACGCTGTTTACTCCACCAACGCAACAGTTCTTAGCGGCTTTTTTTGACCTATATCTTCCTTGCAGTTCGCACAAAGTTTGTTGCAATGGCGACAAGAATCCAGGAGCAGTTCGCCGCAAAAGAAAGTCCGTTTTTGAGGTCGCTGAAAGAAGAAGACAAGGGGAAAAGCAGCGAAGCCAAACTAAGGTGATTCTTGAAGATTCATTCCAGCGATGGCGCGACTGAAGCAGACACAGAGTCTAAAGACTGAAGCACTGGTCCACAAATTACTCCTGGACAGGAAACTTCTGCTTATTATGAAAACGTACTTTATTTCCAAGAGTTAGACAAACGTTTTTCAGGACACGAAAGTGATATCCTATGTCTGAAAACGTAATTTTCAAGGCAAAGAAAGAGTCCGCTTGCTGCTGCGTGTTGTAGTTAGTTCATTCGCACTGAATCTCGCCGCGCAACCTTCTCTGCACCCCTTTCCTTCTCCTGTCCCCGCTGCCCGTTCCGCTCTTTCTCCCTGCTCCTCACTTTCTCGTCCGCTCGTCCTCGCGAACGAAATGTCCGCACACCCGCTCCCCCCGCTCCTCACTTCTCCGTCTTGCCTAACCAACACTGTAGTTAGTTGTTTACAAGTCATGTGCAGCACCGGCTGTAAACAAACCTGTTTCTGGCGTAAAGAGGAGGCGGGAGGAGGCGTTTCTACGTAGGAGCTGTAGGGGAGGGGGGGGTGGTTTCACGCATGCGCAACATTTGAAAAAGGACAAACAGTCGCTGGATTTCTCGTTCCTTGGAAAATCCTCTATACAACCTTTAAGTACAGTCATCCAGCTGAGTTAGTCCTGATCACGCCTGGCAACAAGACCACAGAGCCGGGGTCCCTACGGAGACAATCACTGTACCTTCTCCAGAACCACACACCAACGTCAAACAGAAGCACAACCCGTTTTATTTGAGTGTGGCAGCATGAAAACAAGATGTGTTCTGTCTTTAGTGTGTCAGCGCGTAGGATCAGCCCCATAACAGGGTAATGGGTTTTCAGTGAGGAGTCCCACGAGGCTCAAACCACCATTAAACGAGGCTGTACTGGTATTGTTCCACAGAAACAATGGTTCTCCAATATTGACCAATGATGCAATATCGCTGAACACATTCTTCATATTATTAACAGACGTATTTGCTGGTAATGTCAATGTTCTTCATCACTGTCTGAGATGAGCCCCAGGAGGGTGGTGTCGTCCGCAAAGTCAGATTTTTGTAATATAATAATTTTAAAAAAGAAAAGAAAATACGAGGATTGTCTTTGAATGCAGAAAATAATCCGCTACGAGGGTTTTGTGCAAATCAAACCTGCAATTCACTGTCCTAAACATCTTTATAATCAGCGTCGTCAATCATCTACAGCATAAACACTGTTGGGCAAGTTACTTCAGAACTGTAATGTGTTATTTATTTATGACTTGTTTCTGTCATTTCAAAGTAATTCATTAATTTACAATATTACTGTGTTTAAAATGCAAAACATTACACGATTATTACAGCACTTTAAGTTACGCTCAACCAAATAACTGTACGAAGATGCTGAACTTTTGCGCCGTTTAATCTACTGAACCAGGACTAAACCAGGACAAAACCAGGTCCAAACCAGGACTAAACCTGGACTAAACCAAAACTAAACCAGGACTCAACCAGAACTGAACCATTAGTAAATCAGGACTAAACCAGAACTAAACCAGGAGTAAATCAGGACTAAACCAGAACTAAACCAGGTCTAAACCGGGTCTAAACCAGGACTAAATCGGGTCTAACCCAGGACTAAACCAGAGCTGAACCAAGACTGAACCAGAACTAAACCAGTTTTAAACCAGGACTAAACCAGGACAAAACCAGGTCCAAACCAGGACTAAACCAGAGCTGAACCCAAACTGAACCAGGACTAAACCAGGTCTAAAACAGGTCCAAACCAGGACTAAACCAGAACTGAACCAGGTCTAAACCAGGACTAAACCAGAACTGAACCAAAACTAAACCAGGATTAAACAAGGACTAAACCAGGACTGAACCAGGAACTAAATCAGGTCTAACCCAGGACTAAACCAGAACTGAACCAAAACTAAACCAGGACTAAACCAGAGCTGAACCAAGACTGAACCAGGACTAAACCAGGTCTAAACAAGGACTAAACCAGGACTAAATCAGGTCTAACCCAGGGCTTAACCAGAGCTGAACCAGAACAAATCCAAGACTAATCTTGGACTAGGACTTGGACTAGGATCGCCCCTGCGAGAACGTCGGCTTCGGGCGTTGGCTGCACTTCGCCCTGTGGATCTCTGCGCGAGTCCTTTCGCCCGCCGTCACCCGATGGTCTACGTGGGCGCACCTCTGGGTCCGTCCCGACATTCTGAACCATAACTTTGACGCTTCACTGCTGCTGATATCGCGGTGATTTTAGCGAATTTGTATGAAGAAAAACGAAAAACCCACCACTTCAATCCAAAAAAAAAAAGCATTGTGGCGTGCTTTACTCACATTTGTACACAGTAAAATATTACCAGTTTTTTTCCGCTGTAATGCCACATTACTGCCTTACAGCAAAAAGCTAGGCATTACAGTAATTTGTAAAGTTTATAACACATTACTCCCAACACTGACTATATAATAATAATATCAATATCTCAAAGTGCACAGCCGACCTCTTGTTTTGCTCCATCCAGGTCCTCTGAACAAATCATAGCAGTGTTTTCATTCTGTGTTTGCCATTATGTTTTATTTATTTATTTATTTTTTCGCCTGACAATCCAGCAGTGTTTGAAAATCAAGGATCCAAAAGGTATAGATAGACTGCATAAAGGTGAAACAATAAATCTGAATGACCTACATGCCAGACTGAGAAATCATCTGTCGTGTGTGTCTAAATGTCATTCCTGCAAATAACTGCACTATCTATAGTCCACACATCTGAAGGAGCCACTGGATTCAAACACCTGTGACTCTACCTCAGTAATGTTAAAGTACACAAGGGACTATTATGAAAATGTACTTTAGTTTTTAGTCTTTAAGCATGTTATACTGTTGTCCCCTCATCAAAAACATACTTGGCTTGTTTCGTCAATCTTTAAATGCAAATCCAATCCTCTCAAAAATACTCTGTTTGGATTTTGCATGGATTGTTGCGTCATAGGTAAAAATACACACTTCTCCTACACAGTTTTTAAGCCCATAAACTGTCCATACTTGTGTTGTGGAAAAAAAAAATATATATATATAGACCTCTTGAGGAAAAAATAATGAATCCATCTGCGAAGATAAAGGTGTATTCTTGTTGAGTATGTCCCTCACACATTTTGGCCATGGATGTTACAAAGCACCAAGTTTATATAACCTGAGATGACCAGAGGACGTACGTTTCAAACTGAGAAGGTGTCGACTCCTCTTGAGGTGTGGCCAGATGTGCTTGATCTGATTTGAATCCATATTAACGCATTTGTCACTTTCCGACAAGATCAGTAAGCAAAAGGTAACAGAAGTGTTTACATTGAAGAGTCTTTCTATGTTTAACGACCAAACCAAGTGAGGTTTAGTTACAAGACCAAATGTGTTTCTGAAAGATAAACTAATCACTATTTTAATTTAATAAATCATAATCAATATTGTCTTGTGGGGGTCTGGTCTCGAGTAGAAATCACATTAATTCAAGCAAAGACAGATTGAGAAAACTCTTTCCACAATATAAATTTCCATCACACGTGTTATGGTCAAATTATGTTCACAACAAACCCATGGTTCTATCAGCCTGGCATCCATGTTGTCAATTAACCAGGCTGGTGCCGCCTAGTGCCTCCGCTCAATTTAATTTCTCTCCAGCGATTAGGTCAGGAATCAAAATACACTAGACGGTTCGCAAAAACCCCAGAAGTGCAAGTTCGGGCACCAGCCAATCAGCGAAGAGCCAGACATTCTGTGTTGGCAACGATTCCTGAGATCGAGGATTTAAAGCTGGAACAAAGAGAATGTTTGGTGAATTTTATCAAAGAGAAAGACGTTATTGTCCTTCTTCCTACAGGATTTGGGAAAAGTTTAATATACCAGTTAGCCCTGTTAGCGGCACATTACATACGTCACGACCAAATAGCGAGCGATTGGTTCAATAAAAAAAGTACCCACCAACCGTCGAGTGAACGAATCCTTACACTGCGAGGTCAGACGGTTTCTACGAAGTGAAACCAGCTGATGAATCAGGCTAGTTGCCAATGTCAGTGGTTCTCAAAATAGGGTCTGGATACCCTGGGCCATGTGCCGGGGGTCACCCAAAAACTGTTGTAACAGTTGATCATGATTTCTGATTCTGTCTTGTAATGTTTTGATGGCAATGACTACGCCAATAAAATAAGACGATGAACAATAAATCCCCATTCAAATTAGGTTATAAATAAGCTTGAACTTCAAAATTTTATTGTGATGCCATTTCAGAGGATGTTATTGGGTCCTTGGGAGATTTTCATAATAATACGGGATTTGTTGGTGCCCCACATACAAAATGTTCTCTGCAAACTCGGGATGATTTCCCAGGCAGTCAGAGGTTTCCTCTTTGGTTCTTCCTGTGGCTCAATCCTGCCCATCGCCTTCACCTTTCACTATTTTTCAATTCCGTTGGGAAGAGAAACAGTTTGAACTGAGGTTTCCAGTCACACACATCTGATTCACTTTTACATTTATGGAGTTCGAAAACTTCCGAAGCCAGTTTCTCGAGCCGTTTCCCAACAACCACACAATTACAATGTCCGAATCCCAAAACTAAAATATGACAATATCAGAACCAGAAACAAAAGCGATATGGTTCAAAAGACTTGAAAAGATCGGCTTTGACAATAGACACATCCCACTGGGAAAACAAACATGACGGTTTGATGCTCACTTTTTTCGAGGATCCTTCCCGGTATGGATTACGCAATGACCGGAAGTTCGAAATTCAGGATGCATGTATTGTAGTGTGATAATGCTCTAAAGGGAGAGTCATACTCATACTTTTTTTTTTTTCGGTGAATATAGCATTTTCAAAGCAATCGAAGGTAACACGTTGATCTAAATGTGTTACGTGTTAGAAGTTAATACCCTACAGAAGTGTAATATCTCCACTTTAAATACTTCTCCCCAGGTGACCGAAAGCATGCTTAAAGCGAAATTAAAGCCCCGAGAACGCGAGGCGAAAAGCAAATTGTATTCCCACTCTTCCGCACCTTCATTTGGTTTAGTTCATCTCGCAAATCTCTCCGAAAGCCCGAGACGTTCCCGCTATGTTCATTAAACTTACCGCGGTACACTCTCCTCCCAGGTCCTCTCTTCATTAAGCCTCATTTAACTTCATTTCTGTTATTCCCTCACCTCAGGAATCCACCTTCAGCTCCATCCGTAACCGTAGCGGCGCATGAAACCAGACATCTCTCCAAAGCTCATTTCCAGAGGGCTGCTGCGACACACGGGGAACCTAACTTCATTTACAGCAGGCTTACGCGTTCGTGATTAATTGTTGTGGGAACGACGAACCCGTCCCGCAGCCACACGCAGACACGGTGTATTTTTAGCGCCGGGACATTTCAGTTTTATAAGGAAAATAAATCTCAAAAGGGGGCGTAGGGGGGGGTTGAAGGATTGTCCCGCGGAGGAAAAAAAAAAAAAGCAAAGTTATGAAGGTCGGCTGAAGGGAGTGACGCTCTAATTAATGAGCAATTAACAATATCCCGCTATAATTATGGTTTCCAGACAATTAGCCGCGGCGTGATGGACGTCAGAAGACTCATCACCGGATGCAAATGAGCGGTGATTTACATGCGGCGCTGGCGGACATGGGCGCGCGTCAGGCCGTTCAGAGTTAAACCGGGCAATTAGTGCAAAGCAAAGCTGCGCAAACACATTAGAGTTAGAAATGAACCCGGGGCATATAGATCCAGGCCATAACATCACTACTAATTTAAAGGTTCCGCACATTACGTAAAATGGACTCGTGTGAGCTTTAAGCCATGTTAGAATGTGATGCTGGGAGTTGTTTTTTAACATTCATTACATACATTGCACTTTATAGCATGCAGCACTTATAAGATACGCTAATTTGCACATATTAAGAATTGCACATTTGTATTGTTTTTAAAAAATGTATTTATTGGAAACTTTAGCGGGTGTCACGTGGGCCGGTTGGACGGGCACTTCCGGGTTTGGCGGCCGCCGGTCTGCGGAGATACACCAAAAATTACAATTGGGGATTGTGCGATATATGTGCCGCATTTTTAAATGAGTTGTGTCTTTGTGTGTTGTTGCGTGTGTGTCATGTGGGTATTTTAGAGTGTGAGAGTGGTATGTGCGTGCATGTTTGGTATTTGATAGTGCTTTTAACTGTCCAGGTGTCTGGCAAAAGATTCCCCGGGGAACCAGACACCTTTTTAAGAGTTCCGGGCCGACTCATCACGGCGGACATCGGGGGGGAATGGCACTTCTTTTTTAATTGGGATATTCAAGTTGTGTTTTTTTAGGAATTAGTTTTAGGGTTTTATTATTTTTGTATTTGGGTTTTATATAGTTTATTTGGTTATGGGTATTTTATTGGAGGATTTTAACTTAGTTTTATACAGCTAAGGTAATTTTACACCCCTTGGAGTTTTTATGGTTTTATCCAGTAGTATATAAGGCGCCTGATTAGACCATTCTATGTTCTGCTGCTGGAGAGACCTGCTGCTCCATATCCTCCCTGCACTTTTTGCGCTGCACGTTGTTTTCTGCACTGGCACTTTTGGAATCTTGAAGAAAAGAAATTTAAAAATTGTGTGGACCACGCTAAACCTGCCTCCATCGTCTTTTCTGGGGTTTCTCGCTGCAATCCAGCCGCTCTACCCGTCCTGGTCACATTCACACATGTTCGAGTAATCCTGCATTATTAGAATACTTAGCTCATCCCTACTTACACCCTGTTTACACTGAAACAAATCCGTGAATCACCGTATCGGAAACGATCTGCGTCCACACACGTCGTTTCTGTGTCGTAATCGTTATCCACACAGCTTTGAGCGTATTTGTTTACATTTTACAGAAACGAAACTTAAAACCACATGGCTAATTTAGTTTTTTTTTTAAATGTATGTATTTTACAAAAAACGTTGAGCCTGTTTGCACAACTACTGCCCTCTAGTGGTCGTCATGGTTTTATCACAAGACGAGCTTCACATGGACATTTTATTGGACTTTACAGGACTAACGCTGTGATAGAAATGTTCTGTACAGAGCGATATTGCTTTGGAACACGCCCCCCCAAACCTTAACTGTTCACAAGCAAGAACCAAGTTTTAAGAAAATGTTAAAGAAATATATTGGAAATTGTACATAATTATATTTAGTCACTAGTTACGCATTGTAATTTATTGGATATATTATAATTGTAGTAGTGTTGTGTAGTGCAGTAAACTGTGGAACAGGACTGTATGAACTTATGTGTGAACTTTTTGTTATTATAATGGAACATTTTATTGTAAATTATGCCAACTTGGACCCCAGGAAGAATAGTCATTACCCCAGTAAAGACTAATGGGGATCCAATAAATAAATAAACTGAGCGCTCAAAAAAACAGCTCTTTCCTTGTGCGCTGATTCGGTTCAGCTTCTGTCGGACTAAAGGACACGACTCAGTGGAATATGAGTGTTCTTTCTGTGACAGAGGGGTGTTCTGCTGATGGTGAGTCTGTTCTGTGTTTGTCGCGTTGGAGATGGTTCATGTGAAACTTCTTCAGGTCGCACACACAGACTGTATATATGAATATATTTTACCCTCTTAGCGTTTTGGCAGTGAATTAGCTACATTGTTTTCACTCGTCCACACAGATCTGTACTCAGATGAATTCGTGGGAGCTGGCGGCACCAGATCGTTCCATTTCTGGAGTCATTTTCAATCGGATTAGTGTGGACGAACACTGCATCCACAACAAAAACGACTAGAATACGAACTAGTGTGGACTGGGCCTTAGTCTACTAGGGATGGGCATGATTAGCTGACTAATTGATAAGAATTTCATTTATCATCTTCATTTTTAATCAACAAACAGAATGTATGTTGGTGTGTGTACCGTAAGAAGAAGAGTCTGCGTCTGACACAAACACTGGAGTTGTGTCTCACATCCCCATGTTCCATCAGTGAGTTTACAGCACATTAGTGTTCCGGGTATGATCAGGTTTTTTGAGTGTCCCGGTTTCATCATGATGCATGCAAAAGCAGAATCACAGTCACTGCAACATAAAGTTGAGTGTGAAGCATCCAAAAGACAAACACTTTTCAGTTTTTTCATCACAACAGAAGCAAAATAAATCAAGTGAGTGAAATGACCTGCACACGTCTGATCTCTGAAAACATGAACCGTCTCCAACACGACACACACAGCACAGACTCACCATCATCATCATCATCCATCATCATTCCTCTGTCACAGAAAGAACATTATTCCACTGACTCGTGTCCTTTAGTCCCGACAGAAGCTGAACAGCATCAGGAAAGAGCTGTTTTTTCAGAGCTTATATTTTATTTAAATTAGTCATGTGGTTTTACTTTTCGTTTCTGTAAAACCTAAACAAATGTGTCAAAGCTGCATTAAACACATTATAATGTCAAACGGGCTGATGTGGATCTAGAGTCGTTATGGTTTATATGTTGTAAAGTTGAGTTTATTTATGCAGATTAGCAAAAATAGTAGTAGTTAAGTATAATAATGATGTAAAGTAAAATGTAAAAATAATGATGATCATTATTTTAAATAATCATGTAGTAGTAAAAAAATAAGGATGATCATTTTAATATAAAAACGTTAATGATTAAATCGAAAATTTCTGTCTATATTTTCAAATCTTAAAATGCTCTGCTCCACCTTGTGATGTCATGTAGTGGTAGTTTTCAAGTTAAGTAGAGACTGGAAATTCCAGAGCTGAAATTATCCAAATGATTGTTTTCTGTTTGAGAAGAACTCAACCTAAATATACGGGGTTTGTGTGTTAAACATGTGTGAATGAAACAAAAGAACATTTCCATGGAAACAAGTAGAAAGAGGCCAAATCTGGGTCAGGTCTGTGGACATGCAAGCCCATTCACAGTAAGGATTCATGTTTTTTAGTGTTTTTCAGTCGAGTGAACATCTAAAATGAACAAAAAGCTTTTATTTCAGTCTATTTTTGGCGTTAAACAGTCTGTATTAGTCGAGTCATTTAACTAGAAGCACAAGTGAGTCCAGTTGACCGCTGCCTGATCCCTCCCCTCGCTCAGCTAAACAACGGTTTATTCTGACATTTCACTGAACATCACTGACAGTAATCTAAATAATCAAGATTTTCTGACTTGGCTGACCTGAAATTAACCTCGCAAGATCTGAGACTCCACTGACGTCTCTGTTGTGTGGTCATAAAAACCCTAACTCCTCGCAGTGAACCGTAAAATCTTCAGTTTCAGACATCGCAACATCACATATGCCAATGTTATTTTATACAGATTTGTGGAAAGCTAAATAAATTTTGTTAAAGTGCAGGGTTTTTTTTTGCAGTACAGTGAATTCTTGGCTAGTCAATAACATTTGTGCATAATCCATGTATCATTCGTTTTTCAATATAAAACCAAAAATAATAATAATTTTTAAAAAAAGGAAAGAAAAAGAAAAAATGGATAAAAAAATTTTGATTTTGTGTTTAAATGAAAAATGGAAAAAATGGATAATGACCGTTTCCCGTTTCCGTGACTTAAACTGTGATTCCAGACTTTAGCACCACATACGGACTGAACCAGGACTAAAACAGGTCCAACCAGATTGGAACCAGATCGGGACTGAGACCAGGACCAGACCGGGACCAGACCAGGACCGGACTGAGGCTGAAACCAGGACCAGACCAGGACTGAAGCCAGGATCAGACCGGAACCAGACCAGGACCAGACCGGGAATGAGACCGGGACCAGACCAGAACCAGATTGGGACTGAGACCAGGAACCAGACCGGGACCAGACCGGGACTGAGACTAGGAACCAGACTGAGACTGAGACCAGGACCAGAGACTAGGAACTATACCGGGACCAGACCGGGACTGAGACTAGGACCAGACCGGGACTGAGGCCGGGATCAGACCGGAACCAGACCAGGACCAGACTGGGAATGAGACCGGGACCAGACTAGAACCGAGACCAGGACCAGATTGGGACTGAGCCTGGGACTGAGACCAGGACCAGACTGGGACCAGACCAGGACCGAGACCGGGACCAGACCAGGATTGAAAACAACCAGTCCTGGTTTAGTCTTGTTTCAGTCCTGGTTCAGTCCGTATGCGGCACAAAAGTCCAGCATCAAAGTTTAAGTGACGTAAACAGGAAACCGTCATTTTTTCCATTATTCATAATCGAAAACTGAAAACATTTTGGTTTTGGAGACAAATAATGAAGAAAACAGTTATTTTTTTATTTTCTTATTTTTGGGTTTATATTGAAAAACAAAAAATTATACACGGATTGTGCATTTACCTTTTGTATATTTTAAAACAAAGTACCATGTAATCAGTTGGGAAACGTGTCTCTTGCGCCATCTGGCATTTCTGTTTGTATTTTTCAGTTCTTTCTAGTTCAGTAAAAAGCAAATTTATCCAAAATGGCAACGGCTGACAGAGCATAAATATGGGATTTGTATACAGAACACTGACTATAATCACCAAACATTATAAACAGGCTGCTGATCGAGGCCCCAACTCCATTAAAGCCGTGGTGATTGAACATAAACCACAAAAGCAATGACGTTAAAAACATCAAGAAACTCATTGGAATTGAATGTAAAATATATTTAAAAACAATATATTGAGTTATTTCACTTTAATTCTTTGCTACATAATTCCATATGTCTTGCATCATACAGGTTACGTTCAGACTGCAGCCTGAAGTGACACAAATCAGATTTTTTGGCCTCTATGTTCCTGTATCTGATCTTTTAATGACAGTCTGAACGACACAGATCTGAGTTTTTCTAATGTGACCCAGGACACTTGGATATGTGCTCCTAAAACTGATACATATCTGATCTTTTGACATGCGACTTCAGTCTGAACGAATCCGTGTATCATTCGTTCATTTGTTTTTCAATATAAAACCAAAAATAAGAAAACAAAAAAACAGCAGTTTTCTTCGTTATTTGTCTCCAAAACCAAAATGAAAAAACGGATAACGATTCGTTTTTCAGTTTTTCGATTTTGTGTTTAAATGAAGAATGGAAAACACGGATAACGGCCGTTTCCCGTTTACGTGACTTCCGTGACTGCGATGCCGGACTTTTGCACCGGGTACGGACTGAACTAGGACTGATCCAGGTCCGAGACCAGAGCGGGACTGGGGAGGACTCCAAGCTTTGACTCTGAGCCTCCGCGGGGTCCAAGCCTCAGCTTCGAGCTCCGGCCCTGCTGTGGGCTCTGAGCCTCCGATCTGGTCTCGGTCTGGTCTCGGTCTGGTCTCGGTCTGGTCTCTGTCTCAGGCCCAGTCTGGTCCCGGTCTGTCCCAGTCTCAGTAGGGCTCTGGTCCCGGTTTGGTCCCGGACCTGGTCCATTTGAACCAAAAGCTCTTAGTTCGGTTTGTTTTCGTTGGTGTGAAAGCGTCAATTTGATGCTTTGCACCACCTCGGAACCAGCCGCGGTTCTTGAGTGCGGAGGACTGGAGCAGCCCGTCTGGACCTGTAGGCCACAGCGCATTCTCGCTTTCCCCACACGGAACCAGCACGGAGACGATGTCATGGAACCGCTCGGACCGCTGGTCTCGGTCTCAGTTCCGCTCTGATCCCGCTCTGGTCTCGGACCTGGATCAGTCCTGGTTCACTCCGTACACGGTGCAAAAGTTCGGCATCGCAGTCACTGAAGTCACGTAAACGGGAAACGGCCGTTATCCGTCTTTTCCATTCTTCATTTAAACACAAAATCGAAAACTGAAAAAACGAATCGTTATCCGTTTTTTCATTTTGGTTTTGGAGACAAATAATGAAGAAAACAGTTGTTGTTGGGGTTTTTTTGTTTTGTTTTTTTTATATTGAAAAACGAATGAACTGATAGCGTTTGTATTTTCAATATATCCAAACAATATATGTTCTATCTATTAACCAGAAACACTCGCACTTTGGGACATTTTCACACATACAATCGTTTAATAAAAGCTGAAATATAATTCTTTGAGGTTTTCTTTCCTATCCACCTACAGCGCCTCCAGTTGACACGGAGAAACATTTGAAAATGTTGTCACTTTAATTGTTTCTTCCCCCCATTTTCCACTGTGTCCTTGGGCAGCGCATGATCTACCACATCTGACACAAATATTGGAATGTGTTTGTGTGAATGGCTGAAGGAATCTTTGAGCAACCCCCCCCGAAAAAGAGCTATATCTCCGGATCCATTTGCAATTTGTGTATCCATGGATTATTCAACAGTTCCCGGCCCGGTGGTTTCCTTGACTGTGCAGTGTGCATTCATTTAAATCCTTTCATTTGTTCCATTCTTAGGCGATGTGCTCCTAAAGATTGCGCACTCGCTCCTATACGCCGCCCACTGACAGCTGCAGATCCTGAGTAATGTCATGTAATTTGTGGGAGGGCTGGTGTATTCTGGCTCCGCTAAACAAGACGTTCCTTCCAAAACAACAGAATTTGTACAAAAAGTGCAGCACATTCAGTCACTCTGCACTTGTATGAGAGGGAAATATCAAAAACTGGAATGCTCTACAGCGATCTCGCCGGATGTCTAAGGCTTAACCAGTTGTCAAACAGATTTTGGATCAGCTGAAATGAACACTCGTAAGAAAAAATACATCAGCTGAATTCGAAACAAAGGTGAACGTTTCCAAACAGGTCAATCAAAAATGGTGTGTCAAACTAGGGCTGTAATAATAACCGAAATATCATGATATCGTCAAAGTAATATCATGGAAAATGCACACCCAAGTTCTTGTAGAGGTGCAAATGCAAGGAACAACAATCTCCAAAAGCTCCTGGTATTTTTACATTACGTTTCAGCAAAAAAGCCTTCGTCGGATCGTTTTTCTTGCTTTGGACCACAGTATAGAGAGAAGAACTCAGTCTAAATCTGTGTTAAACATGTGCGAACGACACAAAACACAACTCCGGGTCTGTTTGTGAAGACGAGACGACATTAGAACGAACACTACGGGTCAAAAGTTTTAAAACACCCACGTTTTTCCAGTTATTTATTGCAATTCAAGTCGTGCAAGTCTAATGAAGAGCTTGAAATGGTACAAAGGTAAGTACCAGGGACGTAACAATAACCAAAATATCATGATATCGTATCGTCACAGTTCCACAATAATATCGTGGACATCACAATATGTCGAATTACAAGTCTCTTTGCTTAAATTAAAGTTAAGATGCAACAATAGTTAAAAAAAAAGACAGAGGGAACTACATAGACCGGGGGTGTCAAACTCATTTTGGTCCGGGGGCCGTATCCAACCTACTTTGATCCCAAAGGGGCCGGAACAGAAAACTCATGTCATATAAACCCCAAAAATAACAATAAGTTCAAATATTTGTGCAGAGAAACACAAATCTATTACAGAAATCTTTTTTAATTGATTAATTCTTTCTTATAATATTATGAACAACCTGAAAAGAAAAATTCTATTTCAACACAATGTTTTAACATTAACTTGTATGCAAATTGGAGTAAGTCCATTTTTCTTGGAAGATCCTGCAGTCGGCTCCACTTTTCTCATTTTGGACATTTTTCTGATGAAGGTGTCACGGTCAACAGTCAAAACGATCGTCATTTAAGAGCGTTTGGAAAGAGACAAGTCTTCATTTGTGCTGCTCTGGTGGGAGGGGCCACGTACAGAGACGCTGGAGACGCTGCTGTGATAAACACCTCAGAAAACTACCAATATTTTAATAGAAAATATAATTCAAATATTTTAGTAGAAAATCAGCCGAGGGCCACATTAAAGGTCTTGGAGGGCCGGATCTGGCCCCCGGGCCTTATGTTTGACACCTGTGACATAGACCATGATCCTTTCCATTTCAGTGCAGACAAGTAGAAATAACAGTTCTAAGCACTTTTAAGTCTTAGTTTTTTGGATTAAATCTTGTCAAGGTATTTTAAGAGGAAAAAGTATATCGTACCATGAGATGTTTATCGTGAAAATATCGTACCGAGAGATTTGGATATTGTTACATCTCTAATCCTGAGCCTCCCCACCATATCATGAGCTTTCCAACGATATCACAATAAATATTGTACTGTGAGGTTCATACCATGACGATATTGTATCAGAAGACTTGGATATTGTTACTCCCCTATATCAAAATGTTGTCATAGTTTGAAATGTTATAAGTTATGGTTCATGTAGCTTTAGTCTTTTACTAGCAGTTTATAGAAACATCTGAACCACACTCTGAGCCTCTTACCTTCAGGTTTGTGCTGAGGCATGGTGGTTGAGAAGATGGCTTCATAGCACAAAGGTTCTGATTATCGGCTCACCTGGGTTTTTCTTTGTGAATTTACATGTTGTCCCTGTGTCTGGGTGTGTTTCTTCTTGCTTCCTCCGTCAGCCTAAAACATTCACAATAGGTGAAAGCTTCCAGTGAATGTAGTCCTGACTAAAGGCCTGTTTACATACTATTAGTGACCAGAGAAGGATCTGCAATCACCTCTGTCAAATTCTGGATGCATCAGGTCGTCGCAGGCGAGTCAGACGGATGTGGACGAGACCTGGAGAACCAGTCGATGGTGGGACGACTGTGTGGAAGGAGGAGCTGATGAAAATGCGTGACGTGAAAGCTTCTGTATGTCCAAAGATGCACATGTTGCTTTAAATACAAACAGACACAATCCAATTTCACACATTTTGCATCACCGTAAACACACAGATTTCCTCCTGAAAACGCTCGTCTAAACACGGATTAAAAAGTGAAGACGCGATGCCACTTTTGCATCTTCTGTTCAGACCGTCATCATATAAATGGAGTCCAAGGTCAACATCATGAAGATGGGTCTTGGGGCGTGGCACCGTGTGATGAGGTTCCCCAGCAACATTGGAGAACTGGTCAAATTCCACATGGGCACAATAAAATATACTTTAACCATCACCCAACATGTTGCTTAGAGCATCTCCACAAACCTTCTCCTGCTTGTTTGAGTGGAAATGTAGTTTCTTTGACTATAATCTTCGAGCCTGATTCATCAGCCGGTTTCACTTTGTGGAAACTGTCTGACCTCGCAGCATTAGGATTCGTGCGCTCAACAGTAGGCGGGTACGTTTTTTATTTAAGCAATCGCTGCTATTTGGTCGTGACGTAAGTAATGCGCCAAATCCCGTAAGAAGAAGGGCAATAATGTTTTTCCCCTTAATTAAATTCAGCAAACATTCTCTTGTTCCTGCTTTAAATCCTCGATCTCGGGAATCGTTGCAACACAAAATGTATGTCTTCGTCTACATCAATCTCGACCGCTTTGTTTACTGTTGTGCTGTACCACAGAGCTTCGTCTACAATTTTACGATTCCTGACGTAATCGCCGGGGAGAAATGAAATTGAGCAGAGGCACTAGGTGGCACCAGCCTGGCTAATAATTTTCCACACTTTGGCATGAAGAATGTTCCAGTGTATAGTTTGCTTCCACTTCCACGCTTCCACTCAGTCCCAGAGGAGCAGCGCACTTGTGTCTGTGCGACTTAAAGGACATTGAAAATGAAATGCATTTTCTGTTTTACTGTCCTTTGTATCATGACCTTCGCTGTCAGTTGTTGTCTAATGTGTCTTTCTGTTGGTTTGTTATGTCTGATGAGGAGAGACTGAAGTATTTGTTTAAATGTAATGTTTTCAAGTTGGCTCAGTTTGTGCTGAAAGCCTGGGACCTCCAGAAGAGGACACTTTATGTTATGTCTGTCTGCTTCTTGTTTTATGTGTTTTATAAGTCCATGTGGGCTGGGCACCAACTAAATGGTGCATGACACTAAATAAATAAACTAAACTAAACTAAACTAGTTTTGTCTTTCTTTTTCTATGGAAACTTTACACATTTTCTATTAAGGCTAAGTTAAATGTTCGTTAGTTAATCGCAGTGTCCAGAGTTATTCACTACACATTTATACAAACATAGGCTACTGAACTTTCCTTCCGTGTTGTTTTTGTCCTCTGTTTTATTCCATCTGTTTATGCTCCTTAATTTCTCTACACCCCGTTATAAGCCACACCGTCCTCTTCATTCCATACCTTCCCAGCTCCATTTAACACCATTACCGCGTACTGTAGTGGCCCTTAGTGAGTTTGACGTAAGTGATCCAAACAACTCCTCCTGCAGTGGCTCCGTGTCAGGCCTGGTTTTTGCTCCGGCGCTGTGGCTCATTGACCTTGGTGCGCGCCCGGGCAGTGATGAATGGGCTGGGGGGAGTGTGTAAACAGCGTGAGACACCTGGGGGCCCGTCCTGGAGGGGGTGCTCCGGCACGCCGTATTAATGCGAACATGAACTACGTGTGTCTCCCCGGGCGCACCATTGATGTAATTACATGTTTTGTCATTATTCATATCGAGATAGATGCGGGCGCACAGCGGGGCCACGGCGCGGAGAGGAGTTTAGCCACACGCCGGCATCCGAGAGGGTTTTTTAAAAGGAATTTTCGATGCAAAAGCTAGAAAAATGTACAGAGGGAGCAGTTGCATAAATCATCGGTGGGGGAGCAAACAGCCAGCAGGAGCGGTAAAGGGAGAATGGATACGAGTTGACGGAACACACGGGTTGTTGCATTGGGTTTATGGAAAATGTCCAAAAAGCCAAAACGTTTTACATTCTGAAAAACAATGCTTTACAATCTGTGATAAATTACGGTTTATTAAATTAGATTAATGTGGCGAGCTTTGTCTTGAACATCTCGGGGTCCTGAGGTGCGTTCCTGAACTAAATGTTTCTGTGTCCTTGGGGTTGCTTTATGCCACACACTCCATCTGCTCCATCAACTTAAAAGCCCCGTGCATGATTTTTTACCTACATTTGTCTTGTTCCAGTACAGATATATTGTATAAACAGCTCTTGAGGTGAAAATGTGTCGTCCCTGCTTATAAACTCATCACAGTAATACTTATAAGCCTGTCAAAATGAACTTGTTTTGTTTTTCCCATTTGAAAATCAGGTACTATGGGGTTACTTTTGTCTCATTATATTCACAAATACACAGATCTACAAATTGGTTTCTACGTGTTTTGATCCACAAATGCAAACTTAATATGTGTAACTTGTATTTTGGTATTTACAAATAGACGTGTGTTGGAGCCAGTTTATATTTATTTAAGAAATTCTTAATTTGATGAATTGTATATAATATTAAAATGCATTTTTCTTTATTATAGAATTTTTATTGTAGGTTTTCCTGATCTCCTCTCCCCTCCTCCTGCAGTCAGGTTTATCTTGTCCCCTATAGCAGCAGGGTGGGGAAGGCAGTGCCAGCAGAGAGGAGAAGATACTATTTTCTGACCACACATTATTGCAAAAAGAAAGTCAACCATGGAGAATTATTTTTTTATTCTTTAAAATAAATGTATCTGGGATCTCCGCGAGTGCTTATTTTTTATGTGAGTTACAAACCTTCTCAAACAAAAAGGGCACAACAATGTGTATTTGTAAATATATTGTTTTTTATTTGCAAAAAGAGATAGAATTAGAGAGAGAGAGAGAAGAGAGAGAGAGAGAGAGAGAGAGAGAGAGAGAGAGAGAGAGAGAGAGAGAGAGAGAGAGAGAGAGAGAGAGAGAGAGAGAGAGAGAGAGAGAGAGAGAGAGAGAACCCCGAGTCCGTGGAGCGGGGTATGTGTCCACAAAGTGCGTTCAGGAGACGGCTGCATTGGAGCTCTTTCGCCCGCGGTCATCTGAGGGTCTGCGCAGGCACAACTCTGGGTTCAGACACTCGGTTCTGGTTTAGTCCTGTTTTAGTTCTAGTTCAGTCCTGGTTCAGTTCTGGTTTAGTCCTTAGCTGCTGAGGTGTTTGATAACGTAAACATTAGCCTAAGTGACGTTAAGTTAGCGAGAGACGCTTCCATTTCAACAATGTCAAATGTTTCGTGTGCCAGCTGCTGCCCCCTGCTGGTCAAGTACGTGTCTGTATTTTGTGGATCTGTCTGAGTTTCTGGTTTTCTCAAAATGAGTGTCTCAAAATTACGTCATACCAGAAATCAGTGGATTTGTGTAACTGGTGATCCACAAATCACATTTTACAAACATAATTTTTAGTTTTACAAATGAAATATTTTTTTTGCAAATGAAAAAAGAATATATTTACAATTATACATCTATTTGTAAATACCAAGATATAAGTTACAAATATTAAATTTACATTTGTGGATCAAAGATCACCATCTGTGTATTTGTGAATATTATAATATTAAAATAACCCTAAAGGTACTGCATCTTTAAAATTTGAACAATAAACCAGTCCTCCAGTGAGATCCTCCAGAAAAGACACAGAACCATGCGTGCTCTGCCCTTCACAAGTACCCTCAATGCTGTATGTCTGAGTCAAGCCCCGGGGTCTCAAAATGGTCTCAAAATTCAAGTCAATGGGCCAAGCTCAATGGCGCATGACTCCAGATTAGCTTTTGACCCAGTGAGGTTCTTCCAGTGGCTGTGGGCCAATTGAGCATGTGCAGTAGAGCTCTTTTCTCCAGCAGGTACACAGGTATGCACACGATCGCACACACGGAGCATGGTCTCGTGTATCATGTGATCGCTTCGACCAATCAGAGCGAGAGGAGCTAGATGGAAGCAGACTGTAGCCAGAGCGAACGATTATTATAAGAGTTTTTTAAGACAACTGAAAGATTTTGAGCTGAGAAAAAGTTTATCATCTAAAAATAGGTATAAATTGCAACAAAATCCGATATTTTTGAAAGTTGTAGGTGCCCTGTTAGCCAGGCTGGCGCCACCTAGTGCCTTTGCTTAATTTAATTTCTCTCCACAAAGTGCGAGTTCAGCAAAGAGCCATATATTCAGGCAAGGCAAGGCAAGTTTATTTGTATAGCACAGTTCATACACAAAGTAATTAAAAGTGCTTTACAGAATAAGAAATACATTAAAATCACAATAAAAAACATAAAGAATCATAAAGAAAATTTAAAAAGAGAGACATAAATTTGAGAGAAGAGTGCGGAATGAAAACCTTTCAGTCATATGCACAGTGAAACAGAACCAGTGTTGCCAAGAATTCCCGAGATCGAGGATTTAAAGCTGGAATAAAGAGAATGTTCGGTGAATTTTATCAAGGGGAAAGACGTTATTGTCCTTCTTACTACGGGATTTGGGAAAAGCTTAATATACCAGTTAACCCTGTTAGAGGCACATTACATACGTCACGACCAAATAGATAATAAATCCTCGATCTCGGGAATCGTTGCCAACACAGAATGTCTGTCTTCGTCTACATCCATCTCGACGCTTTGTTTACTGTTGTGCTGTTCCACAAAAGGGACCCAGACAGATGCGATGAGTTTGACGTCATGGCTTCACAGCTTTTCACTGATTTACCGGTGCACAGTCTACAACTTTTGGGATTCTTGTAAACCGTCTAGTGCAGGGGTGTCAAACTCATTTTGGTCCGGGGGCCGTATCCAACCAACTTTGATCCCAAAGGGGCCGGATCAGAAAACTCATGTCATATAAACCCCAAAAATAACAATAAGTTCAAATATTTGTGCAGAGAAACGCAAATCTATTACAGAAATCTTTTTTTAATTGATGAACTCTTTCTTTTACAAAATATTATAATATTATGAACAACCTGAAACTTTAAGAAAAATACAATTTCAACACAATGTTTTAACATGAACTGTTTGTAAACAGGAATAAGTCAATTTTTGTTGTAAAATCCTGCACTCGGCTCCACTTTTCTCATGTTGGACATTTTTCTGATGAGGGTGTCACGGTCAACAGTCAAAACGATCGTCCTTTAAGAGCGTTTGGAAAGAGACAAGTCTTCATTTGTGCTGCTCTGGTGGGAGGGGCCACGTACAGAGACGCTGGAGACGCTGCTGTGATAAACACCACAGAAAATTAACAAGATTTTAATAGAAAATTTTATTAAAATATTTTAGTAGAAAATCAGAAAAACAGATTAAAGGTCTTTGAGGGCCGGATCTGGCACCTGGGCCGTATGTTTGACACCCCTGGTCTAGTGTATTCCAATTCCTGACTCGCTGGAGAGAAATTAAATTGAGGAGAGGCGCTAGAGGACTTTACACAAAAACAAGATGATCACTGACAATTTGAAATGACTGAATCTTTATCTTGATTGATAAAAAACTTGCACAACTCTACAGCATTTCTATCATAATAATACTGCATTTCTCCATATCGTACACACAGTTCAAAATTAAACATTTACTTTGTCCGCCTGAAATCTAGACAAACCCGCATATACATATACTGTTTTCCATGTGACCACTTTTCATTACTTTGCCTTGGTGCATCCGCAGAACTCTTAAAAGCGCATCTTCCCTAGTCTGCGGTGTGATTTTAAAAGCCCTGCTCTCCGTCTCTCCTCTCCCCGCTCTGTGTTTGTGACAATTCTAATGAAATGCGACCTTTGCCTGACGCACAATCTTCTGTTTGTCTGATTCTCTAAAAGGCATCCCTCTAAATCATTCATGTGCTGCGTGTATTCTCGGTATAGTTTCTATTATTCAACCGGTGGTGGGAGAATGACAAGGTTGAAATGCAAGCCGAACCTTTCAGAGCTGTTTCTTTCTCTTTTCCATTTGGAGCTTTTAAAACGGTGGAGAGCATTTGGGAGAGAATGGAGCGGCGAGATGTGTCCATGTTTGAAGTGCCCGGAGAGTTTAGATTAGCGTCAAGGCGGTGAGTGCTTTATGGAGCCAGCTGTCCACACGTTTTACTTCAAAACAAAAAAAGTAAAGTATGCCAGATGTCTTTCTACTTTTGCTTCCATATCTTGTTTTGAATTTGTATTGTAATGAGATTAGGTTTCAGGTTTTTCTTGTATTTCGTCTAAAGTTTGTGGAGGTAATTTTAGAGCTGAACTGATTTGAACTAATCTTATGAATCTGTGCGCACGAAACTCTGAGAAGCATTACCACTGACATTAAATTGAGCATTTTGAGTTCTAGGAAAGAAGATGGACTTAAGACGGTTTAGGTAAATGGTGGCTGAGTGGGTAGCAGTCTCTGGAGATGGGTCCACTGCTCCAGACAGAGTCCTGCATGGGTCCATTTTTTGGAGATCCACCAGCATGATACAGCACCACACCCACCCGTTAACCTATGACTATATCAAAGATAAATCTGCACCCAGACGCGGTAACATGAGTTGATCTCCTCCGCTGATGGTTTTATGTAATAAAAAACTCTAAAGTCTCTCTCAGTCTAGTTCATAGTTCTGGGAAAAGACGGGAAATGTCTCTTGTTTCCAGGGCAATGGATGCCCTGGACACACGTCAAGTATTTTTCTCCTGTTCGTCGTTAATTTTATTCACCTGTGTGTAATCACTACCTGCCCGTAAAATTCCAGAACGTTAAAATCCGCCCGTTTCAGCAACTATTTGCGGGTACCCACGGTGCAGGACTCTGGTTCCAGGTTGCCCTAGCGACACTGAGAGATGGGTCAAATGCAGTGGGCAGATTTGTGTTTTGTTTCATTCACACGTTTGAATAATACTCAGAGTAATCCGTTATTACTCTGCCTACATGCCCAAAGCAGTAGTTTTCAAATTAACAGCTGCCTTTTATCTTTTGAGCAATTCCAGAGTGGGAATTATCCAAAATATTTCTATTTCTGTACAGAGTTTAAAAAAAAAACAGAGTACTTCCTGTAATACCACATGACATCACAAGGTGGAACAGAGTGTTTTTTGTTTGATCATATATATACATAGTCTGTGTCTTAGACGTTTGTGAATGAAACCAAACAAAACTCCAGATATTGATGAGGAAACATTCTAATATAGTTCAGAAAATAGTGTATTATGAGCCCACTTAAAACTAACTAAATATACATTTCATCCTTTCGTCTCTGGGGTAACCGGTCAGGATCAGTGGGCAACCAGAGTGCAACAATTAGAAACCTATATCCAGACTCTCTGAAACAGCATTATGTCACACAGGCTCACTCCACAGTCTGACAAAGCATGATGGGGTTAAAGGTCAAAGCAGAGATGGCGTCATTCAAGGTAATTATAGTAAATGCGAGGTGTGGCAAGCTAGCCAGGAAAATAACAACAGCTGGGTAATCAAGAAATGTTACAAGATGAGTCTGTTTATGGGTGTTGTGACACTTCTATTTCAGTACACACTTCTTTTCTTTCTAAGCAAAATACATAATTAAGTCAACATATACAGAGTTTGTGTTAGACGTGTGAATAAAACCAAACAAATCCCCAGGTATTAATGAAGAAACATAATATAGTTCAGGGAATAGTGTATTATGAGCCCCTTAATATGCACATAAAACTAACTAAATATATATTTCATGTCTTCAATGAACAATCTTCTTTCCCTCTCCCCATTTCACCTCCAAAATAGCTAAAACTGTGCAAACTCCAGATGTGTTAATAGCTTGACTTAATAGTGTTGACCTGTCAGCGCCTCCACCATTAAACTCTGGAGGTGTTTCATGAACTTCAATATTTTCTCTGCGATCCTCGTCTGAAGCTTACTGTTTCCAAGCAACAATTTAATGAAAATCCAATGTGCCGTCCCGGGCTTTGTCTCCGCTCGCTATTTATATCCGCAGACAGTGGCGAAGAGTTAATCACCTCGCGATGTGTCACCGCGTTGTTTGGGGTATGCGCACTCCAGAGCTCCTCCAGACTGTCTAAAACAACGTTATGTCACGCAGGCTCATAAACAAGACACTCTGCGGTCTGAAGGCGAAGCGTGATGGGGTGAAAGGTCAGAGCACTTTTCAGAGATGGCGTCATTCTGGGTAATTATTGTAAATGCGAGATGTGGCGAGCTAGCCAGGAAAATAACAACAGCTGGGTAATCAAGAAATGTTACAAGGTGAGTCTCTTTATGGATATTGGATGTGGTCATACTTGCTTTTTTCAGTCATTCTAAGCTAAAAATATGCTCTAAAGACTATGGTAGATTTAATATTGCCACTGGAGTAAACGGTTAGGAGCAGTGGGCAACCAGCATACAACAATTAGGAACCTATATCCAGACTAAACCAGCGTTATGTCACACAGGCTCACTCCACGGTCTGGTGAAGCATGACGGGTTGAAAGGTGAAAGTGGAGATGGCATCATTTAAGGTAATTATTGTAAATGTGAGATGTGGCGAGCTAGCCAGGACAATAACAACAGCTGGGTAATCAAGAAATATTATAAGGTAAGTCTGTTTATGGATGAGTGTTGTGACACTTTTATTTCAGTATATATATATATATATATATATATATATATATATATATATATATATATATATATATTATATATATATATTATATAAAAAAGTTGTAATGTGAGATGTGGCAAGCTAGCCAGGAAAATAACAACAGCTGGGTAATCAAGAAATATTACAAGGTCTGTTTATGGATACTAGATGTTGTGACAGTTTCTTTTATTCCAGTATATAGTTTGTTGTTGTTTTTTTCTTTCTAAGCCTGTTTTAGAGACTAAGGTAGAATTAATTTGTCCTCTGCATTTGACCCATCATTTTGCCAGTAAGGTAACCAATCAGGAGCAGTGGGCAACAAGTAGGAACCTATATCTAGACTGTCTAAAACAGCATTATGTCACACAGGCTCACTCCACAGTCTGGCGAAGCATGATAGGGTGAAAGGTCAAAGCCGAGATGGTGTCATTCAAGGTAACTATTGTAAATATGAGATGTGGCAAGCTAACCAGGAAAATAACAACAGCTGGGTAATCATGAAATGTTACAAGGTGAGTTTGTTTATAGATAGTGAGTGTTGTGACACTTACTTTTATTTCAGTATATACTTTTTTATTTTTTTTTTTTTTTTTCTAAGCTTGTTTTAGAGATTAAGGTAGATTTAATTTGTCCTCTGCATTTGACCCATCCTTTCGCCAGTAGGGTAACCAATCAGGAGCAGTCATCAACAATTAGGAACCTAAATCTAGACTGTCTAAAACTGCATTATGTCACACAAGCTCACTCCACGGTCTGGCAAAGCTTGATGGGTTGAAAGGTCAAAGCTGAGATGGTGTCATTCAGGGTAATTATTGTAAATGTGAGATGTGGTGAGCTAGCCAGGAAAACAACAGCTGGGTAGTCAATAAATGTTAAGGTAAGTCTGTTTATGGATAGTGAATGTTGTGACACTTACTTTTACTTCAGTATACATTTCTTTATAAGCAAATTACATGCTTTAGAGACTAAGGTAGACTTAAATTGTCCTCTGCATTTGACCCATCCATTTGCCACTGGGGTGACTGGTCAGGCAACCAGAGTACAGCAATTAGGGACCCATCTCCAGATTAAAACAAAATTACCTCATGCAGGCAAGACACTCTGCAGTCAGAAGGTGAAGCGTGTTCAGGTGAGAGGTCAGAGCACTTTTCAAAGATGGCGTCATTCAGCGTAATTATTGTAAATGCGAGATGTGGCGAGTTAGCCAGGAAAATAACAACAGCTGGGTAAAAAAAAAAAAAATGTTATAAGGTGAGTCTGCTGCTTCTTGAATATTCGATAAGGTGATACTTGCCAGATGTATGTGAGTTCAGTATACAGTTTTCTTACTAAGCTAAATAAAATATTCAAGAGAAAGGTAGACTTTATTGTGCATTTGTCCCATCCTTCAATACATGCATCCCGAATTTCGGACTTCCGGTCATTGCGCAATGCATACTGGGAAGGGTTCTCTGAAAAAGTGAGCATCAAACCGCAAATTTTGATTTTGTTTATGTTTCTAGTTCTGATATTGTCATATTTAAGTTATGGGATTCGGACACTGTAATTGCTTGGTGGTTGGGTGTCCCATCAGCGGAAAATGGGCTTCGGAAGTTTGCGAACTCCATAAATACAAAGGGGAATCAGATCCGTGTGACTGCAAACCTCTGTTCAAACTGTTTCCCTTCCCAACAGAATTGAAAAATTGTGAAAGGCGAAGGTGATGGGCAGGATTGATCCACAGGAAGGATGAAAAAGGAAACCTTTGACCGTCTGAGAAATCATGCCAAGTTTGTAGCAAACATTTTGGATGTGCAGCACCATCAAAGCAAAATCCCGATCCCTCGCTCAACCTTGGTTACAGATTTAAAAAGTCAAAGCCAAAACGAAAAGCACCAGCTGTTCGCCAAGAAACACCTTCCATGAAAATGTGAGCTCAGCCTGCATGTATGGCTTGGTTAGATGGAGGATTTTAAGAATTGTGCCTGTTTTGAGTTGACAGGGGAAACTTAGGCTACATTTACACAGAAACAAATCATTGTATCAACCTATTTGAAATTATCTGTGTCCAGACATGTCGTTTCTGTGTCTGCAATCCTTCCCTATCCACACAGGTTTGAGCATATTTGTTTATGTTTTACAGAAATGATACTTAAAACCACATGGATAATTTGCATAAACTGAGCACTCAAAAAACAGCTCACTCCTTGTGCGCTGATGCAGTTCAGGTTCTGTTGGGCTAAAGGACACGACTCAGTCGAATATGAGTGTTCTTTCTGTGACAGAGGGGTGTTCTGCTGATGGTGAGTCTGTTCTGTGCTTCTATCATGTTGGAGATGGTTCATGTGAAACTTTTCAGGGATTATACGTCTGCAGGTCATACTCATAGACGTATATATGAATGGACATATATTCTAGCCTCTTAACATTTTGGCAGTGAATTTCTTCGTGGCGCATAGACCTACATCAGTGTATCAGCGTTTTCAGGCATCCACACAGTGCCGGATCAGATAAATTTGTGGGAGTTGGTGACACCAGATCGTTCCGTCTCTGGAGCTGTTTTCAATCAGACTAGTGTGGACGAACACTGCATCCACAACGAACGACTCGAATACGTACTAGTGTGGATGGGGCCTTAAGTGTCTGGAGGATATGGACATAAACACAGGGAGAACATGCAAACTTCACAGAAAAGCCAAAAGCTAATACTTAATTAAATCCAGAACTTCCTTGCTGCTTTGCACTTGTCAGTTTATTAAAAACACAGAACAACCATGTCTCAATATGTTTATTTTTTCAGCTTTAAAAGGTCGATGTATTGTGCTGGCCTTGTGTTGTGAAAGAGTACACAACCACACTATTTTATTTCTTAAGACAGTGTTTCAATTGATTGAGCTATATTTGTATTCCTGACACACAGACTAGACAGCGATATTTGTGAAAGATTTATGCCGTAACCATGGCAACAGAGACATAACCGTAAACTTGGCTGAACTTTGCCTTTTGGCAGTAAGGCACATCCCCGGTTCTCTGAGCGACAAATCCACATTTCAGGCTTCAGACCAATCCTACAAAATGAGCAGAGATTTCACAGAGGATTGCTTTGAAAATGAAAACTTGTAGCTGCACATAGTGGTTCATCACAGGGTCAGAGTAGACTGTGAGATAGGGACTTGGATTTATATCACTCATTTTGTTGGCAAGATAAATATAACTTTTCGTATTGCAACGTATCCTTTTTTTCAGTTTCAACTCGAATGGGTTTTTGTTGAGGGAAAGAGTTTTAGTATTTAGTTTGAAAAAGGTTTAACGATTATATTTTACGTGTTATTCTTAAACTACATCTACCCCGGGGCTAAGGAATAGAAGTGTGGCTGCTAATCTGTGCCAAATCTAAATGGAGCTCAGTGTAGCCTGCGCTCGAACAGTTTTGAAAAGGTATTATAATCACAACCTGAACTAGGGTTGCCAATTTTCTGGATTTAAGTATTAGAATTGGCAAACCAAATGAGAAATTCATGTGAGGCTCATTCTGACTGTCAACAGCTTGGCACTCACAACAACATGTCCAGTGTTTTTGTAATTAAGAATAAATCAGCATTAAAAATTATATTTGATTTGAACATTTCTGCGTCATATCTGTGGACACAGACTCTAATTTGAAATACTATTAAAAATACATATGGTTCCTTTTGAGAATAATGTGGAATTCAACACAAAGCGATAACATTTCAACGGGGATAAACCTAGTGTTTCCGCTCAATTTTATTTCTCTACAGTGACTAGGTCAGAAATCAGAATGATTCCCGAGATCAAGGATTTAAAGCCGGAACAAAGAAAATGTTTGATGAATTTTATCAAAGGGAAAGACATTATTGTCCTTCTTCTTACGGGATTTGGGAAAAGCTTAATATACCAGTTAGCCTCATTAGCTGCACATTACATACGTCACGACCAAATAGCAGCGATTGGTTAAATAAAAAAGTACCCGCCTACCGTCACGTGAACGAATCCTAATGATGCGAGGCCACGAAGTGAAACCGGCTAATGAATCAGACTAACAAACCGTAGCCGCTGTACCAGAAAAAAAAAAATATTGTGCACTTTTAAACAGTGTATGGTTTGGCAAAAATGTTGTGCGCAATTACTTATTCATTTTGAGAGTCCAAAGAAACCATCTGCGCCTCTAGAGTGGAACATTCCAGACAAAACATAACATCTCCACGGAGACAAGCAGGTCAAAATAAATCTGTGTGCTGTCTGCATCTAATTACTGTGCGTCAGAGGTGGGACCAAGTCGTTGTTTTGCAAGTCTCAAGTAAGTCTCTAGTCTTTGACCTCAAGTCCGAGTCAAGTCCCATGTCAAATAAAGGCAAGTCCAAGTCTAGTCTTGAGTCACTGGCCCATAAGTCCAAGTCTAGTCCAAGTTGTCTGCTTTGAGCTTCAAGTCATTTCAAGTCTTTAAATCAAAGCACTATAGCTTAGATTTTTGCAATGTATATGAATTTTTTCAGATAAATTGTACTTTAAAAAATCATAGTATATTTATATATAAATATTTATGAGTATGTAAGAGTTGTAGAAATGTAAATTTTTCCTTTTTAAATGTCTTGACAAGATCATAGTGTGAATCATTTTATCAAGTCAAGTCTCAAGTCCTAAAAATAGTAACTCAAGTCTATCTCGAGTCCAAGTCACGACTTGCGAGTCCTCACTGCTGCTGTGTGTTTTACTGATTGAGTATCAGGAAGTGATATGCATCCCACTGTACGATATTTATTGCGATATTACCATAATAATCCCAAGAATTCAAGTAAAAATATATTTCTTCATGTTGTTTGCACTGAAATGAATCATGGGATACGTAGTTCCCTATGTTTATTAGTTGTTGCTACATAAAACAAGTCATTCAAGTAGAGGAACTTGTGATTTGATATTATTGTGAGACTTTTGACGATACGATATCATGTTATTTTGGTTGTTACATCGCTAGTTAGTTCATTTTTTCACATTTTTAAAACAGTAAAAATCCAGCACGGAGCCTTTAATAGAAGTCGTCTTAGCCAGAAATGTACACTATATAAAAATGGCACTTGGCCTATATAGACTATACAAGTTGTGAAAATGGTTCTATATTTTCCTTCTCTCTCAAACCAATATGTGAAAGTACTCCTCACTCCATCCTCTGTATCCTGGAACGTCCCTCGCCCACTTTTAAAAATATCATTTCTACAGATAGTACTTGAGAGAGAATAGACTGACAGTGGCGGTTTCAGTTGGATAGTTTCAATCACGGCAAATGGATTTTCCAAATGCCAAAGTAGAGCGGCTTTTATGGATTGGTCCTCGCCGAAAACGAGAGCAAACTCATTTGGGCGGAATGTGCGGGGAGAAATGTGAGGGGAGAAATGTGCCTTGTCCTCTGGTGCGAGTCGGATCTGTGGAGAAGTGAAGTCCACCGCTGCCTGCTGAGGTGTGAACCAATGGAGAAGCAACACGTGTTCAACAAGCAAACGAAAACTGAACATGTGCGGGGTTGGACTAGAGGGACAACCAACAGGAGAACCGAGATGTCATACTGTAGATTTGAATAAATAAATGTGGATCTAGATTGGAATTTAAAGGGGTTATACTATGCAAAAATGATTCTCGTGAGTTTTTTAACCACATTATAACGTTGTTACCTCCTCAACAACATATTTGTTTCATTTACACATGTTTTAGTAATGAGACATTGTTATTAGTCGCGACAGTAGCTCAGCTGGTGGAGCGTTTGTCCACTGATCATTGGTTGAGCGGTCACACAGCTACCACAGATGAATGCTGTTGTTGTGTCCTTGGGCAAGACACTTAACCCACCCAGTTTACATCAGGTTTACATCAGGGGTATCAAACTAAAATTCACACAGGCCAAAATTAAAAACTGGGACTAACTCGTGTACAAATTAAATATTTACTAAACAATTTCAACAACATCTGCATGTTTTCTACAAAATAATAACAACATTTTAAATAAATAATGTCTCTAGTCTATCTGTAGTCAGTGGGCCAGCTCTAATACATATTTGATATGATCTTGCAGGCCAAATATAAATTATGTCAAGGGCCAAATTTGGCCCCTGGGCCTGAGTCAGACATGTTTGGTCTACATTGGTGTGTGTGAATGGGTGAGTGGTTCATTGTTGTAAAGTGGCTTGAAGGTGGAAAAGTGCAAAATGTTCTTATCTACTTTGTGATGTCATGAATTCCTGACCTTGTCAAATATTAAACTCTGGTAATTTTATTTAGAGCGTTGAACAATTTACTACCAAGTATTCTACAAAGCTTGTACAAAATGAGAGAGAGAACTCATCATTTTAGAGCAGGGATCATCAAACTAAGGCATGCGGGTCAACTCTGGCCCTCCACGCCCTTTTGACCGGCCCCCAGTCCCTCTGCCCCACACCACTTTTTGGCAAATAATAACACGTCTGCGTCTTGTATTTTGTAGATTTTTGGTCAATTAAAAATTATATTTACATGAAGTATTTATATTTACTTAATTATATGACATATTTACATTTGCCATCGAATTTCCGTCACCTGACAAGCTCGAGATCAAACAGTGACAGTCAACGCGTGGGCAAAGTTCTGTAGTGCAGTTAAGGACAGCAAAATGACTCGTGTTAAAGTTGACAGAAAGTGCCGAGTTTTCAAAGAACAGTGGACGACCAATTATTTTTTGTTCAGTGCAAGGACCATGCTGTTTGTCTGATATGTAAAGAAAGTGTGGTGGTGGTTTTCAAAGTATATAATCCACGTCGTCACTACGAAACCCGCGACAAAGAGTATGCGATTTTGCGAGGGCAAACGAAAGAAGATATGATGAAAGCCAAGAATGTGAGCCCCAGAGAAAAAAAGTTTGATGACCCCTGTTTTAGAGGGTATGGAAATTTCAAATGCCTAATGTTCAAGCCGTAAAACTCTGGAACAGTCTGGATACACGTCTCAAGAAATGCCAAAATATTCATAAATTCAAGTAGTTATATAAACATTTGGTCTGGTCTGGTCTGTAAAATGTCTGAAAAATGCAAAAGAAAGCTCACTGTGTAAGATTAGAAGAGTGGAGGTGGGATTAAATAAGTTTTCTTCTTCCCACTCCTTTTTTGGGTTACATGTTCCATTGTATAAGAATGTAAATCTCTCACTTGCCCAAAATAAACACATAAACAAATAAAAAATGAAGCAAGATTTAAGCTTTAGCATCCATAAAAAGACTTGGTAAAAGTTCTGGATTTACACATCACAACAGGGCCGCAATATCAGACTATGGGCAGTATTGAAAGAGCTGGACTGGTGCATTGGGTCCCTCGTGATGTATTAGGTTAATATAGCAAGTTTCAAGATACAAAGGCCTTACATTGCAGTATTCACTCACTCCCCAGACTTGGTGGTGATGACCTGCCCTGGTGAGGACAAATGTTTCCATAACACTCATTTAATTCTACACAAACTGCATTTATTAACTGACCGGGCAGAACCACGCACGCTTTGACAAAACTTATCCCGTGTGCGTGATTGGCAGGCGGATTAATCAGTCAGTCAGGGAGACGCATGGTCTGTTCACGGTCAAAGTAAACTTGGCGGGCTACACGTAAAAATGGAGATAAAAATAACAAACGACTGAGAAACAATGTGGATTTTCTCCGAATCAACAATCGAAGCACCAAACTTTTAGCCTGATTCATCAGCCGGTTTCACTTCATGGAAACCTGGTCTGACCTCGCAGCATTAGGATTTGTTCGCTCAACAGTAGGCGGTTACTTTTTTTATTTAACCAATCGTTGCTATTTGATCGTGACATTTGCAATGCGCCAAATCCTGTAGGAAGAAGGATGATAAAGTTTTTCCCCTTGATAAAATTCACCAAACATTCTCTTTGTTCCGACTTTAAATCCTCGATCTCAGGAATCGTTGCCAACGCAGAATGTCTGTCTTCGTCTACATCCATCTCAACGCTTTGTTTACTGTTGTGTTGTACCACAAAAGGGACACAGACAGGCGCTCGAGTTTGACGTCATGGCTTCACAGTCTACAACTTCCGGGGTTCTTGCAAACCGTCTAGTGTATTCCGATTCCTGACCTAGTCGCTGGAGAGAAATGAAATTGAGCAGAGGCAATAGGTGGTGTCAGCCTGGCTACCAAACTATGACTTATCTCAAGTAAAAGAAGTTATTTATTTTGTTCTGGATGTTAGAAGAATTTCAGATAGGAGAATGACTGAACAGGCAACTACATTCATACATGGGCTACGTTTACACAGAAACGACTCACCATATCAGAAACAATTTGCGTCCAGACACGTCGTTTCTGTGTCTGCAAGTCTTCCCTATCCACACAGCTTTGAGCATATCTGTTTACGTTTAAACGAAACTTAAAACCACATGGCTCATTTGCATAAACTGAGCGCTCATAAAACATCTCGCCCCTTGTGCGTTGATGCGGTTCAGCTTCTGTCGGACTAAAGGACACGACTCAGTGGAATATGAGTGTTCTTTCTGTGACAGAGGGGTGTTCTGCTGATGGTGAGTCTGTTCTGTGTTTCTGTCACGTTGGAGATGGTTCGTGTTAAACTTTTCAGAGATTATACGTCTGCAGGTTGTACGCACAGACGGTATATATGAATGGACATATATTCTTGCCTTTTAGCGTTTTGGCAGTGAATTACTTCGGGGTGCATAGAACTACATCAGAGTATCAGCGTTTTCAGGCGTCCACACAGTGCCGAATCAGATCTGTACTCAGACGAATTCATGGGAGCTGGAGGCACCAGATCGTTCCGTCTCTGGAGCCGTTTTCCATTGGATTAGTGTGAACGAACACTGCATCCACAACGAAAACAACTCGAATACGAACTAGCGTTGATGGGGCCGTAGGTAAGACACTCATCAAAGCTGCGGTTGAACTACACACCTTCTGAAGTATGCTCAACTTTCAAAGCATCTGCGCTCTGCAAACAAAAGTATAATAATAATTGATTTAAACACACACCAGTTCCAGAGGACATAATGCGATTGCTAATTAAAATCATAATAATAAAGGTTTTAAGAGATTAAGTGTAGAATGTTCTTTTGGCGGATTCAGTCTAGCGCGACCCAATTACAGATACAAGTTTGATTCAATATAACAGCTGAGTAAATACAGCTATTTACTATTAGAATTTGTGCATTCTGGGACTACCAACTGTACCCACCCTCCCCAGATCTGCGCTCAGGACACAGTGGCAGCGATAAACAACACAGACTTTTTAATACCAGTCCACCAGCTGAGCCACACTAATGAGCCTATTTTAGTCTGCAAAGAAAACAGCGAAATGTTCATTATAAAAATACAGATGAGGAACTATAGCGGCAAGTAACATCCCTAGAATAAAAGGGTCTTACTGTAGTGTATTATGGTCCAAGTCTAAAGGATTAATTGTTTTGCAGTGGGCCTTCTGCGTCTGTAGCTTGCGTGAATAAAAATAAAATGTTAACGCTGACTCCTGTGAAGAAATGTAAGTTAAAGAAGAAATTGAAGTCATACCAAGGGCAAGTAGTCTATAGGGAGACTCTGAATATACTGCGATTCTTTTGGACGCAGGAAGAACATGCAAATTACACAGTGAGGGATCATTAAGCGACCATAAAGAATGTAGAAAATGAACTTTAAGCCATGATATAATATTGTTTTCTCATCAAAAACAGACCTAGAGTTGTGTTTTGTTTCATTCACACACATTAGTTTGTTTACACCTCCAAAGCTCGAAATGCTTTGTTCCCCCTTGTGATGTCATGAAGTTGTAGTTTCCAAGTTAACAGCTCCTTATCCACGACGAATGGTAGTGGTTCTGAGGAGTGGAGGGGAGCTTGATAGAAAATACTGTAGTTTAGAGGTAAGATCTTAAGACCGAGCCCAAGCCCAAGCCCGACCCGACCCAAAATTCGGGTCGGGTCGAGCTTAAAAATGTCCATCATTACTTCGGGTCGGGTCGGGCTCGGGCTTCAAATAAATATATGTTTATAAAATGTATGCTAAAACGATGTGTGGATACTAAACTAAGGAATACTTGTTATAAAATAAATAATATGGATAAAACAGAGAAGTAATGTAATGTAATTGCTATTTAACTACTAAACAGGATCCGCAGAGCCAGAGCTCTGCGCACGTGAACGCCCCCTTCATTTAATCATCTTCCCCTCCGCAAGTCTGCATCTATTTTGACCTGGTGTCCCCAATATGGAGGAGCAAGAAGTTAAGGATAAACTAAAGGCAGGAGAACTGAAAAGACAAACACGCACCGGTAAGAGTGAGGTGTGGAAAAGCTTCAAATTGATTGTTGAAAATGCTACAGAAACTTGTGTTGGCTTCGCTGAATGTCGTCAATGTGGCACTTTGCTTTCATACGAGAGCAAAAAGACTGGCACCTCGACGCTGAGCAGGCATTTAAACAGCTGTACTGGCAAAAGTGATGATCGTCAAACATCTATATTATCATTTGTTTCAAAAAATAAAATATGACATTTCGGGTTTTCTTCGGGCTCGGGCCTGCAAATCAAGTTAATTGGTCGGGCTCGGGCCGGGTCGGGTTTTAATACCCGCGGGCTGGGTCGGGTCGGGCTGGATTTTTTAGGCCCGATCTCACCTCTACTGTAGTTATGCCTTATGTGTTCATTCTGGTTGTGCTTACTGACCTCGAACCGATGTTATGTGATACACGGCAAATGTTTTAGTACGACTTTGTTAGGCTACGAAGCCGCACCACTTGATGGATTGCCAGAGCATTACGGCTCCCGTAGTTAGGGGCCTTGTGAAGTAAAGGGCAAAGTATGGTTCTGCATCGGCATTTATGACATCAGTGAAATGCTACAGAGGAAATATGTTCATGTTTTGATCTGCAGACTTATAATGTCTGAAAAGTTTCACATTAACCATTTCCAATGTGACAGAAGCACAAAACACTCACCAAAACAGACTCACCATCAGCAGAATACCCCTCTGTCACAGAAAGAACACTCATATTCCACTGAGTCGTGTCCTTTAGTCCGACAAAAGCTGAACCGTATCAGCGCACAAGGAGCGAGCTGTTTTATTCAACTATTACAGTTTATGCAAATGAGCCATGTGGTTTTAAGTTTCATTTCTGTAAAACATAAACAAATGTGCGCAAAGCTGCATCAAACACATTATTAAGTAATGTATATTTGAGTTCTCCTCATAGGAAATAATAAAAAAAAAACAAAGCTTAAATGATCCACTCACATTCACTTTCATAATCCACATTCACCAAGTCAGGGAGGCAACGCCGTCGAATTACGCCACGATCTGCCAATTAATCGAGGGCAATTCGTGTATCATTTGTTTTTTCATTTTTCAATATAAAACCAAAAATAAGAAAACGATAAAACAACTATTTTCTTCATTATTTGTCTCCAAAACCAAAATGAAAAAACAGATAATGATTCGTTTTTTTCAGTTTTCGATTTTGTGCTTAAATGAAAAATGGACAAAACAGATAACGGCCGTTTCCCGTTTACGTGACATCCGTGACTGCGATGTAGGACTGAACCAGGACTGATCAAGGTCCGGGACCAGAGTGGGACCAGACCGAGACTAGACCGGGACTGAGATCAAAACTGAGACTGGGACCAGACCGGGACCAGAGCGGACTCCGAGCTTTGATTCCGAGCCTCAGCTTCGAGCTCCTGCCCTGCCGTGAGCTCTGAGCCTCTGGTCTGGTCCCGCTCTGGTCTCAGTCTCGGTCTGGTCCCGGTCTGGTCCCGCTCTGGTCCCGCTCTGCTCTCAGTCTCGATCTGGTCCCGGTCTGGTCCCGCTTGGTCGCGCTCTGGTCTCAGTCTCGGTCTGGTCCTGCTCTGGTCTCGGTCTGGTCTGGTCTCAGTCCCGGTCTGGTCCTGGTCTGGTCTCGGTCTCAGTCCCGCTCTGGTCCCGGTCTCGTCTCGGTCTCAGTCCCGCTCTTGTCCTGGTCTGGTCTCGGTCTCAGTCCCGGTCTGGTTCCAGTCTGGTCCTGGACCTGGAACAGTCCTGGTTCAGTCCTACATCGCAGTCACGGAAGTCACGTAAACGCCCGTTATCCGTTTTTTTCCATTTTTCATTTAAACACAAAATCAAAAAATTATTTTCATTTTGGTTTTGGAGACAAATAATGAAGAAAACTGTTTTTTAATCGTTTTATATTGAAAAACAAATGAACGAATGATACACGGATTGTGGACGCCTGGGCTAAAGGGCTGTTTGTTTCTGTTAATGCTCCTTATAATCCAGTGCGACTTATGTATGAAAATAGACGAGAGAATTCAACATTACTGATATTGCTCCTTATAGTCTGAAAAATACGGTACTTGAGAAGCACTGAACCAGAGCAATTCATAAAAATCACTATTTTCAGCCACTCCACCTGAGCAATTAAAAAACACACACTCATGTCTATTCATACGTTATCTCTCCATGCAAAACACCCATCGCCAATCCGCTCCACTTTCGCTATCTCCCCTTTAGCGAGCTCCGTACATTCTCCGATAACATTTACCTGAGTTAGCTTCGCCTTGGACCTCCTCTTCTCTCCTCTCTTCTCCCAACACTTTCCCGTGTCCTTGGGAGCAGATGATGTGGGTAATTTGAGTGAGCGCGGACCTCGGCGCGACCCTGAGCTGCGCGGCTTCCGAAGGAGACGGGCCTTTTCTAGCGCCCGGGGGTTGAATAGCATTAGTGCGCGCGTAGCTGTTCAAATACATTACCACGGAAACCCCAAAGTCCGGCGAGCTCCAGGTATTCTTTAAACAGCCGGTGCGCCGAGATTAACTGACCTCAGCGCGCCTCTGCAAGGAAAAGAAGTGCGGCTTATCTCGTGTTAGTGTAGCACGGCTCACGTCACTTCAGCGTCGGACAATGTAAGAGGGAGATTAGAGAATGCATAAATGAACATTGGCTTCCATTAAAAGTATTAAAATGTTAAAGAACAGACAGTTTAAATAAGGCTTAATCCGAAGATATGAACTTTGAAAACTGAATAGAAATGGCTTTATCGCGGGGCTATTGTATTAAAGTTGTGCAAATGGGTTTTCTAAGCTGGAAAAATAAATACGTATTCAAATGGACTTGGCACTTTCATTTCGCTGGCGTTCTCGGCGCACAAGCACTTGGAGCTAAACTGTGGGCCACTTGCTGCAATTATGATCGAAGTTGGATCGTTTCATTTGGCAGTGGTTTACGAGATTTTGAATGCGAGTTGGGCGAAGTGAAGAAAACTCAATTTTGCTTCCAGTCCAGGCAAGTTAATTCAGAGAATCTGGAACTAAGGTGAATCGTTCTGATGTGTAATTTATTTGAGCTAAATTGAAACTGCTTCACTCCTCAGTGCGCCACGAGGTGAGGTAATTGAACCTTTGTACCGAGCTGAACGCGTCTGAAAACTTTGATGTGCCAAAAAAATGCTACACTTACCATATTGGTAGCGCTTTAAAGTAAGGCGTATAATGGTGCGACAGTGACTCAGTGTGAGAATACTCGTCCATCGAAAAACGTCGTAGGTTTGATTCCTGTTCTGTTGGTGTCATTGCGCAAAGCCCGATACTAACCTCACCTAGGCTACGTTTATATGATGACGATTTGAACAGGAGACACAAAAGTGGCGTCGCGTCTTCACTTTTTATTCCGCATTTAGACGAGTGTTTTAAGGAGGAAATCTACGGAAGCCGAGAGGGGTCACAACAAACGCAAACGCCGCAACAAATACAAATGAGACAACACAACAAAAAGCCACAACACACCAAAAAAAGCCAGAACGGAAATGACCGCGAGACTCTATTTTAATGCAAACGCCGCAATAAATACAAACGCCACAAAACAAACCCAAATGCCGCAACACATTAAAAAGCCACAACACATTAAAAAGCCACAACGGAAGCGACCGCGGGACTCTAGTTTCCGACGGACCAATCAAGCAGCAAGTGAAGAAGAAGAACTACAACGTGAAACGAATAATAATAAAACAATAAATTACTTTTACTTGCGTTTCCCACTTCTCCGTTCCTTTACTTTTCACGTTGTAGTTCTTCTTCTTCACTTGCTGCTTGATCGGTCTGTCGGAAAATAGAGTCCCGCGGTCACGTCTGTTGTGGCTTTTTAATGTGTTGTGGCTTTTTAATGTGTTGTGGCATTTGCGTTTGTGTTGTGGTGTTTGTATTTGTTGCGGCGTTTGCATTAAAATAGAGTCCCACGGTCATTTCCGTTCTGGCTTTTTGTTGTTGCATTTGTATTTGTTGAGGAGTTTGTGTTTGTTGTTACATCTCTGTCGGCTTCCGTAGAAATCTGCATGCATACGGTGACGCAAAAGTGTGTGGAATTGGATTGTGTATGTTTGTACTTAAAGCAACAAGGGCGTCGTTGGACATAAGGAAGTTTTCACGTCACGCATTTTCATCAGCTCCTCCTTCCACAAAGTTGTTCCACCTATCGACTGGTTCTCCAGGTCTCGTCCATATCCGTCTGACTCGACTGCGACGACCTGGTGCATCCAGAATTTGACAGAGGTGATTGCAGATCCTTCTCTGTTCACTAATAGTATCTCTGCAGATTCTCCACATTTGTTGGGAGCCTCCTGTAAGTTTATTAGAGCAGCTTGAAGGTCCCACGCATGGAAATGATCCGACATGTTTGTTTCTGTGTACTGTATGTATGTGACGTAAACATGTACGTGACCTGAGCAGATCTAACCAGAGTTTTGGTCTTGGGCAGTGTAGACAGAAACACTACGGTGGAGTGTATTCAACTTTTCCACTCTGGAGGTGGTTTCAGATTTTTGCGTTTTTAAAATCTCACGCTCTCTTCGGGGTCACATTGACCCGAAGATTTTTTTTTCCCTTCCTGCTCTCTTGTCAATCAGACCCAACAATTTATTTTCAAATAAATTCTCAAATTCTTAAAGAAAATACATTTTTGGGTCTGATTGACCCTCCCCAAGAGAGCGGGAAGGAAAAAAAAAAAGTTTCTATGGCTCAGTGTGACCCCGAGGAGAGCGTGAGGGTTAAAAACCAAAAACGCCATCACCGTCTAAACAAAAATCTAAATCCTCGATCTCGGGAATCATTGCCAACACAGAATGTCTGTCTTTGTCTACATCTTTGTCTACCGCTTTGTTTACTGTTGTGCTGTTCCACAAAAGGGACCCAGACAGACGCGACGAGTTTGACGTCATGGCTTGCAAATTTGCGACAACTATCCAAACCAAACCAATCCACTTCATTTCTGTAGCACATTTCACAACCAAAGTGCTAAACAGATACCTAATGATAACAACAATAATAAATGCTCAGATTTAATCATTCTAAATTTAAAATAAATAAAAGACACAGAGGACCACACAACAGGAAGGTATTGTATATGCACTAATTGGCTTATATCATGATCCAAATGGTTTGTCGCGTATTTGTGACCGTTGGCATTAAGGTTTTAAAGAAGAGGTTTGATTTCCTGTGAGGCGAGCTCCAGATCACGACTACTTTCACACAGACAGAAGAAGACAGCGGGTCAGCAGGCGATAGCGAAGAACCACTCTCTGTTCTCTGCTCTCCCTGGAGGCGCCGTGATCTGGCTGCGAGGTCCTGGCTCCTCGTGATCTTTCGCCGCCTCCTCGGAGCCCGCGTGACCCCCCTCTGTCTCTGAGTGTGTGGCCGGGGTCCCGTGGGTGCTCCTGTCGGCTCTGGTGCCGGTCAGCTCTCTCTGGTGCTCTCGGACCCTCCTCTGCGGGTGTGCGCCTCCTCTCTCACCTCTCATACTGTCAGGGCATCTGGTTTTACTTCAGGGGGTAATCTGGAAAACGCCGGGTTGTCCCAATAGGCAGAACTGTTTCGCACTTGTCCAGATTTTTCATAATGGGTGAAGAAAAAAGCATTACACAAAATTGATCCTTGTGAGCTTTAAGACCTGCTATGGTGTTGTTACCTCATCAAAAACAGACCAGGAGTTGTGTTTTGTTTCATTCACACATGTCTGAGTGATCAATACGCTCTGTTCCAGCATGTTATGTGATGAAGTGGTAGTTTTCAAGTTAAAGGTTGTATAGAGGATTTTTTAAAGGAAAGAGAAATCCAGCGACAGTCCTTTTTCAAATGTAGTGCATGCGTGACACTACCTTCCTCCTCCACAGGTCCCTCTAGAAATAATTTAGAGACCATAGTTAATGACAAAAGCATTCGTTTGACACATGTCGGTGTTTCAAGTTCTTCATGAATAAAGACCATAAAACACCACGGCCGTCCTCATCCCAAGTTATCATCATACACTCATAAAACAGCACATGTAGCCTATAACTTTGTACACAACTCGCTGCACATCAGCCCGAAGCTCTGAGTTCGGGTAACAGCAGCAGCCAACAGCAGTAAAGACATCGCTGAGCGGTTCCGTGCCGTCCTCTGCGTGCTGGTTCCGTGCGGGGAAAGCGAGAATGCGCAGTGAACTATAGGTCCGTGCGGGTTGCTCCGGTGTAGCGTTGCGGCTGGTTCTGAGGTGGAGTAAAGCATCCGGACAGAAGCGCGAATCCGGTCTGGTTCGTTACTGTTCTGAGCCTCCTCCGTGCACTTGGTTCTTCTCGAAAAAAGCGCTTCTCAGGCCGAGGCACCTAACCACTCCCCGCTCAAGATCATCTGAGCCCGGCCTGAACCGGAGGAGCACAGGGACCTCTGAGCGCTGTTCCCCTGCCCAGGCCGGGCTCAGATGAGTTGAAGTGGGGCTTAGCTTAGCTAACTACACCACATTTTCTGAATAACCTTCTCTTACACTGTCTATGTCTGAGTGCAAACAGGCAACAATGTTTTATGGTCATTATTCATAAATAACTGGAAACACCGAAATGTGTCAAATGAATGCTTTTGTCTTTAACTAATTCTTAGGAGCTATAACAGAATTGCAAACAGACTAGGTACTTTTAGCAGCTCTACCCACAGCGAACAACTCGCTCCAGCTCTAATATTTCAGCAGTTGCTTACAGAGCATTCTGCTACCGTACGACAACACAACTTAGGGACGAAACAGTAAAATACACTTACACGATCTTGCTTCATGCGAAGGAGACAACACGAGCCCGAAGTAATCTCAAGAGTGGAGAATCCACATTTTCAGCGTGGGCCATGCGCAGGCTGGAGTTGACTGGACCGAGGGAAGCGTGGTTTGGCTGTGGCTGATCTTATAATGAAATCACGTAAAACCATACTTGACGTTTTCACGTTATAACGTGAAAATATCATGTAATAACGTGATAAATGCGTATCACGAAATAATGTGATAATTTCGTATCACGTAATAACGTGATAATTTCGTATCACGTAATAACGTGATAATTTCACGTTATAACGTGAAAATACCACATCACGAAATAACGTGATAATTTCATATCATGAAATAACGTGATAATTTCACGTTATAACGTGAAAAATATCATGTTATAACGTGAAACTTTTCACGTAATTACGTGATACTGAGCCGAAATATTTTTTGGGGAGTGATAGCAATACACCACCGTACATGTAAATGTCTGTGTCGATAGAATCATTTTAGAAGTGACCCTGCGTTCGATTATCCTTCCGAATCTGGTTTTCCAAGAAAGTTGCCTCGTGACATGCCCCTTTTCCTGCGACTCGGAACGCACTGGTGGAAAAAGTCGACCGAGCAAGGATTCTGAGTCAGAATCCAAGATAGTTATGCCCACTGTGACGTGTAAATATGAAGTGTTTTCATTGTGTTTGGACACTTTGGAGGTTTAAATGACAATTTCAGTCACTTGTATCACTGCAGTATTTTACCGCGTCCGTATCACTGCCTGTGGGTTTGGTAGTCGGTGTTGTGGTGAGGCCAATATTGAACAAACACTTGATTTAACAACATAACATCCCTAAAATTGTCACGGAAAGTAAATTAAAGTAGCAGCGTTTTCATAAGATAAGGCAATAGTCATAATCATAATCCACGTAGTCTCTATAGTGGTAGTCAGCTCGCCAAAGGATTTTTGAATTACATGTATTGTGCTGAATATCTAAAATTTGATTGGTTAAATGCCTATTTCCATTGTAAATGTATAATTTTTATGTGTAACTTTGTGAACTGATGACTGGGTAATGGTTTCTGTTTTATAGGCTTTTATCTGTATCCTGTCTGAGGCTTACAGTGGCTCTTATATTTCCTCTGTTTCTTGAAGACGCTAAAACTAGTCACTCTCTGGGATTTTCGCTTTACAGAAAATAGCTCACAGGAGAAAAAGGTTGGAGACCCCTGGTTTATATGTTGCAAAGTTGAGTTTATTTATGCAGATTAGTAAAAGTAATAAAAAACATTAATGATGAATCGAAAATCAATCGTTAATTCTCCCGACGATCGATTAAGAAAATTTAATCAAATGCATATCCCTACTGTCTACATGATCCTGGTGTTTTTATCTCGGCTTCAAATTCTCCCCATTAAGGCTGGCGTCGTGAGCTTCATTTGACTGTGACCGAACGATACGGTCGGCGTCACATTCCCTTAGTCCGGGCATGTCCAAACTATGGCCCAGACACATTTTTCTTGGCCCTCAGGCTTCCAGGTGAATTGGCCCAAATTACCTTGCATCAATTAAAAAATATTTTTTTGCTGCAAGTTTTTTGAAAATCTACCTTGATAAAGCTCATATTTAATATTTCGTGTGTAGTTTAAGGATTTTAGCATGAATAAAGACTGATGGCTCATTCTAACATGATAAACATGCACGTATTTAAATTATTCCCTGTACTGAGCACCAGTCTATGGCCCTCAATCGGCCCTCTGCTTCATCTGTGTTTAGATATGTGGCCCTTCATGAAAAAAGTTTGGACACCCCTGCCTTAGTCCACTTCTTCACAGTCTGTGGTTCAAACAGATGTGGAAAAATCAGCTACAGAGCCTTTAACTTTTTCGACTAGTGGAACTTTTCGAGGACCTGTCTGGTAGCTGTACATTTCTGTATATTTCCACACCAGTGATCACCGATTGAGCGGGATTTCAGCCGACGATCACAAAGTTCAGCTGCGATGCGGTGTTCAAACTGATAATTGGCTCAGTGGAAAAAAACATATCCAAAGTCTATTCACCTCCAGCACAGCACAGCACAGCGCCTCTCTTCTCTCCTGACGTGTGATTTCCGTCAGAATGAAACCTTTTTGACAGACAATGATGGCCAGATGGCTCACCGCGCGCTGCTCTTTATCACACACATACACACACACACACGGCACCTTTTTAGTTCAAACAGATCACAGCAGATGACGCTAACAATAACGGACAGACACCTTTTGTAATGAGACGCCGGTGAAACAATCGTTACAGCGACAGCAGCGGCGCCATCGGGACGCCACATGTTCAAGAATCACGCTCTATTGTCACTTTCAAAAGCTACACTTGTACAGGGGGAAAGATATGAAGAAATGGAAATTGTTGGGTTTTTGGAGATATGCAGAATTAGAATATGAAGTATGCATCCACAATCAATCAAAAGTTTGGACAGACTTTTTCATTTGTTCTTCTACTTTATTTCCATGATTTTGTACGCTGTAGATTCTCACTGAAGGCGTCAAAGCTGAATGATCACATATTGTAATTGCTGTGGAAGAGCTGGTCCGTGATTGGTGGAGTAGTTCTCCACCTGGCCAATCCTGCCTCACCTGCAGCCTCCTCCCCCTTATTTAAGGAGTGTTACGTGTTACCTTTGCTGGGGGAGAAAGGGAAGTGACAATAAAACCAAGATGTTTAACTAAAAATTGTGGATTTATTATTTACAGTGTAGGAAAAAAGGTAAAAACAGAGAAGTTGTGGTGGGAAATAAAAAGGGATTTAAACAAAATAATCTACTAAACTAAGGAGCCCTAACTAAGTACAACGCAACAAAATCTAACTAAAGTTGTACTGCGAAAACAAAGTGTCTCAATGAAATCAGAGGCATTTTAACAAAAAAAACACACTGAGACAGCCCAAAAATCAACCAAGGATGAACCAAACAAAAGGGCGAACTGGTGGAAGATTGTCCTTTTATACACCGCGCTCCCACAGGTGGCATCCATGGATTGGTGGGGCGGAAGGGTGACCGGCCAATCCCCGTGGCGATCTGACGCCCAGACTCAGTCCGGCGTCCGGCGCTCCTGCACATCCGGGTCCAGGGCTCGCGGACCGATCGCATAACACACACAAAGAAAATAGAGAAGCACAATAAACAAATACCAAAAGGTAAAGGGCCCGTAACAAGGAGGTTGCCAACATCTGCTCAGGGCTGTGGTTTTGGTGGCCAGTATGTCATTTTGTGTTCGTGTGTAGTTTGGTTCAGTTCTGTTTTGTGCCTTCTTTTAATTTGGTCACTCGATTATGTTTGTGGGCTTATGTGATTTAATTTTGGGAACTTGTGTTGTAGTTTTTTTGTGTGACCCTTAGTTTTACCAGTCGTTTTGTGTAAGCCTGCGCGACCCCTTTTGTGGCACAAAACTCGTCTGTTGTTTTTGTTTCTTAGTTTAGAGTATTTTCTGTATATTTTAGTCTGTTTTGTTGATTTACTTTTACATTACATTACTTCATTTAGTCAATTTTTCCAACTTGGTTTATTTTTGTTACTTCCCTCAACCCCAAACAAGCTGGGTCATAACAATGGCATACAGTCGTCCCTCGCTATAACGCGGTTCACCTTTCGTTCCTCCCCCTTTGTCCTGATTGGCTAAAGGACTTGTCAATCAATCTCCTCCGTGCTGTGTCTCCTGTACAGTACAGAATGTGTTCAGTTTGACAAATGTACATACATGTTGGATCTCCAGCAGTGTGATTCTGAAGTGTTGTATGTTTGCAAGTTTTCTCCCCGACAAAACCTACAATGTTGATGAAACGTTCTGCACCGACAAAATCTCCTGCAGTTACACCCAAAAAGACAGAGGAAGACACAAACCATCGCACAAAAAGTTGGACTTCTGGACACGCTGAAGGAAGGTAGAAGTTACGCGGCTGTAGCAGAGTCCTGCACTGGCAAATTTTAACGTTCTGGAATTTTACAGGCGGGTAGTGATTACACACGGGCGGACACAGGACCAGGACTAAACCAGGACTAATCTTGGACTTAATCTTGGTCACATGATGTCGCTGCAACAATTCACACAGGTTTTGGCGCTGTCTTTCTACCGATGGAGGCAGGACAACAGCGCCATCCGCAGTCCGACTTCCTCAGGACAATACCACAGGTGCGCGAGAGCAAAAAAGCCCCCTCGTCCCGGTTTATAGTCCCGTGGGCACGTCTCCGCACTTCGGATGCAGGTGACGCTGTCGTCCTGCCTCCTCCGGTAGGACGACAGCACCAAAACCTGTAGGAATCGGCTGACCGCTCTGAGAAAAAGAAGAAAGAAACTGTCAGGTATGAAAACAAACTCTTGGTCTGACAAAAGCACCTAATAACATAAGGTAAAAGGAGCTGTTAATTTGAAAACTACCACTTCACTTGACGAATAATGAAGAATGAAAGAAACAAAACACAACTCCAGCTCTGTTTTTGATGAGTCATGAACATTATAACATGGTTTAAAGTGCACAAGAATCCTTTTTTGTGTGATATAAAACCTTTTAAATTAACTGAAGCCAAAAAATACATTCATTAATAGTGTTGGGGAGTAACAGATTACATGTACCAGAATTACGTAATCCATCCATCCATCCATTTTCGTCCGCTTATCCGGGGCCGGGTCGCGGGGAAGCAGCCTAAGCAGGGACTCCCAGACTTCCTTCACCCCAGACACGTCCTCCAGCTCCTCCGGGGGGACCCCGAGGCGTTCCCAGGCCAGCCGAGAGACATAGTCCCTCCAGCGTGTCCTGGGTCTTCCCCGGGGCCTCCTCCCGGCGGGACATGCCCGGAACACCTCCCGAGGGAGGCTCCCAGGAGGCATCCGGAACAGATGCCCGAGCCTCAACTGGCTCCTCTCGACGTGGAGGAGCAGCGGCTCTACTCCGAGCTCCTCCCGTGTGACTGAGCTCCGGGATTACGTAATCAGAGTACAAATTATGAGTAACTGTATTCAGTTACGGTTACTGTTTCAGTGAGTGGTAATTGGATTACAGTTACTTTGATGAAATAAATGGATTACATGACGGTATTTTCCTGTTTTCACATTTTGGGCTATATCCCCTTTCTTTTTTTCTTTTTTTTCCTCTGTAATTCCACTCATTGCCGGACACTAAACCAGGTCAAAACCAGGTCTAAAACCAGGACTAAACCAGGACTAAACCAGGACTAAAACAGGATTGAACCAGGATTGAACCAGGACTAAAACCAGGACTAAACCAGGACTAAAACCAGGACTAAACCAGGACTAAAGCAGGACTAAAACCAGGTCTAAAAGCAGGACTGAAACCAGGACTAAACCAGGACTAAACAGGTCTAAAACCAGGTCTAAAACCAGGACTAAACCAGGACTAAAACCAGGTCTAAACCAGGACTAAAACCAGGTCTAAACCAGGACTAAAACAAGGACTAAACCAGGACTAAACCAGGTCTAAAACCAGGTCTAAAACCAGGACAAAACCAGGACTAAAGCAGGACTAAAACCAGGTCTAAACCAGGACTAAAACAAGGACTAAACAAGGACTAAACCAGGACTAAACCAGGTCTAAAACCAGGTCTAAAACCAGGACTAAAACCAGGACTAAAGCAGGACTAAAACCAGGTCTAAACCAGGACTAAAACAAGGACTAAACAAGGACTAAACCAGGACTAAACTAGGACTAAACCAGGACTAAAACAAGGACTAAACCCAGGTCTAAACTAGGACTAAAGCAGGATTAAAGCAGGACTAAAACCAGGATTTAACAGGACTAAACCATGCTGCGTGGACCATGTTTCCTCCTCTTCTATCAATAATATTTTTAAAGACTCGGCCTTTTCATTTTCTTTTAGTTAGCAAACAAAACTTCTTATGTGAAGATTTCCTCGTCTTTGCTTCTCTGCAGCAAATCAAGTAATCCAAAGTATTCAGATTACGTTACTCACTTTAAGTAATTTAATGGATTACGTTACAAACTACATTTTGGGGTTTGTAATCTGTAATCTGTAGGGGATTACATTTTAAAAGTCACCTTCCCAACACTGATCATTGATATGAAAAAAAAAATGTAGTTCCTTAGTTCCAAATATTCCTCATCACTTTCTCGTATCGTGCAGCTCTACACGAACGCATCTCTTTCCCATTTGAATTCCAGACATGAACTAAAACACGGAGAGGCCTGTGCGTTCGCGGCGTTTTGCGCAAACTCAGCTGAACCCGTATCATTGCCTCATGTCGGTATTGATCCTGCGGCCGGGCGCGCGTGATGAATGAAAATAAAATATGTTTCCATCAGATTTACGCCTGTGATCGGAGTCCTCGTCTGAACCACATAAACTCACGATAAACAGGCTAAAAGGAAGATTATCTGGGGATTGTTGCATTGATCACGGCTTTAATGTAAGACCTGCACGGGGGGGATTATGGGTAAGGACAGAGGAGTCAGGTTAACGTTTTTGTACCATGTCGATCGCAGCACAGGGCGTTAGGGCTCAAATATTTAGAGAAAATATCTAATTGCGACATTTTCGGATTTATGTTTTTTTAATAAATAGATTCTGTTCCAAGTTTATGTTAAACGTCTCCAGAAGAATTGACAAAAAGATTGAAGACCCATGGCAAAAAGTGGATACCAGGCTCATACACTGCACAGTTTTTAAAATATTTTGCTAACTACAGTAAATATTGCAGGCTTTTTTACATCATACGTGGTGGCAAATGTGGAAGAAGGAAATACTTTGAAAGAATTACCGTATTTTCCGGACTATAAGTCGCTCCGAAGTATAAGTCGCACCAGTCAAAAATGCGCAACGAAGAAGAAAAAAACATATAAGTCGCACTTTTTGGGGAAGTGTATTTTGTAAAATCAGAGACAAAGAACCGACATTTCATCTTGAAAGGCAAATTATATTAATAACAATAAAATATGTTTACGTAACATATTAACAGTAATGTAGATAACTATAACATAAACAACAGAACAGAACATAAGTTTACCAAACTCACGATCTCACTCCAAATCACTATGGCTACGTTCAGACTGCAGGGCTTAACGCTCAATTCCGATTTTTTTGTGAAATCTGATGTTTTTTTGAGGTCGTTCACATTTCCAATTAAATGTGACTTGTATGTGACTCCAGTGTGAACATTAAACGGCCCAAAAGTGTCCCACATGTGACACTGGAGACACGACGACGTCAACCGCAGCGAGCGTCTCTGTGTTTACAGAAGTTGTCCAAACATGGACGCAGCATCGAGCACCTGGAGATTTTAAAGTTCCTCTCGTACCGGAGCCAGAACATGAACAACTTACTTGTTTTAAGGAGGAGATTGAGAAGAAGAAGGACGAGGTTTTTGGTCGTGGTGTTTTGTGGGACAGAACGTTGAAAGGAACGTGTGGATGTGGAGACGGAGCCAAGAGTGGTGAGTGGTGATGTGCTTCACTTCAGTGACACGGAGTTCATTAACAATTTTCATCTACTTCAGCGCAGAATAGTGACGTTTGTGTCTTGTTGATAACGTGTAGGTGGATGAATGCACTTTGGCCGTTCAGACTGAAGTCGCATGTCAAAAGATCAGATATGTATCAGTTTCAGGAGCACATATCCAAGTGTCCTGGGTCACATTTGAAAAAAATCGGATCTGTGTCGTTCAGACTGTCATTAAAAGATCAGATACAGGTAACATAGAAGCCAAAAAATCGGATTTGGGTCACTTCAGGCTGCAGTCTGAACGCAGCCTAAATCCATTCAATTCTTCTTCCTTGGTGTCACTTCTGCGCAACCTCCGGAGATAAACCATAGATCCATGATGTAAAACGGAGCGCTGCTTCCTCTTCTGTGTCACTGTCGTCAGACTCAGCATCAGTTCCAAAATTATTCGGGCCTTTCTGAATCTCGACAGGATGGTTTTGGTGTCACTGAAGTCCAGTGAAGGCCGTAACAAGTAATAAAGTGTCATGAGTGTACCACATGCATATATTAAATACTGAAATCATAACCACTGAAATCTGATATATATGTTTAAAGGTACCACTGTGTGAAAACATAGATGTTTTTAAGGTATTCCCTTTGCAGAGATGAAGGTTGTGTCATTTTAAGGAAATTCTTTAGAGAGCAGCTGAAGTGGAGTCATCCTGGCTGGCACCAAGCCTAAACAGACTCATCCCCTTATGGTAAAGGACAATGGAGAAGCTTCAGGGAGGATCCAAGGTGTGGACCTGATCAACATAAATTTGAATATTCATGTTGTTGTTTTATATTTCTGGGTTGAGGGACACGCAGGCAGTCAGATCGCCTGATGTAAGTCCTGTGTAGCTGTAGGCCATCAGGGACAGTGATTTGACCCACAGCTCTGTATTAGAATTGTACTGAATAGGGAATACATTTTTGTGATCTTAATCAATCGATCCAAGTTGTTATTTTTACATGACACACCAGGCTTTGTCCATCCGTCCAGTGACTTCAGGAAAGTTTCACGGTGCATCCTTCCGGTTGCCGTGTCGTGTTCTCCACTCCCGCTTTTCGCCAGTCAATCACAAGTTTCTCTCTCACTCCAAACTTTCTTTCTGCTGCTCGATTACCGTTTTACTGCAGATTTCACTATTTGCAGCGAGACAGTGGCTATTTCTACAGGAGACATGCGCAGTAGAGTGTGAAGTTACAGTGGTACAGGAGTAATATTAGTACTAGATACTGACACACGAGCCTAGTTTTCCTGTGTTGGTCAGCTTTGTTTTCAATTTTCATTTTCCCTAAAGTTGGGGCAGAACAGTCGCACCATTTGGTGGATGGTTGTTGTTGGAATTCTCTACTTCGGGCACATCACTCCTCGTGTGTTGTGGTATATTTTGCATGCTGTCATGTTGCACGTTTTAAGTTACCTTTGAGGTTTATTATTTTGTGTGTGTGTGTGTACGTGTGTGTGTGTGTTTCACTGAGCTCCAGTGGGTACTCTGACTCCTAGTGGTTACTGCCCGCACCGGGTGCAGCCAGTCCTGTTTTAATTTAATCTGAATACATGCATATATATATATATTTTTTTTTATGTCTCAGTTGCTCATTTTACCACCATCTGCAGTCCTTACCTGTGTTTTATTCAGCTCCTTACCATTACAATAAGATTTAAAGTGCACTGAGACCTTTGACTGAGACACAAAGGCGACTGAGAATCACAGTCTAAATGTTGCGGTTGATGATGCCCAAACTTTTGTCATCAAGGGCCACAAATCTAAACACAGGGCGGATCGAGGGCCATAGACTGGTGCTCAGTACAGTAAATAATACAAATATGTGCCTGTTTCACATGTTAGAATGAGCCATCAGTCTTTATTCATGTGAAGATCCTTAAAACCACACACTAAATATTAAATATTAGATTTATCAAGGTAGGTTTTCAAAAAAAAACTTGCAGTAAAAAGAAAATTTTTAGTTGATTCAAGGTAATTTGGGCCAATTCTCCTGGAAGCCTGAGGGCCAAGAAAAATTTGTCTGAGGGCCACATTTGGCCCACGGGCCATAGTTTAGACATGCCTGCACTACGGCATTTTGTACAGTTTGCGCATTTCTAAACTAATGGGTTAGCAGTTTATATGCAGAATAATAAAACAAATTGTGTAGTTAGTTGAAGTCATAGATTGTATATCGAGGTGGACTGTGGATTATGCAGCGAAATGAAGCCGATCAAAGAGTTTTAGTGGATCATCTGTATGCAGGCTCCTTATTTGGGCTCAATCAGGAATGAGGCTTTTGAAGACACTCGCACCTTCACACCCCCCACCTTTGCTTTGGCAGTGGTCTGTGTTAGCTGTCAATCAAACCTGAAGCCACATGATTGGTCTTTTATTACTGTTCAAATATTGATTCAGGGCCAAAATAGTGAAATTAAAACAGCAGGATCACGTGGAATGGGATAAAACTGTGTGTTTCTGCTCCCCTCTGGGCTCATCTCCATGTTCTTCTCAAGCTTTTGCACATAAACCGCTTTGTGCAGATGTACGCAGATAGGATAGGCTGGCGCTAATACGGCCTCTCGGTGCTGACGTCACCCCTTCAGAACACCCAGGCAGAGGCGCTGGAGTGCTGCTCCGATCGGGCTCGGCTCCTGCTGTGAAGTTCTGCTTCATTTCTCCCTTGATGAATTCATCAGCTGTGCTCTGGCTCGCCGTCTTCCTGTGAATCCCTAAACAGCGCGCATTAGCATAAATCTACATAGATCAGCGAGCGAGCGACCGAGAGCCTCAAAAACCCACAGCGCCGGGTACTCCTCCAGCCAGGTGCTCCTCCAGCCAGGTGCTCCTGACCGAGAGCCTGGGCTTTTGGGCTTAAAGAATCCGTGTGTCATTTGTTCATTCGTTTTTCAAAGTAAAACCAAAAAATAAGAAAATGAAAAAAAAAAAAAAAAAAAATATATATATATATATATATATATATATATATATATATATATATATATGTATTTTCTTCATTGTTTGTCTCCAAAATCAAAATGAAAAAACAGATAAAGATTATTTTTGGGGGTTTTCGATTTTGTGTTTATATGAATAATGGAAAAAACGGATAACAGCCGTTTTCCTGAACCAAGGACTGAACCAGGTCTAAACCAGGTCTAAAACAGAACTGAACCAGGATTAAACCAGGTCTAAACCAGGACTAAACCAGGACTGAACCAGGTCTAAACCAGGACTGAACCAGGTCTAAACCAGGACTCATCCAGGACTGATCCAGGACTGAACCAGGACTAAACCAGGTGTAAACCAGAACTAAACCACGTCTAACCCAGAACTGAACCAGGACTAAACCAGGTCTAAACCAAAACTAAAACAGGACTAAACCAGGTCTAAACCAGGACTAAGTGTTGGACTGGGCTCGGAGGTGCACTCGTGTAGACTGTCGGGTGATCGGGACTGAGACCAGGACTAAGACTGGTTTCGTCCTCATTTAGTCCTGGCTTAGTCCTGGTTTAGTCCTGGTTTAGACCTGGTTTAGACCTGGTTTAGACCTGGTTCAGTCCGGCATCACAGTTTAAGTCACGTAAACAGGAAACGGTCGTTATCCTTTTTTTTTTTTTTTTTTTTTTTCAATTTTTCATGTAAACACAAAATCGAAAACTGAAAAAAACAAATCGTTATCTGTTTTTTCATTTTGGTTTTGGAGACAAAATAATGATTTATTTTTTGGTTTTATTTTGAAAAACTAATAAACGAATGACACAAGGATTTTACAGGTTTTATACTTCACCAAATTACTTCTTGTCATGGAAATCACACCCGGAGTTGTGTTTTGTTTCATTCACACGTTTGAGTAATTCTGCTTAATTAATCCGTCTACATCTGCAAACCTCAAAACGCTCTGTTCCACCTCGAGATTCGCGCCCGTTCTCACTCCCTTTTGGGGTTTGCGTACACTTTCTACGAATCCAGCCTGAACCCGCCTCCTCCACTTCACACAAAGCCCCAAACTCAATAATTAACAGTTTGTCTGGAGAATACGAGTGGAGCCTGAGCGAGGTTTGAGAGTATTTTTAGCCTTGTGAAGTGACGGCTGTCCAAGTGCTTCCAGACGGAGAACTGTCTCTCCTCTTCACAGCAGATGCAGATGTATGCTAATGCGCGCTGTTCAGGAATTCACAGGAAGGCAGCCAGCCACAGCGCGGCCGCGAGAATTTATCGTGCAAAACCTTTCTGATGTCTGTCGTCCGTAAAGAAGTCTGCAGCGAGCGTGGGTAGTGTTGTCATAATAGTAACTTTGATACTAAAGAACTGACTCGATACTGATTCTGATCCCAAAGTGAAAATTACAACGGCTCTTTGTTTTGACAGTAGATGTGATTTTTAACATTAAATCACACGTTTGGTCTTTTAGGCTTTTAGATGTGACCCAAATCAGATTTTTTGGACCCTATGTGACCTGTATCTGAGCTTTTAATGACAGTCTGAATGACACACAGATCAGATTTTTTTCCAAATGCAACCCAGGACACTTGGATATGTGCTCCTGAAAACCAATACATATCTGATCTTTTGACATGTGACTTCAGTCTGAACGGCCAAAGCGCATTCATCCGACCTACACGTCATCAACAAGCCACAAATGGACACAAACTTCTTGTCATATGAAAATTGTTAATGAACTCAGTGTCACTGAAGTGAAGCACATCACCACTCACCACTCTTGGCTCCGTCTCCACATCCACACGTTCCTTTCAACGGACTGAACCACAAAACACCACGACCAAAAACCTCGTCCTTCTCCTTCTCAATCTCCTCCTTAAAACAAGTAAGTTGTTCATGTTCTGGCTCCGGTACGAGAGGAACTTTAAAATCTCCAGGTGCTCGATGCTGCGTCCATGTTTGGACAACTTCTGTAAACACAGAGACGCTCGCTGCGGTTGACGTCGTCGTGTCTCCAGTGTCACATGCGGGACACTTTTGGGCAGATCATATACAAGTCACATTTAATTGAAAATGTGAACGACCTCGCAAAAACATCAAATTTCAACAAAAAAAATCCAAATTGAGCGTTAAGCCCTGCAGTCTGAATGTAGCCTTAGTTGTTATTATGGAACCTAGGGCTGCCCGATTATGGAAAAAATCATTATCACGATTATTTTGATCAATACTGAAATCACGATTATTCAAATTATTCTCCTGAAAATATGTTTTTATAAAATCTGTTTCTCTTTACAATTGATAAATGGGGTTAAAGTCACACCACACAATGCTCTGTTGAATATATATATATATATATATATATATATATATATATGATGGTCAAGTTATTATTATTATTATTATTATTATTATTATTATTAATATTATAATAATAATAATGAAATATTTGTATTTATTATTTTTACATTTCGTTCAAAGATTTCTGTTTATTATTTCATGTGTCAGGATTTATAGGGTCAAATACATTTCTAGTTTCAATACAAGTTTCAGTATTGATTAGTATCTGGTTTTCGATACTTTTAACAACCCTTATCTGCACTAGGAACAAAACAAACAACCAAAATCTTGCACAGCTACGTGAAAAAGTCATTATAAACTGAAGAAACTGCACACAAGAAAGTACAGCACGAGTACATTAAAAGTCAGCCACATAAGAAAACCTTTTGACGTCAAACTCGGTGCATCAGCTGTGGCTCGGGGGAAGCTGATTGCTCACCTATCAACCCTCCTTTGAAATCCCATGTTTATATAATTTCAATGGGCAAAAGTACACTGTGCATCCACTTTCTGTATTCGATATTTCCTCCCTTTTCGCTGCCATTCCATGTTCCTTACGCATTCACACATTTCAAGGTTTGTTGCTTCTGGCGGAGACACCTAAACCATCAAAACATTTCCAACCCCGGGCACGACGCGAAAATTTTGTTTGTGTACAGGCGTCGACCGCTCCAAGACACGGTGTAGTTCAGAAAAACACACGAGGAATGGAAGGGTGCTACGAAGCTAACGCGTTCTGACCTGGAGTATTGGAGCTTCCCACACAGACGGTAACAAGGAGAGGAGCGGCGGGGCTGAACTCGGGCGCAGTGCAGGCTTTTATCTGCGCCGTGTTTATTTGTTTTTCTCACCATTATCCTCTTCGCGAGCCGAGCAGGAACATATGTAATACAAGCGTGGAGGCTAGTACGCGGGATGTACTACGGAGAAAGTGTTGTTTTTCTACACGCTGGTGAGGATTGTACAGGATTGTGAGTGTGCTTTTTCTTGTCTCCTCTTTTAATGGAACTGGGGTTGTCAAAGGTTTAATGAAGCAAAGGCTGTTAGAAGTATCGAAAACCAGATACTAATCGAAACTAAAACCAGTGTCCTAAACTTTTTTTCTGGGGACCAATATTTTAAAAGTCACAAACCCACAACCCAAGACAATAGACATTATTCGTAGATCACAAAGTAAATTTGTGATCATTATTGAACATTAATGAGGATATTTTATTGTTGACTGAGTCGTGTCGTGTCTCTCTAAACAATTGGTATTACCGTATTTTTCAGACTATAAGGTGCATCGGATTATAAGGTGCATTAAGCAAAACAAACGGACGACACTTAAGACTTTTTTATTTCCTACAAGGACGACTCCAATACACATTGAGTAATAATGTGTTTAATGCAGCTTTGTGCACATCTGTTTACGTTTTACAGAAACAAAAGTCACATGGCTTATTTGCATAAACTATAAAGCTGGAAAAAAGCTGCTCACTCCTTGTGCGCTGATGTGGTTCAGCCTCTTTCAGACTAAAGGACATGACTCAGTGGAATAAATGTGAAAATCGGTTCAACTGTGTGTTGGCAACGATTCCTGAGATCAAGGATTTAAAGCCAAAACAAAGAGAATGTTTGGTGAACTGTGAATTGGTGAATTCCTACGGGATTTGGTGCATTACATACGTCACAACCAATTAAATTTTAAAAGTAGTACCTGCCTACCGTCAAACAAATGGATCCTAATGCTGTGAGGTCAGACAGTTTCCATGAAGTGAAACCTCACACCTATCTACCTCAAACCTCTGTCCCAAACACAGCCACTCGTCTCCACTCCAAAATTTGTGAAACATTCAAAACAAAATGTATAACATATTTTACCTGCGATACATATTATTGATTGTGCAGAAACCTGCCTTGTTTCTCAGTCTCTGTGACATTTCGTCCCCTTTATTTACATGAAACTTTATTGGTAGAGGGTCCACCACCTGTCAGGATCTATGAAGATGTTTTTGCTTTGGGCTGAGATGTTCTACCAAACTATGGCCAATTTTTTTGTGAAATCCAATGTTTTTGCAAGGTCGTTCACATTTCCAATTAAACTGACTTGTATGTGACTCCAGTGTGAACAGTAAATGGCCCAAAAGTGTCCCGGATGTGCACTGGAAACACGACGACGTCAACTGCAGCGAGCGTCTCTGTGTTTACGGAAGTTGTCCAAACATGGACGTGAGCTAGAGATGCGCGGATTGCGGTTACAACTGCGGTATCCGCGGTTAATCCGCGGGTCGGGCGGATGACGTGACGAAAAATTATATTTTAATTAAATTCGGGCGGGTGGTGGTTTAACTACTAAAAAAAAAAAAAAAAAAAAAGTTATTGTTAGTATTGTTACCTACATCTGAAAAGACGAGTCTCATTGTCTATGCTTGTAGTATGAAGTGTACGTCATATCCTTAATTAGCCCATTTGACCTCGTTTTTATGTTCTGAAGGTTCAGGTTGTGTCGGGTTATTGATAGACTAAGGTTTACGAGGCACATATTATATGCAGTTTATTTTATTATTTCTAATTTATTTCAGCTGTTTGCCAACACGTAAGTGGCTATAGGACCATATTTATTTAGTTATGCATCGATATCAGATATATTTTAAAACACGCAGACGTTATAGCGTCGACTGCCACTTGAGGTATTTAAAACTTAAAGAAAGACCGATGGAGTGAGGCTATGACTTTGAAATAACATCGGGCAATGGCAGAATGTTCAGAATGTAACAACATCCAACACGAAGGCAAGAAGGTGCAAAAATAGCCTAGTTGAAAAACGTTGTCAATTAATTAGCTGCGCAAGAAAACCAGGTAAGTTTGGGGTTGTTACGGACAATTAAGAATGTGAACAAACACGCTGAGCGAATTTTGGAATGAATGAGCTATAGAGTTTGCATTTTTATCGAGGCTCCTTAGTTTGTTTGCTGTATGATTGTTCTAAAATCTAAAATCAATCGGCGGATGGTGGGCGGGTGCGGTTTTGAAAACCTTCGGTGCAAAATGGACAGCGGGCGGATGATGAGTTTTGTGTTGCGGATGAAAAAATAGCCCATCCGCGCATGTCTAACGTGAGCATCGAGCACCTGGAGATTTTAAAGTTCCTCTCGAGCCAGAACATGAACAACTTACTTGTTTTAAGGAGGAGATTGAGAAGGAGAAGGACGAGGTTTTTGGTCGTGGTGTTTTGTAGGACAGCGGCAGCGACGTCCGTTGAAAGGAACGTGTGGATGTGGAGACGGAGCCAAGAGTGGTGAGTGGTGATGTGCTTCACTTCAGTGACACGGAGTTCATTAACAATTTTCGTATGATGAGAAGAACGTTTGTGTACATTTGTGTCTTGTTGATAACGTGTAGGTGGATGAATGCACTTTGTCCGTTCACACTGAAGTCACATGTCAAAAGATCAGATATGTATCGGTTTCAGGAGCACATATCCAAGTGTCCTGGGTCACATTTGAAAAAATCTGATCTGTGTCGTTCAGACTGTCATTAAAAGATCAGATACAGGTCACAAAGGGGCCAAAAAATCGAATTTGGGTCACTTCAGGCTGCAGTCTGAACGCAGCCTAAGATGTCACCAGGCCAAGTTATAGGTCAGATCTGTGAAGAGGCGACACCAGTAACAGTAAGAATGCATGTTTTTTGTTTGTTTGTTTGATTTTTCAGTTAAAAAATCCATAATGAAATAAATGTTAGATACGAGTTCAAGACAAAACAATAAAGATCTCCATGGCCAAAAAAGTTCCACAGTGCACCTTCAAACTTCCATGGAGACAAGCCAGCTGCAGTTACACATCTTTTGAGAGAAGATCCAGCTCACAAGAATGTTTTTCCAATCAATATAATCTTTTTTTTTCTTTTCCAATAAATCTTAATTAAAACAAAATAGCTGTTTAATGCCATAAAGCCTAAAAATACCAAGTGCATCTTTAATTAATTCAGGCTGGGCACGATTTGTTCTCTTCTCAAATCTATTTTTCACTTTTGTTTTGTTGCGAGAGCGAAATGCAACTAAAGATGCACATGCTGTTCATTTTCTTTAATTAATTAGTTGGTTGTTTTGTCATGTTTTGTTATAATTAAAAGCCTAAATTATATTATTGTAACTGTTGTAGCTTACTTACCATTTTCGCCAAACAAAATGACAACCTGTACTAGAAACCATTACTCTGTGGATACTAAAAACCAAATGGAAACTCCAATATCTTTGTGAAAAAGCGTGGTCCAGTAATAACTAAAATGACGAAATAGGGCTTTTTCAGTAGCAACTTTGGACAATTTGTGCTATTATTTAGACTTTAGTGTCAAACCGATTGAAAAAAAACTGTCAAAATCGTTGGAATGGAAGCAGCTGACAAATAGGCTGCAATCTTTCAAACAACAAAATATTATTTTAATTCTGCGTAAAAGCGTCCAATTGCGTAGTTTAAGTCTGTACATTCTGAACTCAGATTCTCGTATTCATTTGTCAGTAGGGGTGTAACAATAACCGAAATATTGAGACATGGTATCGTCAAAAAACATCGTGGGCCATCGCAATATCTTGAATTACACGTCTCTTTGCTTAAATTTATTGTTATGGTGCAGCATTAAATAAAAAAAAGATAGAACTACATATCCCATGATGCTTTGCTTTGTTTGAGTCCAATCTACATGATGAAATAACTGTTATTAAGCACTTTTAAATCTTAATTATTTCAATTATGAGAGAAAAGTAGTATATTTATAGTTTTAGTCTCCACAATATCTCAATAATTATCACACTGTGAGCTGCGTATCGTGGAAATATCGAATCAAGAGAATTAGATATCGTTACCTCCCTGTTTGTCATTTCATATTTTAGTCTTTTTGTTATTTCTTTGGTGTTTAAACTACTGAACTGTTAAAGAAAAAAATCACAATTCCATATTTCTCAAGTTTGCATTCTTTAAAATGGCAATATTAGGCTACGTTCAGACTGCAGGGTTTAATACTCAATCCAGATTTTTTGTGAGATCGTTCACATTTCTACTTAAATGCGACTTGCATGTGAACATTAAACGCCCCAAAAGTGTCCTGTATGAGCACTGGAGAACACGACAAAGAAGCGAGCGTGCTCAGGGTTTACGGAAGTCGCCCAAAACATACAGCACCTGGAGATTTTAAGGCAAGGCAAGGCAAGTTTATTTGTACAGCACAATTCGTACACAAAGTAATTCAAAGTGCTTTACAGAATAAGAAATACATTAAAATCATAATAAAAACAAATCAAAACATAAATAATCATGAAGATTAAAATTAAAAAAGAGAGAAGAGTGCAGAATGAAAACCTTTCAGTTATTTGCACAGTTAAACAGAAATGTTTTGAGTCTGGATTTAAACAGCGTCACAGAAGAGTCTGTCTCACATGTTCAGACTGTTCCAGGTTTTAGCTGCATGAACCTGAAACTCTGACTCCCCTTGTTTAGTCGTGACTCTGGGCACCAGCAGGAGGTCGGTCCCTGAGCTCCTCAGAGTGTGAGATGGTTCATATGACACTAACATGTCACAGATGGACTTTGGTGCTCGGACATGGAGACACTTGTACAAGCAGAGCTGCTTTAAAGTCTCTGAGGCACAGGAGCCAGAGCAGAGACCTGAGCACAGGACTTATGTGCTCGTACTTCCTAGTTCGAGTAAGGACCCGAGCTGCAGCGTTCTGGATGTTCTGCAGCATCTCACAGCTCGTTTGGAGAGACCAGTGAGCAGAACATTACAGTATCTAACCTACTGGAGACAAACGCATGGATAAGTTTCTCCAAGTCTGATTTAGACAGTAAACCTTTGATTTTTGCTATGTTTTTTAGATGGTAAAAGGCTGCAGATGTTATTGATTTGATGTGACTGTTAAAGTTGCTGTTGTACTGAACCGTGCCTATGGTCATGAGCTCTGGGTAATGACTGAAAGGACGAGATACAAGCGGCAGAAATGAGTTTCCTTCGCAGGGTGGCTGGGCGCTCCCTTAGAGACAGGGTGAGGAGCTCGGTCACACGGGAGGAGCTCGGAGTAGAGCCGCTGCTCCTCCACGTCGAGAGAAGGAGCTGCGGTGGCTCAGACATCTGTTCCGGATGCCTCCTGTGCGTCTCCCTCAGGAGGTGTTCCGGGCATGTCTCACCGGGAGGAGGCCCCGGGGAAAACCCAGGACACACTGGAGGGACTATGTCTCTTGGCTGGCCTGGGAACACCTCGGGGTAAAGGAGCTGGAGGACGTGTCTGGGGTGAAGGAAGTCTGGGATTCCCTGCTTAGACTGCTGCCCCCGCGACCCGGCCCTGGATAAGGATGTCGTACCAGAGCCAAAACATGTACAGCTTATTTGTTTAAAATTGAGAAGGAGAAGGACGAGGTTTTTGGTCGTGGTGTTTTGTGGGGCAGCGGCAGCAATGAGCGTAGAAAAGAACGTGTGTGTGCAGAGTCGCAGCCAAGAGTGGAGGGACTGATCTGTACTTTGCTGCTTCCCTCACACAGAGTTCAAACACAATTTTCGTATGATGAAAAGAATGTTTGTGTACATTTGGGACGTGGAGGTGAGATGAATGTGACCTGTCCGTTCAGACTGAAGTCGCATGCCAAAAGATCAGATATGTATCAGTTTTAGGACGAAATATCCAAGTGTCCTGGGTCCACATTTGAAAAAAAAAAATCATTAAAAGATCAGATGCAGGAGAATAGAGGCGAAAAAATCGGATTTGGGTCACTTCAGGCTGCAGTCTGAACGTAAACTTAGACTCTTTTCTGGTCTGTGTTCTAATGTTTTCATCAAATACAGACCTGGAGTTGTGTTTTGCTTCATTCACATGTTTAACACACAAACCCTGAATATTAAGTCTGAATTCTTTTTCTTTTTCGCTCTGTTCTACCTCCTGATGTGAAATGACGGAGATGTAGACAGACTAATAATGCAGAATTACTCAAACGTGTGTGAAACAAAACAAAACATAACTTCAGGTCTGTTTTCGTGAAGGTAACAACTTTCTAACATTACTTAAAGCTCACGAGAATCCACTTAATGCATAAACTAGGACCTTTAACATCGTCTTGGCATAAAGCGTCGCTCTATCCTCTTAGACACACATCTCCAAAGAAAATGTTTAAGACACACGCATCATTAATCTTAGTTTTTTATCTCTTTCCAGCAGCTCAGACTTGTAATGTTTTCCTCTCCTCGATCTGTTTGTGCACAGCGTGAGCCTGAGTCGTCTGCTATAATATTTACCCAAATGCCTTCTGCTCAGCCGCTCTGTTTTTCTGTTCGTCTAAACGAAACCCTGCCACTCCAGCTCCAACAGAGGAGAGAATAACAAAGGTGTTTAGTAGCGGGTAGTTACATTTACTTGAGTACCTTTTTAAAGAAGGTATTTTACTTCTGTGAGGTATTAAATGCAAAAACAGAACGTAGTTAGATCAACATGTCAGAGTCCTGCACCGGGTCGGGTAAATAGTCGCTGAAACGGGCGGGTTTTAAGGTTCTGGAATTTTACGGGCGGGTAGTGATCACACGGGGGCGCGTCAGGTGAATCAAACGAAAAACGAACGGGAGAAAAATACTTGATGCACATCCATGGCGTCCGTTGTCCTGGAAACAAGTGACATTTCTCGTCTTTTTCAGGAACTCGGCGGCTGCTCTACTGGTTCAGTCCTGGTTTAGACCTGGTCTAGTCCTAGTTTAGTTCTAGTTCAGTCCTGGTTTAGTCCTGGTTTAGACCTGGTTTAGTCCTAGTTTAGTTCTAGTTCAGTCCTGGTTTAGACCTGGTTTAGTCCTGTTTCAGTCATGGTTCAGGCCTGGTCCAGTCCTGGTGTAGTCCTGGTGATTGGCTAAGCAGTTGTGGCGTATATATTTATATACTAATGACACTGGTTTAGTCCTAGTTCAGTCCTGGTTCAGTCCTGGTTAAGTCCTGGTTTAGATCTGGTTTAGTCCTGGTTTAGACCTGGTTCAGTCCTGGTTTAGACCTGGCCCAGTCCTGGTGTAGTCCTGGAGATCAGATCGGCGGTTGTGCCGTGTATATATTTATACTAATGACACTGGTTTAGTCCTAGTTCAGTCCTGGTTCAGTCCTGGTTTAGACCTAATTTAGTTCTAGTTCAGTCCCGGTTTAGAGCTAGTTCAGTCCTGGTTTAGTCCTGGTTTAGACCTGGTTTAGACCTGGTTTAGTCCTGGTTTAGACATGGTTGTGTCCTGGTTCAGTCCCGGTTTAGACCTAGTTTAGTTCTGGTTCAGTCCTGGTTTAGAACTGGTTCAGTTCTATTTTAGACCTGATTTAGTCCTGGTTTAGACCTGGTTTAGGTCTGACTAAGTCCTGGTTTAGTCCTGGTTCAGTCCTGGTGTAGTCCTGGTGTAGTCCTGGTGATCGGTTCTGTGGTTTGCGTCGTGTTTATATTTATAATCCCCTAATGACACGGAGTAGGATCAGTCTTGGTTTATTCCTGGTTTAGTCCTGGTCTATTGAGCTGTCAGACTAATGGACTGGCCCCGATTTATCACTGGCATGGGTGGGTAACCGTTGGAATGTTAACTGGTTCAGGCGGGTGTGGAATTAAGTTTCATATAATCACGGGTTTACGGGCGGGTGCAGGTCTCCAAAAATGGACCCATGCAGGACTCTGAACCATGTTACCTTTTATTCTTTTGAAAATGACACTTTCACTTTTGCTTTTGACACTCTGACTCTTGAACAGTTACTCTTACATAAGTCAGTTTTCCCAAATATGTCCAAGTAAGAGTAATTTCTTGGACTAGTTCTTTGTATTTCTATTACTTCTATTTTCTACTAATGTTATTACTTAATTACTTACTTAAACTTCCCATATTACACTCTTTTCTGATCTGTTATAATGTTTCCTCATGACAAATAAATCTGGATTCTGTTTTGTTTTATTCACACATATTTAACACACAAACCCTACTTATCAGAAAACAGTGAGTGCGTTTACATGCACATCAATAACCCGGTTATGATCGGGTTTTTTGAGTATCCCGGTTTCTTGATGGTGCATGTATACGCAGTAACCCGGTTTCAGTAACCCGGTTATGGCAGTATCCTGGTTATTAGAAACTGTGTTACTGTAGCTGGTTTATTCCGATAGTAACCGGGATACTTGTGTCATGTAAACGCAGTACCCCGGTTACTGCAACATAAAGTTGAGTGTGCATGCGTCCAAAAGACACTTTCCAGCCTTTCACCACAACAGTAGCAACATAAATAAATTGACCAACATAAATAAAGTGACCAAACGAGTGAAATGACATAAAATAAAGAGCTGCACTAAACCTGCACACGTACAATCTGCACTCGTGTGACGCTGAAAAACTAAAACATGAACTATCTCCTATACAACTACACGCACAGAACAGACTCACCATCATCAGCGCCTCTTCTGTCACAGAAATAACACACATAATCCACAGAGTCATGTCATTTAGTCCAAAAGAAACTGATCGCATCAGCGGCGCAAGGAGCGAGTTGTTTTTATCGCCGCTAACAGTTTATGCTAATTAGCCTACGGTCTTAAGTTTCGTTTCTGTAAAACGTAAACAAATGTGATCACAGCTGAATTATTTGATCAAACGGGCTGATGTGTCTATAGTGTTTATGGTTTATATGTTGTAAAGTTGAGTTTATTTATGCAGAAGATTTTAATGAAGAATCTGCACAGTGGATTGTGGGAGATCTCATAGCTCCTTAGCTTCTTATGCTAAAGGAGCTCACGGTTTGTATTTTTTCCTGGTTTATGAAATTGATTTAAGTTAATTTCTGCGCCTGCGCATTTGTAAGATTATGTCAAGAAACAGGGATACTCCATTTGATCATGTACACGCGGATATGAGTGTCCCGGTTTCTCAGTGCGCATGTAAACGCAGTAACCCGAATACTGACATAACCGGGGTACGGCTAATAACCGGGTTATTGATGTGCATGTATACGCACTCAGTGTTACACCTTGTGATGTCACTTGTAATACAGGAAGTGCTTAAAATCCATACACCTTCACTAGAAACATTTGGATCATTTCCGCTCTTGGATTTGCCAATTTCTCCTGAAGTAAACGTAAACGGCTGCTGTTCATTTGAAAACTACCACTTCATGACATCACAAGGTGGCGTTTTAAGCTTTGAAGGTGTAGAACGACGAATAATAAAGAGTTACTCAAACATTTAAACGAAACAAAACACAACTCCAGGTCTGTTTTTGATGACGTAAGAGCGTTATAACACATCTTAAAGCTCACAAGAGTCAATTTTATGTAATATAAGACCTTTTAAGAATCATTTTGACGACTCTCCGCGCCTGTTTAGAGTAAGTCTTTCAACATGTATATCTTTATCGTCTTCCCTTACATCTTCCATTTTGTACCGGCCGAATTTGAATTTCAAAAAACTTCCTTTGGCTAAGAGTGTCTGGTCGGTAGGAGCTCGGGGATCAGACTTTTTAGTTCGTCTACAAAGATCCACACTTCAAAGCGCGGCGCGTATCTGGGCCCGGTTTTGGCTCGGGCCGATTGAAGTCCACAGGGTCAGATGGTCAGGGACATAATGAGTCCAATCACACTTCAAAGAGGACCGGCTCATTTGGCCGCGCCAGGTTTCTCTGCATAATACTCCCTACGCTTTTACATCCAGGCGTATTGAAGTAGTGGCTGCTTTGATAACAATAATAATGCAGGTTTTTAAAGGTCCGTGTCGTATTTTCTACAATGTATCTGAGCAAAATATGTCTTGACCATTACAGGTATGTTGTATAAGCTACAGCTCTTCTGGTCTAAATAAGTCGGCTGCGTCTGATTCTAAAACATATTACTCTAGGATAATCAGGAAGAACAAAAATAATGCAAAAAGTCTGTGCTTTATTCTTTTCTGTTTGTATTTGAGCTAAATTTGTCTTGACCAATGCAACTCAGGCTTCCCACGATCATGGAAATCCTGGGAAAGTCGTAGAAAAATTGAAATTGGAAAAATGTCATTTTCCAGGCCTAGAAAAGTCATGGAGTTTTGTAAATTCAATGAAAGTTTTGGAAAAGTCATGAAATTTTAGTATCTCTTTCACGCAACTACAGCATTCTGTTAAGTTATTTATTTATTTATTTTTTTATTGCTCATGCTATTATTTTGTTGGCATCGACTTAAAGAGAACAACAACAACAACAAATCTGAAAATTAACATAAATACATGCATATTTTTATGATTATTTGCCTTGTCTTTGCTGCATGAACAAAAGGAACAGGAAAAAGATAAAACTTACAAACCCTGCTCCTTTCACAGATCAAAAATTTTACATTTCTTTAATAATCAAATATTATTTCTAAACGTTTGCACCTTTTGTTTAAAAGAGACGACAATAAATGCACTGACAGGATTATGAATGTTAAAAAACTATAATCCCAAACCATAAGGTGAGTGGAAAGAGTTAACATTTTATATTTAGTCCTAAAAGTCTGATCAATTCTACACATGTAGGTGCCGTAAAGTCATGGAAAATTCACTTTAGGTCATGAAAAAGTCATGGAAAATTTTGGAAGTTTTCTCAGTGAGGTTTAAGAAAGTCTGTGGTGTGTTGCCTGCATTTATCGGACAATAAAAATGCATAATTAATCAAGAAGTGTGCATTAACAAGCTAGTTGTTGTTATAATTTTAGATGTTGTTGGCATTACTGGAGAACAGGCTAATTTGGCCATGTTTTTTTTAAAGGTTTATATCCCTTTTTTCTGTGTATTTGAGCAAAATTTGTCTTGACTAGTACAGATATATTGTATAAGCTAAAAGTTTGTGGTGTACATTCTGCATCTTATTCTAAAGTGTTTTACAGTACAATAATCAGGAAGCATGTGTTAGCATGCTAGTTGTTACCAGAGGAAAGGCACCAGGTTTCTCTGCATAATACTCCCTACGCTTTTACATCCAGGCGTATTGAAGTAGTGGCTGCTTTGATAACAATACGTATTACTCTACGATAATCAGGAAGAACAAAAATAATGCAAAAAGTCTATGCTTTATTTGAGCAAAATTTGTCTTGACCAGTGCAGATACTTTACGTTTAATAAGCAACTCTTGAGGTTTAAGTAAGTCCGTTATGTGCTGGCTGCGTTTAAATATACATTTTTACTGTCTGATAATCAAGAAGTGCGCGTTAGAATGCTAGTTGTTGTTGGCATTACTAGATAACACGCTAATTTGTGCCATGTTTTTTAATGGTTTATATCAGGGATGTCCAAACTTTTTTCATCAAGGGCCACATATCAAAAGTATTTCATTGTTTCACAAAGACTGGCTCGTGACTCTCAGGTGGGTCGCAAGAGATTTTTTTTTTTTGTCGATTTTCACAAATATATTCCACTGAGTCATGTTATTTAGTCCGACAAAAGCTGACCACATCAGTGCACGAGCTGTTTTTTTTTTTTTTTTTTTTAGAGCTTATACTTTATGTAAATTTTCTAAGTTTCTGTAAACATTAACAAATGTAACAAAAGCTGCAATAAACACATTATTACTCAATGTATATTTGAGTTGTTCTCATATGAAATAAAAATGCCTCGTCTCAAGTTTCGTCCATTTGTTTCGCTTAATGCGTCTTATAATCCGGTTTTAGTCTAAACTAGAAAAGCACTCAGAGAGCGCAGACCTCCGCCAAGGACGACCCCCATTTTTTATATAAAATATAAATATAAAATCAGTCTTCTGGATCAGATCCGGATCAGCCTTTGGAATCAGGATCCCATTGTCCATCCCTGAGTCCAAATTTCATGGGGTTTGGTCAATAATTAACCCAGATATTGAGAAACAACAAATTTTTGGCCCCATTTACCACAATGTTAACTAAAATTTCAAAGTGATCCAGAATCCAGGATTTCTTCCGGATCACCCCCAAAATGAAATCAGTTCTTCCTTTTCACATTTCCAACAAATCCTGAAAATTTCATCAAAATCGGTCCATAACTTTTTGAGTTATGTTGCTAACAGACAAACAAACAAACAAACAAACGCCGGCAAAAACATAACCTCCTTGGTCCTGAGGTAAAAATACGGTAATACTAATTGTTCAGAGAGACACGATCACTCAGTCAACAATAAAATATCTTCATTAATGTTCAATAATGGCCACAAATTTATTCTGTGATTTACGAATAATGTCTATTGACTTGGGTCGTGAAGATCTGTGACCCCAGAAAAAAAAGTATGGGAAACACTGGTCTACTGCATGTGATTCTAAAGCATTTTACTGCCCAATAATCAGAAAGCACAGGTTAGCATGCTAGTTTTTATTATTATTAATGGAGTACAGACACTGGGTTTCTCTGCATAATGCTCCCTACGCTTTTACATCCAGGCATATTGAAGGTGGAGCTTTGATAACAATAATAATGTATGTTTTTTAAAGGTCTTTATCCTTTTGTTTCCGTGTATTTAAACCAAATTTGTCTTGACTAGTCGAGGTATTTAGAGTTTAGACGCATTTTGTGACTTTGTGTTAATACAAGTTTACTCAGGGATCTGTTTTGACAAAATTCTGTACTGTTTATTATTCGAGGTAGACGACTGATGCAGGCTTAGAGGAGCTTTGTGTACGAAAATCAAATCCACAGGTTTTGACTGGAATTAACTTTGAGCTTTGTTTTAGATTAACATTGTAATTGATAATGAACAAAATGATGATCCGCATGAATCCCCGTACCCAAAAGCCGATATCGACAATCCAAAACTCTGCATCGTTAAATTATGTCATCAGGATAATGCCAAATATATATACTGTTATACTATTAAATGAATTTCATACCTAGAGCTGCTCGATTATGGACAAAAATCATTATTTTTTTCATATGTGCTCCTAGATTCGATACATATCTGATCTTTTGACATGCGACTTCAGTCTGAACGGTCAGGTCACATTCATCCCTCCTAAATGTCAGACTCTGAGGCTGCGTTCAGACTGCAGCCTGAAGTGACCCAAATCAGATTTTTGGCCTCTATGTTCCTGTATCTGATCTTAATGTGTCTGAACGACACAGATCCGATTTTTTCAAATGTGACCCAGGACACTTGGATATGTGCTCCTGAAACTGATACATATCTGATCTTTTGACATGCGACTTCAGTGTGAACGGCCAAAGCGCATTCATCCACCTACACGTTATCAACAAGACACAAACGTCACTATTCTGCGCTGAAGTAGGCGAAAATTGTTAATGAACTCCGTGTCACTGAAGTGAAGCACATCACCACTCACCACTCTTGGCTCCGTCTCCACATCCACACGTTCCTTTCAACGGACGTCGCTGCCGCTGCCCCACAAAACACCACGGCCAAAAACCTCATCCTTCTGTGGGAAATATTATATGGTGGTCATGCTAATTCACCTAATATTATGGACTTTGGAATGACAACAGGGTGGAAAACACGTATGACTATCTATAGGTCTATATAACATGTTTTTTCTGTACTTTGAGTGCCATAAAGAACATGTTTTTCTGGACTTTGAGATGCCACGAAGCAGAAAAACTGACATATGTGGACCCCGTGGCATGTTCCCACCCATGATAAGGTGTACTGGGTCAGCAGTATTGTTCATTTTCTTGCTGTATATGCTAAATCAACAAGTTAATGTTTTGTCAAGATGTAGTATAAAGCTACCCCTGATTTTGAGTTGAGAGAGGCGTCGTTCCGTGGTGGCAGTTGTACTTGGTAATCAACTTGAATCCTCTCAATGGAAAATGACGAAATAAAGTGGCCTGTTCTCTCGGATTCTCCATCTCTCGTGCTTCTTTTTAGGACACGCATGGAACCTTCCGAAAAAACCCACACTTCTCAATCTCAACTTCGCTGCGTGTGACGTCATCGTGTCCTCCAATGCGCACCCGAGACACTTTTGGGGCGTTTAACCTTCACACTGGAGATCATATACAAGTCGCATTTAACTGGAAACGTGAACGACCTCATAAAAAAATCTGATTTCACCAAAAAATCCAAACTGAACATTAAGCCCTTAGCCAAAAAACTGCGTATACAATATATCAGTACTGCGGTAAGACAAATTCATATCCCACAATCTTCACATACTCACAGACAACAACATCTTTATGATAAGAAAACATGTTTTTCTTTGTTTACCGTGATAAGACTTCACAATAGTGTATAAGCAGCTGCAGTAGGTGTTACTTTTGTGGATAAAATATGCAGTGTTTTGTGTTTTTGCGAGCTTATTTGTTGGCATCGGTAAAATATCTTCATGGTATTCAACCGAAGCTTACGTATTTCATTGTAACCTGTATCACCACTCCAACCCCCGATAAGCCCGAAGCGACACAAGCCCATATCCGACCGCATGTAAACAAGAATGTACTAAGATTACAACGTCTTGCATCAAAAAACACTATTTTATTCAAACCTCCTGATAAGCTGCATGTTTTCTTTGTATTCTATGATAAGCTGGTGTGATTCTGTATCTGATCCACGTGCCTATACTAATAATATGTTATACGCGGCCGCTGTATTGGCTTGAAATATAGCCTTAGCGTCCCCTCTGTCAGCTGACAAAAAGATAAGGCCCGGCCGCATCCTCTCGTCGTCGTCCCGGGCCCGATAACAAGGTCAGGGGAACGCGAGCCCAGACACATGATAGGTCCTCCAGCAGAGACACTCCACGCTCCCGGGGCTCTGCGGAGGACTCCAAACCAGAGGAGGGGGGAGGGGGGAGGACGAGAGGCGGCGGTAATGGCTGGTACCAGGTCCATTAGGGGGCCCTGGCGCGTGCGGTAAACAGGGTTCTGGCCGCGGATGACGGTGGACTGGGAGTGATACGGCCACTTCAAAAACAGAGCGGTGTATAGTTCAGTTCTGAGAGGATGCTGAAAGGATGTGGAGGTTGGAGGGTTTTGAACTAAAACAGTGACTCCAAACTGAGTCACATTTTTGCAGAATGAAGATGCAAACATACAGGGAGGCAACACAACAGGATTTATACTAATGTCAGGATAATGCATTTATTTTGAGTTGTGCCACCAGACCAGTCACAGGCCCAGAGGTGGATAGAGTAAGCACAAAAACAAACAAACAAACAAACAAACAACTATTCCAATATTAAATTAATAACAAAAATACATATATTTAAATAAATAGTTGCTGTTTAAACATATACTCCCAGTCAAGTTTGGAAACAATCCGTGTATCATTCGTTCATTCGTTTTTCAATATAAAACCAAAAATAAGAAAACGACCGGGACCAGAGCGGGACTGAGACCGAGACAAGACCAGGACCAGACCGGGACCAGACCGGAGGCTCAGAGCCCACTGCAGGGCCGGAGCTCGAAGCTGAGGCTCGGACCCCGCGGAGGCTCGGAGTCAAAGCTCGGAGTCCGCCCTGGTACTGGTCTGGTCCCGGTCTGGTCCCGGTCTCAGTCCCGCTCTGCTCTCGGACCTGGATCAGTCCTGGTTCAGTCCGTATGCGGTGCAAAAGTCCGGCATCGCAGTCACGGAAGTCACGTAAACGGGAAACGGCCGTTATCCGTTTTTTCCATTCTTCATTTAAACACAAAATCGAAAACTGAAAAAACGAATCGTTATCCGTTTTTTTATTTTGGTTTTGGAGACAAATAACAAAGAAAACTGTTGTTTTTTCGTTTTCTTATTTTTGGTTTTATATTGAAAAACGAATGAACGAATGATACACGGATTGGAAACACTCCCTCATTCAGTGTTAATTTGTTTGTTTGTTTTCTTACTATTTTCTAAATTTTAGATACATACAGAAGAGTAAGATATATGGAATTATTTAGTAAAGAAAATCATTTAGTAACTCTACTGAACCAAGGGGTGCCTTGGTCTCGTCTCGGATTCAGTCTTGTTGTCACGGACTCAAGGTCTGACTCTCAACGAGTGTGATCATATTTCATTACGGCCGCTATTGTCGGCAATAAACTTGTACTGGTGTGCGGGAGCGAGCAGGGAGTCTCTCTGCAGCCTGTGCACTCGTCTGGAGCCCACAGGACACTGTGCAGCGTCCCAGAGACCCCATCGCCCGTCGTGCACCCTTCTCACCTTTTTCCCCCCTGACCTGTTTTCATGCCAGCTTCCCTGTGCAGTCCTGTAAACTGCACATGCTGCACTTCTGAGTTGGTTAAAATCCCACAATATGATGTTAAAACTGAGATAAAAAAACTTAAAAAACTGCTCAGCGTGTAAATCAGATAACGACTAAAGCAGCCAACCACTCTGTTGCCGATAGGTCTCCTTTAAGCCATTATTCTTTCTTTCTTTTATACATTCTTTTGTTGTATGAAATGCCATTCAACACACTAACAATCCTCTACTGTAAAACCAACACAATGATGTAATGTGAGGACCCCTGGGGCACTCGACGAGCCGACTGCCGCCGTCGCTCCCTGTGGGTCGTTTAAAGACACGCACGACCAGAGCAGCACGTTTCCCACAGAGATGGACGGGAGAGGGAGCGACCGCCGGAGCAAAACCACCACGCTGAGATCTGCTCCCGTTTCACAGAGCATTGTGTTTCTATGTAAAACAGCTGGATCCATGAGGTTCAGAGGGATGACAAATATACAAATGTTTGTCATTGTGTCTCTGGGAACATAATTAGTTCAGGTTTATGGATTTCAAAAGCTAGGGTTCGTTTTAATTAGAAAAAGTCAGATACAGGCAGAGGTGGAGAAAGTACTGAACAATTGTAATTAACTGTAATTGTAATTTACTTTGCTTAATTCCAACTCAAGTAAAAGTAAAAGTCACTTGAGGAAGTAACTGAGTAAGTAATTTGAGTAAAAATTGACTTAGTTACTTTCAATTATTTGATGTAAATAAGGGTGAGTCATAAATCTAATCCAGCACAAGTTGTTTTAATCAACTTTTAGGTGATACAGACAAACTTTCTTCAGTGCAAACTTTGTACATTTTAAAGATGACTGAGCTTAACCCGTACTAACTCTGAACACTTCCTTTTTTACAGAATTTCAAAGAACTTAGAACTTTAACTGCATGACAAATTTAACACAAAGATCGCGGCTCCTCACCCTATCTCTAATGCCGGGCGAACACTGTGCGATATTTTTGGTCGTGTCACTCAGCCCCAGCTTAAACTGTACGACCAAATCACAGGGTTTAAAAGTTCACAGCTCACGAATCATGTTCTCACACTGAACGAACCGATGCTCAGATGCGACTTGCCTGCTCACACTGTACGTTCACATAACGACTGGAGTTGTCAAAGTTGTTGTTCCGGAAGTACAAAACCACAAAGAAGAAAACCACGGAATTAGAAAACCACAGATGTGCGGAGACACAATGCTGAGACACTTCTGCGTCCGCGCATGTGCAGTCTGCCAGATTCTGGCAAATCGGCTCGTGGGACAACTTCAACAGAGCAAAATCCTCACGAGAGGCAACTGGATTTCAAACAAGTTTGATTTTCTTACGACCTACGAATGTCGATCGGGAGCTGGTCGTGAGTCATTAATCGTTTCTCTTTACCCCATGTAAACTACACGAAGCACGACACACGATGAAGCCAAAACTCGGCCCGATCCCCAAAACAGTCGCACGAGCGAAAAATCGGCTCAAAAAGGGTAAAAAATCGCACAGTGTACGCCCGGCATAAGGGTGAGGAGCTCGGAGTAGAGCCGCTGCTCCTTCACGTTGAGAGGAGCTAGTTGAGATGGGTCAGACAGCTGTTCCTGGGCACCTTCTTCGGGAGGTGTTCCAGGGAAGACCAAGGACAAACTGGAGGGACTATGTCTCTGGGCTGGCCTGGGAACGACTCGGGGTCCCCCACGAGGAGCTGGAGAATGTGTCCAGGGTGAAGGAAGTCTGGGAGTGCCTGCTTAGACTCATGCCCCCTCGACCCGACCTCGGATAAGTAAAAAAAAATAAAAAATTGATGGATGGAAGAATTATATGGTCACAACAACTCACAGTGGTAGTAGTAGTAGTTCGGTATTCAATCATTTTACAGCACTACAAAACAAAACAAAACATAGGCTACGTTCAGACTGCAGGCCTTAATGCTCAATTCAGATTTTTTTGTGAAATCCGATGTTTTTGCGAGGTCGTTCACATTTCAATTAAATGTGACTTGTATGTGACTCCAGTGTGAACATTAAACGGCCCAAAAGTGTCCCACATGTGACACTGGAGACACGACGACGTCAACCGCAGCGAGCGTCTCTGTGTTTACAGAAGTTGTCCAAACATGGACGCAGCATCGAGCACCTGGAGATTTTAAAGTTCCTCTCGTACCGGAGCCAGAACATGAACAACTTACTTGTTTTAAGGAGGAGATTGAGAAGGAGAAGGACGAGGTTTTTGGTCGTGGTGTTTTGTGGGACAGCGGCAGCGACGTCCGTAGAAAGGAACGTGTGGATGTGGAGACGGAGCCAAGAGTGGTGAGTGGTGATGTGCTTCGCTTCAGTGACACGGAGTTCATTATAAATTTTCACCTACTTCAGCGCAGAATAGTGACGTTTGTGGCTTGCTGAAAATGTGTAGGTTGGATGAATGCGCTTTAGCTGTTCAGACTGAAGTCGCATGTCAAAAGATCGAATATGTATCGGTTTCAGGAGCACATATCCAAGTGTACTGGGTCGCATTTGAAAAAATCGGATCTGTGTCGTTCAGACTGTCATTAAAAGATCAGATACAGGGCAAATAGGGGCCAAAAAATCGGATTTGGGTCACTTCAGGCTGCAGTCTGAACGCAGCCATAGACTACGGTCCCATAGAACGTGGCTAAAAGGGTTTTGGCTGAAGTAACAGGTACTTAAAATGCCAAACCTGATTAAACAATGACAGAATTCCAAGAAAAAAATGGCACGTAAACAACATCTAATCTTAACATCTACAGTTTCACTTACAACTTACTGTATATATAAGAGACAAAATATAAATTAAAACAAACAAAATTTTATGCATTTCAATTCAATTTTAAAAAACACAACACTACAATAAAAAAGAAAGACATTTAAACCAGGCAGGCACATTTTGCATTGTATTATGATGTTATTCCCGATTTTGCGTTTGAACACAATTATCGGTCTGAGGTTTGGCCAAGGGTTTCCTTTGCATTCCTCTCGAGAATTATTCAATGCACCTTCTTCTTGAATATTGTCCCGTCGTCCTCGATCTGTGGATCACTACCAGCATCATCCAGATCCACGACAGACGAAAACTTCTGTACAATGACTGAACATTCTATAGTGAAAATGCCGCCTGTGTGCAGCCCACGCTATTTCCTTTCATTTCCGGCAGATTGTTGTTTTTTTCGCATTTAATTTTTTTTCTCTCTCTCTCTATCAGTCTGATTTTACTCATGTGATAATATCGGGTTTATTGGTCACAAACCCGCCTATAAAAGGGTCACTATGCTCGCCCCTCCCTCCTGAACTCCGCACGCTGCCGGAGCCAAGCTGTCCTGGCCTCAAGAGTGGACCACGTTTAGGCTAAGATTACTGTTGCGAGGTGTTCAGCTCAGTAATTGCGAAGAGTGCGCGGGCATCGTGGGGGTAAATGGGGGAATCGTCTTGCTGGCTCAGTAACGCCGTGCGCGAGGTTAACATGGGTTGTGTTGGTGGTGGTTCTCGCCGTGTTTGGGTGGCGTGCCACGGTGAAATCCATACGGTATGTCGCTATGGTTTATTTTGTGTTCCTCTTTGTCGTGTGTGTTGTATGTGAAATGTAATATGTTATATTTAGGCTCCTGCTGGTGGGTATCCTCCGCTTTTCTCTCTGTGTACCTGGTCTGTTCTCCGGTCGTGGCCCTTGGTGAAAGGACTCGCTCTCGGAAATTTTCGTCTTGTGAGAAGTGCGACTACGAAGCGCGATATTGACTGCGGTTATGGTCCTAAGGTAATCCCGAGCAAACGAGGCCATGCGACTTAATGGACAATGGACAATGAACGTATTTGACTGATCGAGGACATGTGTGTGTGACTAACCCCCTGTTAAAATGGATAATAAACTCATTGTAAAGTATATTCAAGTCTCATGTTATATTCAGTCAACGAACCTGGGTGCCTATAGTGGGTGGGGAAAATACTGTATCCTGGTTTCATTGTTGTTGTTGTTGTTGGTAATTTTACGACATTGAAGTCCACTTAAAATGACGCCGCTCTGCTACACTACACAGTAAAATACTTGGGTCAAAATGTATTCAAGTAAAAGTAAAATGACCTATTTCAAAAAGTACCAAAATATTACAAATTACTCATAAAAACTACTCGACTACAGTCACGTGAGTAAATGTAATTCTTTAGTTTCTACCCTCGGGTACGGTCCCTTTAAGTATGAAAATATGACATCATTTTAGCAGCTACTTAAAATTTAAATGATCCATAACAACAGTATCCAACGTTTTCCTTCTCTACCCTCCTCCCTCCTTTCCTCCTTCCTTCCTTCCTTCCCTCCCTCCTTCCCTCCCTCCTCTTCACTCTCCGAGTACGTGTCTCAATCACACAGTTTTAATGGCGTTTCCGCTTGGTGAGGCTGCTTTATTAAGATTCTTCAGATCAGAGCACCGGGCTGGCGGAGCTCCACGGCGTGAAAAACACAGACTAAAGACGGTACTCGAGTAAAAGCGTGGTCATTAGCGGCCCCCTTCTCGTAAACACCGGGGTCGGACGCGCTCACCTGGTTCACTGTTCACTGTGCGCTTAGATCTTATTGTAAAATCACTGGAATATTGAGAGCGTCAGGTGATGTACGGAAGGAGCAAAGACACGATTACAACATGAGAGAAAGATGGTAAAGCATTTGTCGGAAACCTCCATCAGAAAAGTTACACAGTGCACCTTTATGGCTACATTTATATGATGACGGTCTGAACAGAAGATGCAAAAGTGGCATCGCATCTTCACTTTTTATTCCACGTTTAGACGAGCATTTCAGGAGGAAATCTTTGTGAATACAGTGATGCAAAAGTGTGTGGAATTTGATTGGGTATGTTTGCACTTAAAGCAACAAGGGGGTCTTTGGACATACGGAAATTTTCACGCCACACATTTTCGACTTAAAGGGCCCATATCATGCAAAATCAACTTTTCAGAGCTTTCTACCTTCTAAGAGTGATGTGTGGGCCTTGTATTTGTCACCGAAGTGTGTTTTTAGATTGATTCGGCTTTTTTTTTTTTTTTTTTTTTACAAATTGCAGCATATTTCTGCCACCCTCCCACGTGACAACGAACTAAAGCTGCTACAACGATGACGCAGCAGATACACCTATGACGCATTTGACGTAGCAGAAAGCGCTTTGCACCCGCCCCCCTCCCCTGCTCCACCGCCTCCGCCCCGCATCGTTTGACAATTCCCACATGAACACAAAAGCGACAGCATAAGCTCATTGTTCTCCACTGCAGTGAACACGATATAATAAGTTTATCTACTAGTGTTTATTAATACTTTACCAATCAGTAATGTTCAGCTGATGTCGACGCGCTGCTTGAGCTTCGTGCTCCTCAAAGTCCTCGTCCGATTCCAGGTCCAACACATGCGGCTGAACGCGCTGTATCTCCATGATGAATAAAAGTTTATTCCTGCTGCTATCAGGGTGCACGTCTGTCTCCCCCTCCCTCCCTGAGATGGGCGGAGGAAGGGCGGCTCACTCAGAGCCTACGTCACGTTTGGAGGGCGGAGCCTGTGCTTTCTCAGGACGGGCGGGGGGATGAGCAATAGCTGGCCTTTCATAGTTCCTGGTCTGTGACTGTCTCCAAGAAATCAGTAAGATTTCATAACTATTTTCATAACTGTGTCATGGATGTTCCAAAACCCAAATTGTGCTTGTTTATGTGCAGAAGATACAATGTGAAAAGAATTATTTTGCATGAGATGGGCCCTTTACACTTAAAACCACATGGCTCATTTGCATTGACAAGCGCTGAAAAAAAACACTCACTCCTGGTGCGCGTTTTTTATTGGACTTTCTCTGCGACGCTCCTGAGTACAGTACCTGTAATGCTCCTATAATCCATCAAGAGGTGCGGCTTCGTAGTTTACAAAAGTCGTACTAAAACATTTTAACAGATTTTTGAGCGGCGTGTACCAAATGAAATCGGTTCGAGGTCAGTAAACACAACCAAAATTAATACATAAGGAGCACTGCTGATTTTTGAGAAAATTGAAGGATTTTAAGTGCGCCTTAAAGTCCAAAAAATACAGTAGTAAAAATGTTGGTAATGGATTAAATGTTTAATAGTTTAAAAGTTACACAGTGCACCTTTGAGGGGACACTGTGTACATTTTCTTGTGGAGGCTCCGTGACCTGAGTGTCTCCATGGAGATGTTCCCTGCAATGTTCCACAGAATGGCAGAAACACAATGGCATACTTACCTCACAGTAAGTACGCTTGGTTTTCCAGGTTTTGTTTAAAACAGGACCACTCAAAGAACGCGAGATAATTACTTCCAGACCCCAGAAGCTTCCCTGTGTAATAACAGACGACTGCGACCACTGGGACCTTAAGCCATCAAACGTATGTATATGGCCGACTAGTATATGACACAAAATGGACTCTTGTGAGCTTTAAGACATGTTATAATGCTGCTACCTCATCAAAACCAGACCTGGAGTTGTGTTTTGTTCCATTCACATGTTTGAGTAACCCTGGTTTATTAGTTTTTCAACATCTCCAGAGCTCAAAATGCTCTGTTCCACCTTGTGATGTCATGAAGTTGTAGTTCTCAAGTTAGCATATACCTTGTATCTTTTTTCAGTAGAGAAATGCTCCAGTCAGGTAGGATCTGAGTTAAGTAAACTTGTCTGTCTTGCATAATGCCTCATTTCCATTGATAGATGTTTCATACTGTGACCAGAATTTCTGCCACTAACTTATTTCACCATCATATTTAACTGTCATTAGCTTGGGAAGTTCAACAGTTTATCCGGACTGTGATCCATTAGAGCTGGTGCTTACGCCGCTGAAACAAATCCGCGTATCACCATATTGGAAACGATTTGTGTCGAGACACATCATTTCTGTGTCAGCATGCGATCCTTATCCACACAGCTTTGAGATTATTTATTTTCGTTTTAAAGAAATGAAACTTAAAACTGCATGGCTAATTTGCATAAACTAAGTGCTCAAAAAACATCTCTCTATTGTGTGTTGATGTGGTTCAGCTTCTGTCAGACTAAAGGACACGACTCAGTGGAATATGAGTGTTCTTTCTGTGACAGAGGGGTGTTCTGCTGATGGTGAGTGTTCTGTGCGTCTATCATTGGAGATACATATTCGATTCGTTTTTGTTGTGATGCAGTGTTCGTCCACACTCATCCGATTGAAAACGGCTCCAGAGACAGAACGATCTGGTGCCGATTGAAGTCCCACAAATTCATCTGAGTACAGATCTGATCCGGCACTGTATGGACACCTGAAAATGCTGATACGCTGATGTGTGCGAAGTAATTCAACGCCAAAATGCTAAGAGGCTAGAATATATGTCCATTCATATAAACGTGTGTCTGTGTGTACGACCTGCAGACGTATAATCTCTGAAAAGTTTCACATGAACCATCTCCAACGTGACAGAAACACAGAACAGACTCACCATCAGCAGAACACCCCTCTGTCACAGAAAGAACACTCATATTCCACTGAGTCGTGTCCTTTAGTCCGACAGGAGCTGATCCGCATCAAGCTGTTTTTTGAGAGCTTAAGTTTATGCAAATAAGCCATGCAGTTTTATGTTTCATTTCTGTAAAACGTAACCAAATATGCTCAAAGCTGCGTGGATAGAAAAGGCTTGCGGACACAGAAACGACGTGTCAGGACGCAAATCGTTTCAGATACGGTGATAACGGTGATTCATCTCAGTGTAAATGTAGCCCAAGTTACAACATCTGGGCTGAAATGATCCAATTCTGATTCTGATTCTAGTGAAAGCGTATAAAAGGAGTTTAAAATTACAGTGGGGCACTTCCTGTATTAACACGTGACGTCACAAGTTGGAAGGTTTTGAGAGATGAACTCAGCCAAATGTGTGAAACAACATCATAACATAAATCAGAACACAACATGAGACCTTTAATTGTGTTCTACCCAAAGTAATTAGTTAACGAAGTGTCGTACTTGCGATGCTCTTTATTTCACTGTACCTCATTACATCATTATGATTAACTGAAAAGTTTTAGCGCATAATAAAGTTTGACGGAGAATTACTTGTGAACGAAACAATAATTGCGAATGTCTGCGGGAAACAATGGAAATAAAGTCCTCCTTTTGTGGCGGCTCCTGTTTTTGTTTATAATAAAAGACTGGCACAGACATTCAAATTCAGTCCTGTGGGAGGAATGTGTTTGTTGGAAAATATGTTGTTTTTCAAATAAAGGAATCAATCACCGGACGCCTCTGGGCTGATGTCTTTCATAAATGCCAGCGCCATGTTTTTATCAAAATACTGCTTGACATTAGAGTGTTATAAAAATGTCAACAACTAAAGTCGGAGTCGGAGGAGAAATGGAACCGTATTTGGACTTTCTGAAGACCACAGCGGCACAAGGAGGAATCTGCCACCTTCAATTAGGACAAAGACGATTCAGTTTAAAGTTCCTACTGTATATGACACAAAATGTACTCTCGTGAGCTCTAACTCTTGTTTCCTCGTCAAAAACAAACCTGGAGTTGTGTTTCGTTTGATTAATCCTTTGTTTTTAGTCTGTCTGCGTCTCCAAAGGTCAAAATGTTCAGTTCCAAGTGATAATTTTCAAGTTAACATCTCCTTTTACCTTTAGTTCAGTAAAGATTGTCAATTCCAGGTCTGAAATGATCCAAATGATTTTAGTGAAAGTGTGAGGAGTTTTAAAAACACACAAAGTGGCGCACTTCCTGTATCACCACATGACATCACTCTAATACATATTTGACATGATCTTGTGGGCCAAATACATATATTATTTAACAATGATATAAACAAATAGAAAAATCAGAATAAAATAGACAAACTAAAACTCAGTAAATCATTCTCTCATAGTTTACTAATGATTAATAAATACTCAAATGGTTAGTTCATGAGTAATTAAGTATGAAATAATTATGAGTAACTATTTACAGCACAGGCAAATTATGTGCAAGTGCTAATTAAGGGAGTAATTAAGTACTTACTAAACATGAATCATCATTACTTACGACTTTGTTCATTATTAATTAAGCCTTTGTTCATGCTTTATTAAGGCTAAATTAGTTAGCTTTTTTTACCTTTCCATATGGGTCCGGTCAAGTGGTAACGGAGGGAAACAGGGGCAGATTTTTGACATTCAAATGTCTCTTATTCAGAAACTAGAGGAACTATTGAAATAAGTAAAGTATCAGAATGTAGGAAAGAGTTACACTCCAACAGGGTCAAGTTAAACCTGTGATATTCTTTCAAGTTGTTGACAAAAAATTTAAAAAACTCATGTCGGTAACGGAGGGAATGAAATATGCAGCACTTTTTGGGCAATAAATCCAAACAGTGATAACTCTTGGTTCTCACTTACATATCCTTAACAAACTGGTTTGAATATTTGCTTCATATAGTTTTCTACCATATGGTACAAGATTAGGTTGAAAAACCTCTTACTTTTTGAGTCATGAGATTTTTTATTAAGAAAGGTCATGGTAACGGAGGGAAAAGTAACGGAGGGAAAATTGTTCAAACAAGTAGAAGGTGCAGGATTTTACATCATTTGTCAGCTTTTTTTTCTTCCGAATACTTTAATATTACTTCAAAATGAAAGGAAACTATTTCTATAAAATATGTCAGTCCTTCCAAGCAAATTTTTATCATTTTAAATACTTTTTAAAAAATTTTTTATCATGTACCTTCATCAACAGTTCAAAGATGGAATAACACAAGATATGATGAAATACATCCATTTATTTACATGATTTTTGGGTCTTTGAAATTTGGGAAATAATTTTTGTTCCATGTTTCATACATGGTCTGTTTAAAACAGTATGGAACTTTAGAACCAAAAATGGTACAGAAAAAAGGTCAACAGTTTGATAAACTAGAGTACATATGTATCTGTTCAATACATTTTTATATCAGATGCATTAACTTGAATTTTTGGCCTTGTTGTTTACTTCTGCTTGATCGGGCCCAACTGGAAAAGTGCATTATAAAAATATGACCATTTACCATTTAGTTCTGTTTTTCATGTTTGTTTGTTTTTTTTATTTTAAGACAGGCGTGTTTAAAATAAAAATCAAAGCCTTTATAAATGCCCCTCAAACACCGCACACATGTTTCATTTCCAATCACTCCAGTGAAGAGTACATGAGCTCCCATGACAAACCCCACACACGGCGAATGACTGACAGCTCTTCAGAGGCAGAATAAACAGACGCCACTACAGCGAAAGGACTCCGCGGTTCAACAAAAACAGATTTCCGCTCATTTTCTCCAAATCAAATCCCGTTTTTTTTTTGTTTTTTTTCATACTCACATACTGTACAAGTGCCGCACAGACAGATTGTGAATGATGAAGAACGCGCCAACGTTTTTCCATCCAATCACACTAATTATGTTGATGTTCCCCATAAGGAGCTGACGGCTGGGGCTCCTTTTCAGCACGACTTGAATGAAATTGAAGTACGAAATGCAAATGATAAAAACTAGCAGCGAATTATTCATAGTAGAAGTATGTCGTGAAATGATGTTAAAGACAATACACACACAAATGATGATTATGGAAGCAAGAACTGAATTATGATTTTGATCACTGTATAAAGTACATGTCGGGGTTAAAAAATATAATTTATGATGTTGTGACTCTGTACCACTACTACATCTCCCACAATGCACCGCAGTTGTTTCCCATGAAGTGACTGCATCTTGCCACTAGAGAGGCCAACAAAAACAAATAAAATTTCCCCCAAAATGTCCAAGAAACACAAAATTGATGCAGAAGAATCCGTGTATCATTCGTTCAGTCGTTTTTCAACATAAAAGCAAAAATAAGAAAATGAAAAACAACGATTTTCTTCATTATTTGTCTCCAAAACCAAAATGAAAAAACTGATAATGATTATTTTTTCCAGTTTTCGATTTTGTGTTTAAATGAAGAATGGAAAAAAATGGATAACAGCCGTTTCCCGTTTACGTGACTTTCGTGACTGCGATGCCAAAATTGTGCCCTACATACAGACTGAACCAGGACTGATCCGGGTCTGGGACCACACCGGGATTAGACCGGGACCAGAGTGGGACTGAGACCGGGATCAGACCGGGACCAGAGCGGGACTGAGACCGGGACCAGATCGGGACCAGAGTGGGACTGAGACCCAGACCAGACCAGGACCAGACCGGGACCAGAGTGGGACTGAGACCGGGACCAGACTGGGACCAGAGTGGGACCAGAGTGGGACTGAGACCCAGACCGAGACTGAGACCAAACCAGGACCAGACCGGGACCAGAGTGGGACTGAGACCGGGACCAGAGCAGGACTGAGACCCAGACCGAGACTGAGACCAAACCGGGACCAGAGTGGGACTGAGACCGGGACCAGACCGGGACCGGGACCAGACCGGGACCAGACCGGGACCAGAGTGGGACTGAGACCGGGACCAGACCGGGACCAGAGCAGGACTGAGACCCAGACCGAGACTGAGACCAGACCGGGACCAGAGTGGGACTGAGACCGGGACCAGACCGGGACCAGAGCAGGACTGAGACCCAGACCGAGACTGAGACCAGACCGGGACCAGAGTGGGACTGAGACCGGGACCAGACCGGGACCAGAGCAGGACTGAGACCCAGACCGAGACTGAGACCAGACCGGGACCAGAGTGGGACTGAGACCAGGACCAGACCCGGTCTGGACCCGGTCTGGATCAGTCCTGGTTCAGTCTGTACACGGTGCAAAAGTCCGGCATCGCAGTCACAGAAGTCCTCCTCTTCTCTTCTCTCCACTTCCTCTGGTTTCTTCCTTCTCTCTTCTCCCCTCCAGTTCCTTTATTCTCCTCCACCTCTTCTTTCCTCTTCTTCTAGTCTCCTCCTCCTTTCCACTTCCACTGGTCTCCTCTTTACTCCCTCTGGTCTTCTGCTTTCTATTTTCTCTGATCTCCTCTTCCTTTGCAGTTCTCTCCAATTCATCTGGTCTTCTTCTGCTCTCCTCTCCATTTCCTCCTCTCCTTTTCACTTCCTCTGATCTCCTCCTCCTCTCTATTTCCGCTGATCTCTTTCTCCTCTCCACTTCATCTGGTCTCCTCCTCCTCTCTCATTCCTCTGATCTCTTTCTCCTCTCCTCTAGTCTCCTCCTCTGCATTTCCACTTTCACTTCCACTGCTTTCCTCTCCTCGTCCTCTGGTCTCTTCCTCCTCTCTTCTTCCTAATTGCAAATCAAACATGACACCTTTCTTTTTGTCTTCAGATTGGTCATTTTCTGCGATCTAAGGCTACGTTCAGACTGCAGGGCTTAATGCTCAATTCCGATTTTTTTGTGAAATCCGATGATTTTGCGAGGTCGTTCACATTTCCAATTAAATGCGACTTGTCTGTGACGTCAGTGTGAACGGTAAACGGCCCGAAAGTGTCCCGCATGCGCACTGGAGGACACGACGACGTCAACCCCATGCGTCAACCGCAGCGAGCGTGCTCTGTGTTTACGGAAGTTGTCCAAATATGGTCGCGAGCATTGAGCACCTGGCGATTTTACAGTTCTGGTTTCCGCCTACTTCAGCGCAGAATAGTGACGTTTGTGTCTTGTTGATAACGTGTAGGTGGATGAATGCGCTTTGGCCGTTCAGACTGAAGTCGCATGTCAAAAGATCAGATATGTATCGGATTCAGGACCACATATCCAAGTGGCCTGGGTCGCATTTGAAAAATTTGGATCTGTGCCGTTCAGACTGACATTAAAAGATCAGATACAGGTCACATAGAAGCCAAAAAATCGGATTTGGGTCACTTCAGGCTGCAGTCTGAACGCAGCCTAACACTCTTCATGATGGGGCGAAATCTTGTGTCATAGCTCAGAAAGTGTTTTGTAGATTTCACGGTGACACGGCGATGATTAAACTTACGACCATCGCGGGACCAAAATTAAGCCGCAACCGATCTCGAGCAGTTTGGTCGCAGAGTGAAGCCCTCGTCTCGTTTACAATCTCTGTCTAACGTCCGACCGAGAAGGAACACGAGCGCATTGTCCAAATAAATCAGATCGGAGGAGCTCAAACGCACATAGGACACGTTTCCTTTTAACCGCAAAAACAGAGCTGGCAGGTTGCACTTAGCAGAACTTTGATTGAAGCCGCCATCGATCGCGTGAACCGTGTGTAAATCCCCCTAAAAGAAAAGAAAACCACTTGTTTGTAGAGTGCGTTTCAGCGTGCATCGTTTTCTCTGCTATTAAATAAAAACGTGCTCGCTCACTCTGGGCCTTGTCAGCTGAGCCATCGGGAGCATCGATTTTCCTGGAATCATAAAAAAAAAAACAAAAAAAAAAAACTACTTTTGCTATTTTTTGATGGCGCCACTTTTGTCAAATTAAGTGCATTACAGTCTGGAGCAGATGTTGTTTTTACAGTAAAAATCCATAAACTCATTTACTGTCTCTCGCTGCATTAAGAATCCGCTGTTCGGGAGTGAGTAGTGAGGCGAAAGAGAATAATTCCAGATTGTAAAATGTGTAGGTGCTACTTAAATGTTCAATATGCCTTTATAAAATATGTTTCCCGACAAATGTTATTGTTTGTTATTATTAGGTTCTGTTTTCAGTCACGTCATGTTACTAGTGAATTGTCACGTATGAAAAGAAACTCTAACGTGGCTACGATCGCGGGTTTACGTTCTAAAAATAACCCGCAATAGTAGTCAACTTTATTTTTTACAATTATTTTATCTGTTTTAAGTCTGTAAAACCCCTTAGCACACACGTTATACACTTTTCTGACTCAGGACATTTGCAACCCTTTTTACATCCTTCTTAAAACTTATTGCTGTTGTCCACTTTTGTTATTTTCCTCCTTCTTTATGTAACAAACAGGAGATTAATTTATTCCGTAATGGAGCCCTACAGCGCAGAGTCCTGCACGGGTCCATTTTTGGAGACAACACCACACCCGCCCGATAACCCGAGATTATATCAAACTTTTACGCTGCCTACGCCACGGACTGAACCAAGAATAAACCAGGACTAACCCAGGACTGATCCAGGACTAACCTAGGACTGATTCCAGGATTGGGCTTGGAGGTGACCGCAGGAGAAAGGATTGGCTCGGCTCAGTCGCCCAATCGTGTTTTGCGGACACCCTGCTTCAGTGTTCTCTCTCTTAAGTCCAAGATTAGTCCTGGTTTAGACTTGGTTTAGTCCTGGTTTAGTCCTGGTTTAGTCCTGACCCACCCGTGTGTAATCACTACACGTCTCTAAAATTCCAGAACGTTAAAACCCGCCCGTTTCAGCAACTATTTGCCCGTGTCCGACCCGGTGCAGGACTCTGCTACAGCCGCGTAACTTCTCCCTTCCTTCAGCGTGTCCAGAAGTCCAACTTTTTGTGTGATGGTTTACATCTTCCTCTGCCTTTTGAGTGCGACCGCAGGACACTCTGTCGGTGCAGAACGTTTCATCGACATTGTGGGTTTTGTCGGGGAGAAAACTTGCAAACCTACAGCACTTCAGAATCACACTGATACAGATCCAACATTTATGTACATTTGGCTGAACACATTCTGTACTGTACAGGAGACACGAAACGGAGGAGATTGATTGACAGTGGTCTACAGTTCCTTAACCAATCAGGACGCAGGAGGAGGAACACAATGCACATTCATACACTGTAAAAAAAAAAAAAAACATGCAAAACTGCACAAAAAAAAAATCTGCGAAACAGCGAGACCGTGAAAGGTGAACCGCGATATAGCGAGGGACGACTGTATTCTATTATATCTTTAATGTGTTTATATGTATAATATCATGTATTCATAACATAATAAACTATAATGTGTCTGACTTTCACATGAGGGACCTGGGCTCAAATCCTCCTCCTGCAGTGTGTGTAATGTGTTTATACTATGAAGTGTCTATATGTAAACTATAATGTGTGCAGATACAACTGGATTGTGTGTACGAAATCATGAACTACATACAAAACTGAAAATTAATTAAATTATTGTAGTGGTTTGAAAAATCTAACCGCAAATATTTGAGTTGAGCTAAATGAGCATTTTTACTTCGGCTGTTATCAAAAGGTACAAGGACCAAACCATCCAACTTTTTAAATTCTGAAGGATTGTGACTTTTAAATTAATCAGTAATAATATATATATTTTTTTGAGTTCTGGAAACTTATTATTGTTTACAGTGCTGCGTCCCCAAGATGATTGATGATTTGCAATAAATAAATTGTCCAATCCTAACATTTCTATGTATTATATTTAATACTTTTGTTGTCATTATAGCTCCGTCTTTTGAATCTACAACTCTCAAGGACACGAAACTCACAAGCACTTCACTTTTCTTTGTCCAATCCAAATGGAACACATGGAAAGAAAATCTCACAAAATCATTTTCAGTCTGTCGGGTATGAAAACAAACTCTTGGTCTGAAAAAAGAACCTAATAAGATAAATAGAAAAAACAAATGAACCTCATTGGACTTTTTTTTTTTTCCATAAAAAACAAACAAACAAAAAAAACAAACAGCTGGAGTATGTTGTTTCAGTATCCAGTCCTTTTTTTTTGAAGGATGTGGATGTGAAAATGTGCTCCTCCGTGTCCACCCCTCTTCATTAATTTTATCCACAGAGGCAGCAGTCTAGTAGCCTGATTTATCTGCCGGTTTTACTTCGTACAAACCATCTGACCTCACAGCATTAGGATTCGTTCGCTTGATGGTAGGTGCGTACTTTTTATTATTTAACCATCGCTGACATTTGGTCGTGACGTGTGTAATGCTCTGCTAACGGTGTGAACTGGTATATTAAGCTTTTCCCAAATCCCGTAGGAAGAAGGACAATAACGTCTTTCCCCTTGATAAAATTCATCAAACATTCTCTTTGTTTCGGCTTTAAATCCTCGATCTCAGGAATCGTTGACAACACTGAATATATGTTTTTTTGCTGATTGGCTGGTGCCCAAACTTGCACTTCTGTGGTTTTTGTGAACCGTCTATTGTAGTTTGATTCCTGACCTAGTTGCTGGAGAGAAATGAAATTGAGTGGAGGCACTCGGTGGCGCCAGCCTGGCTAGTAGTCTGGAGTAGGAACTCCTGGACTTTCCACTCCCTTCCAGCTCTTTCAGGGGGAAGTTGTGAGACATAGTTCGTCCAGAGTGCCTTGAGTTTTCCAGGAGGCATCTGGAACATGCCCTCACCTCAGCTGTCTCAGAGGAGACTTATTTCAACCTCTTGCGTCCTCTTTCTCGTCCTTTAATCCATCGCCCAAAGCTCATGACCATTAGTGGAGCTGTCAAGGACCAAAAAAGTGCCCAGTTGTTCACTTTTATGGTACAAGCATGAAACTTTGCCAGATTATTAACATCCCTAGACGATCCAACGTTTTTGGATATGGAACCAAGCCTAAATCGACCCTGGAGCCGAGTACTGCACATGTCACAAAATGGCTAACATGGAATAATTTTGGAGATTAATTGAATTCCAAATTAATTAATTTGAAATATTTAAATTGGAATTAAAAACACATCATGTAAACGTAGCCATTATGACATTAAACAGCTCTACATTACCGTATTTTCTGCACTATCAGGCGCTCTGGATTATAAGACGCACTGTTACTAAATGGTCTTTTTTCGAACTTTTTTCACAAATAAACTGCACCGGACTTTAAACGAAACACAACAGTGTGCTGGGTGAGTGGTTTTGTTTGTTTGTTCGTTCACGGTGACTCTGGGCTTTGTTCAGTTGTGGCGTGTAGGGAGGGTGTGTCTGGGACCAACGGATTGTCGGCGTGTTCGCAGTGACTCAGTTGTCCAGTTGTGTCTAGAAGTGGCACATCGCACTCCCTTTTTCGGTTCGTTCCTCCGTTCCGTTCCTCGTCGGCGTGGAGTGATGAGTGTGTCTGTGGGTGTGTTTCGCTGTGCGGTCGCTGTCTGCTCCGTGTGTGTTTGCGTGTTCTGCGGGTGGTGCGGCTTTGTAGTTTTCTGAAGTCGTGCTGGGACACCTGAGTGGATTCGTGTATAGGGCGCTCTGGATTGTGGGGCGTCATTTTTTGATGAGGTTGGAGCAGGAGTGTCAAACTCCTTTTGGTCCGGGGGCCTTATCCAACCTACTTTGATCCCAAAGGGGCTGGATCAGAAAACTCATGGCATATAAACCCCAAAAAATAGCAATAAGTTCAAATATTTGTGCAGAAAAATGCAAATCCGTTACAGAAATCTTTTTTGAATTGATGAACTTTTTTTTTTTTTTTTACAAAATATTAAAATATTATGAACAACTTGAAACTTTAAGAAAAATAAAATTTCAACACAATGTTTTAACATGAACTTGTATGTAAATAGCAATAAGTCCATTTTTGTTGGAAAATCCTGCACTCGGCTCCACTTTTCTCATGTTGGACATTTTTCTGATGAGGGTGTCACGGTCAACAGTCAAAACGATCGTCCTTTAAGAGCGTTTGGAAAGAGACAAGTCTTCATTTGTGCTGCTCTGGTGGGAGGGGCCACGTACAGAGACGCTGGAGATGCTGCTGTGATAAACACAGCAGAAAATTACCAATATTTTAATAGAAAATATCATTAAAATATTTTAGTAGAAAATCAGCTGAGGGCCAGATTAAAGGTCTTAGAGGGTCAAATCCAGCCCCCGGGCCGTATGTTTGACACCCCTGGGTTGGAGGCTTATGAGTGTGCTGTATAGTGACGAAAATACGATACTTTTATTAAACTACAGGTGGTTTTAAAGCTCAAAAATGCTGAGAAAAACAGGCATTTTGACTGTGATTTCCACAGATCTGGTCTCCATGAAGATATAAAGTTTTAATACCATACTACGAAACTTTTCAGATGAAGCAATAACACCTCCATGGAGACAAACTTTTGATGGACGCTCCATCAGAAAAGTTGGGCGATGCAGCTTTAAGAAGAATCCTGTAGTTTACGGCGCAGACGCCACTCAATACCGAGTCTACCTCACAGACCCCGGGAGCCTCTGATCTCACCAGAGCTTCCCCTTCGTCTCTGCGCCGGTGACAAACTGACGCTGCTCCTGGAGAAAAGTGCAACTGGAGTCGCTCTCATTAACACGGCTGCTGCTCCGCTCAATACTCCTACATTATAGATGAGCGTGTTCATCGATCCGGCTGCGAGTGCGAGGAGTAGGTCTGGTTACAGTAGGAGTTCAGCTGCTGGGAAAACGCACATGCTAAATCTGGCTAACGGCGCGCATGCTAACGTTAAAGTGATGACGCGGAGGGATTCACGCGCCAATACCACGCTATGTTAGCTCCTGAGTTAGCTCGATGATGCTAGTGACTAAACACCACTGTTCTGCCCCCAGTGGAGGGTTATGTTTCTGTTTTGAGTTGTTTTGTTTTGTCCACTCGAAGCTTCCTTAGCCGCCATATTATTCCAGACTTTGCAACAGTTCAGTCACTTGTCAGAAAGTTAAACCCTGTAAACCAGCGGTGCCCAATACGTTGATGGCGATCTACCAGTCGATCGCCAAGGTAGTGTGGGTAGATCACAGTGTCGTAGTACTCGTCTCGCGTTTGGACTCGGTCTTGTCTCTCACTCGAGGTCTGACACTCGACGAGTACGATCATATTTCATTACGGTCGGCGGTAAACTTGTACTGGCGTGCGGGAGCGCGTGCGGGAGCGCGTGCGGGAGCGCGTGCGGGAGCGCGTGCGGGAGCGCGTGCGGGAGCGCGTGCGGGAGCCGTGCGGGAGCGCGTGCGGGAGCGAGCGCGTGCGGGAGCGCGCGGGAGCGTGCGAGGAGCGTGCGGGAGCGGTGAGCGTGCGGGAGCGTGCGGGAGCAGTGTGGGAGCAGTGCGGGAGCGTGCGGGAGCAGTGCGGGAGCAGAGTGCGGGAGCGTGCGGAGAGCGTGCGGGAGCAGCGGGAGCGTGCGGAGCATGCGGGAGTGCGGGAGCGTGCGAGCGTGCGGGAGCGTGCGGGAGCAGTGCGGGAGCGAGCGTGCGAGCAGCGTGCGGGAGCGTGCGAGCGTGCAGTGCGGTGCGGCGAGTGCGGGAGCGTGCGGAGCAGAGCGGAGCGTGCGGAGCGTGCGGTGCGGAGAGCGTGGAGCGTGCGGGAGCAGTGCGGGAGCAGCGTGCGGGTGGAGCGGGAGTGCGGGAGCGCGGAGCAGTGCGGGAGCGTGCGGGAGCAGTGCGGGAGCGTGCGGGAGCAGTGCGGGAGCGTGCGGGAGCAGCGCGGGAGAGCAGGAGTGCGGGAGCGGGAGTGCGGGAGCGTGCGGGAGCAGTGCGGGAGCGTGCGTGCGGGAGCAGTGCGGGAGCGTGCGGGAGCGTGCGGGAGCGTGGAGGAGCAGCGGTGCGTGCGGGAGCGTGCGCGTGTGCGTGCGGGAGCTGCGGGAGCGTGCGGGAGCGTGCGGGAGCTGTGCGAGAGTGCGTGGCGGGCGAGCTTTGCGGAGGAGTGGGCGACCAAGTCGGAGCCGAGCGTGCCAACCACAGCGTGCGGGAGAGTGCCCAACAGCGACGGAACCACACCCCACCAATCAGGGGTCAGGTACCACACAGGACATGCAAATATCGAAGGCACAAGCAGTGAAACAAACGGGGAGCGCCGGGCGAGGTGGAGCCAGGCCACGAGCCGTAACACGTGTGAAAACATAATTGTAATATGCGTTTATTTTTTGTATGTTACAGTTTTACAATCAACTCTTCGGTAAATGTCCGAAACAGCAAGAGTCTTCCTGGGTGTTTACTGGAGAAACTGTTGAGTGGAGGCAGAATATCCACGTATCTGTGTAATCCCTCAGTTATCCAGGTAGGATCCATTGTTCTATTCAACTTTGTAACAAGATAAAAGTTTGTTGAGTGAAGACATTTCTTATCTGTCTGAATGAAGGAGCTAACTACACTAAAACTAACATACCTTTTTTTGTTTTTTTTCTTTGGTTTTGTATCCTTACAGTTTGTTGGCTCAGTCTATGGAGCTCAACGGTAACCGCTCGCTGTAGTAAATTTTCCATATATTTTTCCCGTAGACTTTTTTAAAAATCAAATATTAAGAGTTCAGAGACATCAGACAACAGAGGCTAAGTAGCTACGTTCTTAAATTCATAACGCGGCTGTTTTAAGTCCAAAAATCTATAATAACTTGGTGGCTTATAAAGTTTCAGAAACAGATTATAAATAAATGCCTTGGTTTTGTTGTCATTAGCTGATTATCTCCGAGCGAACATTTAATTACAAATTTTGGCAACTCTTCCACCTCAGATGCTGTACAGATAATTTAAGATGAGTCATGTTTATATTTTCTTCACATGTGCTGATCAGTGTTTGAAAACTGATGAAATTAGATCTTATTTGGCTGCAGAGGAATTAAAGTCTTTGGTCCACACCTGCAGCAAATGAATCACCGGCTGCTTAACGAAAACACAAATAGCAACATTATTTTGGGAACTGGAGTTTTTTTTTTTTTTGCAGTGTTTGGGGTCGAAACCGGGGAGACCAGTCTACTTCTGGGCGACAGTGGCTCGATGGTTCCCTAACCCCAATGATTGGAGGAGTGATTCCCGCTTGGACCAAGTTCTGTGGTTGTGTTGTCCTGTCCTCAATGTTGGGAAGATTACTTTTAAAATGTAATCCCCTACAGATTACAGATTACATACCCCAAAATGTAGTTTGTAACGTAATCCATTAAATTACTTAAAGTGCGTAACGTAATCTGAATACTTTGGATTACTTAATTTGAGGTAGAGAAGCAAAGATGAGGACATCGTAACATAGATGTTTTGTCTGCTAAAAGAAAATAAAAAGCCCAGACTTTACTGAACCAAATTAAAAATATTATTGATAGAAGAGGAGACATGGTCCACGCAGCAGGATTTAGTCCTGTTAAATCCTGTTTTAGTCCTGGTTTAGTCCTGGTTTTAGACCTGTTTTAGACCTGGTTTAGACCTGGTTTAGACCTGGTTTAGACCTGGTTTAGTCCTGGTTTAGACCTGGTTTAGACCTGGTTTAGTTTCCGGCAAAGAGTGAAATTACCGAAGAAAAAAAAAAGAAAAGGGATATAGCCCAAAATGTGAAAACAGGAAAATACCGCTGTGTAATTCCATGTCCATGTCCAATGTCCATTTATTTCAACAAAATAACTGTAATCCAATTACCACTCACTGAAACAGTAACTGTAACTGAATACAGTTACTCATAATTTGTACTCTGATTACATAACTCTGGTACATGTAATCTGTTACTCCACAACACTGTCCTTAGGCAAGACACTTCACCTGCATTGCCGAGTATTTTGTGCAGCATCTCTGGTTCAATTCCTATCTAGAAGACAGGAAGTATTTTGTTGAAATTGGAAACTGTGTCTCAGATCACATGGCCCTGACCTGTGGGGTGCCTCAGGGGTCAATCCTGGGCCCCCTGTTGTTCAATCTCTACATGCTGCCATTAGCCCAGGTAATACGCAGCAATAATGTGTCCCACCACAATTGCGTAGACGACAGTGGACTCACCAACAGATCAGTGTGTGGATGCAAAACAACTTTCTCCAGCTAAACTCTGACAAGACTGAAGTCATAGTGTTTGGTCCACAGAAACAAAGGGACAGTGTCAGCAGTCACCTCCAGTCTCTCTCTCTAAAACCTTCAAATCAGGTGAGAAATCTCGGGGGGGTAATAATGGACTCAGATTTGAACTTTAACAGCCACATCAAATCATTAACATCTGCAGCCTTTTACCATCTAAAAAACATCAAAAATCAAAGGTTTACTGATTTAAGCACTTGGAGAAACTTATCCATGCATTTGTCTCCAGTAGATTAGATACTGTAATGGTACTGTCCGAGCTGTGAGATGCTGCAGAACATCCAGAACATCCAGAACATCCAGAACGCTGCAGCTCAGGTCCTGACACAAACTAGGAAGTACGAGCACATAAGTCCTGGTCTCAGGTCTCTGCACTGGCTCCTGTGGCTCAGAGAATAGACTTTAAAGTGGCTCTGTTTGTACAAGTGTCTCCACGGCCGAGCATCAAAGTCCATCTGTGACATGTTAGCAGTGTCGGGGAGTAACAGATTACATGTACCGTAGTTATGTAATCAGAGTACAAATTATGAGTAACTGTATTCAGTTACAGTTACTGTTTTAATGAGTGGTAATTGGATTACAGTTACTTTGTTGAAATAAATGGATTACACTGCAGTATTCCACTCATTGCCAGACACTAAACCAGGTCCAAACCGGGTCTACAACCAGGTCTAAAACAGGATTTAACAGGACTAAACCAGGACTAAAACCAGGTCTAAACCAGGACTAAATCAGGACAAAACCAGGCCTAAACCAGGTCTAAAACCAGGTCTAAACCATGACTAAAACAGGATTTAACAGGACTAAACCAGGACTCAAACCAGGTCCAAACCAGGTCTAAAACAGGATTTAACAGGACTAAACCAGGACTCAAACCAGGTCTAAAGCAGTATTTAACTAAACCATGCTGCGTGGACTGTGTCTCCTCCTCTTCTAGCAATAATATTTTTAATAAAGTCTGGGCTTTTTATTGTCTTTTAGCAGGCAAAACTTCTTATGTTACGATATTCTAGTCTTTGCTGCTCTACAGCAAACCAAATAATCCAAAGTATTCAGATTACGTTACTCACTTTAAGTAATTTAATGGATTATGTTGCAAACTACATTTTGGGGTATGTAATCTGTAATCTGTAGGGGATTACATTTTAAAAGTCAACCTTCAACACTGCATGTTAGTGTCATATGAATCATCTCACACTCTGAGGAGCTCAGGGACCGGCCTCCTGCTGGTGCCCAGAGTCACGACTAAACAAGGGGAGTCAGCGTTTCAGGTTCACGCAGCTAAAACCTGGAACAGTCTGAACATGTGAGACAAACTGGACTTTGACTCTGTTTAAATCCACGTTCAAAACGGTTCTGTTCAGCTGCACATGACTGAAAGGTTTTCATTCCACACTCTTCTCCCTAATTTATGTAATTAATCTTTCTCTCTCCTTTTTTAGTTTTAATCTTTAATTATATGATGATTATTTATGTTTTGATTTGTTTTTATTGTGATTTTTAATGTTTCATTCTTATTCTGTAAAGCACTTTGAATTACTTTTGTACAAATTGTGCGTGTGTGTGTAAACTTGCCTTGCCTATTAAAGTGATGGTACCTGAATGAGTGTTGTTGGTCAGAGAGGCCGATGACGCACATTGGCAGCCTCGCTTCAGTCAGTCTGTCCCTACAACAGCAGCTTACAACCAGCCAGTACGGTGTGAATGAAGAATGACTCGAGTGTCGTGCTTTGAGAGGCTTTGACCAGCCTGAAAAGTGTGTTACAAGTAAGGAATTATTATTATTATAATAATACTCTGACTGGAATCAAAGTAGCTTGATACACAGACATGTGCGTAATCCATTACACTACACAAGAATATTTTTATGCTAATGATTAGAAATACTCTATTTAATCAAATGTTTTGTGTGATACTAGATTTCTGCACCAACACTAGCTCGTGGTTCTTTGTGTATTTTCACCTTAAATCGGGGGCTGGATTTATTTATTTATTTATATATTTAAAAGGGACAGTGCATATTAATGAACATCTACAACAGGGGTGTCAAACTCATTTTGGTCCGGGGGACGTATCCAACCTACTTTGATCCCAAAGGGGCCGGATCAGAAAACTCATGTCATATAAACCCCAAAAATAACAATAAGTTCAAATATTTGTGCAGAGAAACACAAATCTATTACAGAAATCTGTTTTAATTGATGAACTCTTTCTTTTACAAAATATTATAATATTATGATTTTTCTTGGAAAATCCTGCACTCTGCGTCCAGTTTTCTCATGTTGGACATTTTTCTGATGAGGGTGTCACGGTCAACAGTCAAAACGATCGTCCTTTAAGAGCGTTTGGAAAGAGTCAAGTCTTCATTTGTGCTGCTCTGGTGGGAGGGGCCACGTACAGAGATGCTGGAGACGCTGCTGTGATAAACACCACAGAAAATTAACAATATTTTAATAGAAAATATAATTAAAATATTTTAGTAGAAAATCAGCCGAGGGCCGGATCTGGCCCCCGGGCCTTATGTTTGAAACCCCCGATCTACAACATTGCAGTGTAAATATACCAGATTATAGTAAGACTGCTCTTTTCCATCTGTCGTCCCTCGGCAAGTAACACCACAAATTTAAACAAAGCAAAAACAAGTAACAGATATACACTAAAAGTGTCCACAACTCTGGTTTTTCTTTAGCCACTGTTTCAAGTAGGACTTGAAAGTGACAAGTGTTGGAGTTTCTCTTATTGATAGTGTCAGACTGTTACAAAATTTTGTGCCTCTGACTGAGACACACGTGGTCCGAAGGTGGAGCGTCTGTGTGGGACGTCACAGTTCCCCCGAGCTGTGGCCCTAGTTCCCACTGACGGTCTTTATTTTAATGAAATCCTGTAACAGAGGAGGGGCAAGTCCATGCAAAACTTTATAGGTAAAACATCCATATTTAAAACCAATAAAATAATTAAAATTAAGAAGATTATACTTATCTAAAATAGTGCAGTGGTGAAATGAGAGTGGTTTCTTGTTCAGTATTTTTATGGCTTCTTTAAAAAAGTGATTCGATGGGTTTGAGTGTCGTTCCAGCAGCGAGTGACCGTGTGGTTATGCAACACTCTACATGAGACAGAATCGTGTAAAAACATTTGTGCCGCATATAAAGTCATAAAAGATCTTACTTGTCTAAAGAGGATTTTGAATATTCATAAATATTCCAAGCAGAGGGTCTACACAGTTTGTTTTTGAGATGCATTTTACGTAACTTTGACAGAGACACTAAACCTTGAATGCGACTTGGATAATTCATTTTAGGTCTGTATCACCGTGTAATATTTGGTATTATACTTAAATTCCATTTGGTGCCCTGGGCTATTTGGACCCCCCGTCTTTCAACAGCAGACTATGAATCACTTTTCCTGAAAGCAATAAACACAACCTTCTTTCAAAGTTATGAGTCACCAACCTGACATTTTTCCGCTCTATACACATCTCAAAATGTGCACCAACTTTTCTTTTTTTTTTTAAGCGGGAGTATTATGCAAAATCAACCTTTCGGAGAACTTTAAAGCCTGAAGAGGTTTTTAGATGTCACCCGTGTATGTCTGGGTGATCTAGTGATCTCTTCCAGGCCCTATTTGAACCCTTCTTATGGTTAGCTGTAAGGTTCTGTCCAATACTCAACCCACACAAGCCCACGTCAAGCTCCCGCCCGGTCATTCTTCATAGCTACAGAGGTCCCTCATTTATCGCAGGGGTTATGTTAAAAAAATAACCCGTGAAGTAATCAACTTTATATTTTAAAATTATTACATCTGTTTTAAGTCTGTAAAATCCCTCATCACACACTTTATACTCTTTTCTCACACAGGACAGTTACAATACTTTTTACATTCTTCTTAAAACTTATTGCTGCTGTCGTCCTTTTTCCTTCTTCTTTATGTAACGAACCGAAGATTAATTTATTCCGTAATGGAGACCTACAGCACAGAGTCCTGCACGGGTCCATTTTTGGAGACTCACACCCGCGCAGTACAACACCGCACCCGCCAGTTAACCCGAGATTAAATCAAATTTTTGTGCTGCCTACGCCACGGACTGAACCAAGAATAAACCAGAACTAACCCAGGACTAACCTAGGACTGATTCCAGGACTAAGCCAGGACTGAGCTAGGACTCACTGTCAGGACGGGCTTGGGGGTGACCGCAGGAGAAAGGACCGGCTCAGAGCTCCACACCTCACGGAGCTAATCGTGGCCGTTGCCCGATCACGCTTTTCGCTCTTAAATCCAAGATTAGTCCTGGTTAAGTTCTGGTGTAGTCCTGGTTTAGTCCTGGTTTAGTCCTGACCCGCTGAAAAATGGAAAAAAACGGATAACAGCCGTTTACCGTTTCAGTGACTCAAACTGCGATGTGGGACTTTTGCTCCACATATGGACTGAACCAGGACAGAATCAGGACTAAAACAGGACTAAACCAGGACTAAAGCGTTTTCAGTCCTGATCTGGTACTGGTCTCAGTCCTGGTCAAGTCCCAGTCTGGACCTGGTCCTGGTCTCGGTCTCAGTCTCGGTTTCAGTCCCTGACTCGGTTTCAACTCTGGTCCTGATCTTGGTCTCAGTCCCAGTCTCAGCCCTGGTCTGGTCCCGGTCTCAGTCCTGGTTCAGTCCAGCATCGCTGTTTAAGTCATGGAAACAAGAAACAGTCATTATCCGTTTTTTTTTTTCTTTTTTTCCCCCCCAATATTAATTTAAACACAAAATCGAAAACTGAAAAAAAAAACAAATTTTTACCTGTTTTTTCATTTTGGTTTTGGAGACAAATAATGAAGTTTTTTTTTTTTTTTTTTTTTTTCGTTATTTTTGGTTTTATTTTGAAAAAACACGAATTTTACAGGTCAGATCTGTGGAGAGGCGACCTCACTCACAGTCAGAACGCCTGTTTTTCAAGTTATTCTGAGCAATAAATCCATCTGTAATTGAATAAACGTAAAGTAGATCTGTTTAATGTCACACTGTGGAACATTCCAGGCAGAACAACGACATGTCTGACCCTCCACCAAAAAGTTCCACAGTGCGTCTTTAACAATACATTACCAACACCATGTGAGTTTAGTACGTCATTTAATTTCTCTCAAATGTAATATTCCTGAACTCCCAAACCTGAATCTTGATTTTTTTCGAATAAATATTGCAGATTTAATTGTAATCACACTTTGTAATTAGACATTTCTCCCAAATCACGCAAACCCTAATTAAAACTGTGATGAGCAAATTGCGTTTTGTTTTGCTCTCCTCTCGTGGTGGTCCCTGACAGCTACAGACGTGCTCCTCCGCCACTGGAAACTTGTGCAGCTCCTTTAATCAGAATTCTGCTGTGAGCACGCGGCAGGTAATTGGACGACACTATCATCTCCAGTCAATTTCACCGAGAGGAAAGCAGCAAAACAAACTGTGCTGATTGGAGCTGGGGCCACCGAGGGTCCCTACATCAACAAACTACTGCTTTCATTCCAGTTTACTCTGTTCTGCCGAGACTATGTACAGCCACCAGCAAACGCTATTGTCGGGACTTAAGGTCAAGAGACAAACCTGCCGCGATGCTAAGTGCTGCGGCGTAAACCAGTACTATTCTAGATCACAAGAGGAGTTGAGTGATTGTGCAGAAATCGACACTGTTTTTGAGTCCCGTGTGATATTTCACTTTATTTTTTCCCCACGAGCAGCCGTATTTGTTTTGATACAGACGGATCAAGCGGATCTGACGGATTCACAGGCGACCAGACTCAAATCTTTGTAAAGTCTTGGAGAAGAGTGTATTCCGGATAGCAGGCAAATTAAAGACACGTCCGGTGATTGAGTAGGTGAGTAAAAAGTGTGTGTGGCAACATCTCTCAAAACTACAGAGGATCTTTTAGTTAGTGAACACAAAATGTGCAGGAGTTTATGCAAAAACAACAGTCTAAGGGCCTGTCCACATTATTTGTTTTGGCCTTTCGTCCACATGGAGCCGGCGTTTCGGGTGGACGAAAACTGTGTTTTTTGAGAACTGATTCCAGAGTGGAGAAATCTGAGAACGCCGGCGTTGCGTTATCGTGTGGACAAACAAACCGCAGCTTTTGGAAAACGATGATGTTGCGACCCCGGCATTGCCAGGGTCCTCCAATGCAGCTCTCCAACCGGAGCCCTCGAACTGGCCTCTGCACCACAAGACCAGTGCTGAAATGGGACAGGTGTAACGACTCCGCCCAGCAACCGAGACACGCTGCTAAAGCTAATGGTAAAAACACGCACCGCAGAATACGCACATGGATCAATAACAAAGATTACACACGGGTAATTAAAGTGGATTTTGAGATCCAGTTATTCTAATAATTCTCATGCAAATCTTATGGCTAAAAAGAAAAAACTTATTTTTAACTTTTCCAAAACAAAATGGCTATATTTCTGAGATACATCTAAAACAGGCTAAATTTAAATACATTTAAATACATTTCCTTTAAGTAAAAAAAACAGTGATGAGATCTGCATTATTAAATGTTATTATCATTAATAGCGCCACATTCAGGTGTGGCAGATGTATTACATTGTTTTCAATCAGTGCTCCATTTTTGTCTGGACGTGAATATTTATTGATACGACGCGTGTGTGGATGCAATTTTTTTTTCCGCCTGTAAAAAAAAAAATTATAAAAAAAAAAAAATGTAGGTGTAGTCTAAGCAGGGACTTCCATACTTCCTCCACGCCAAACACTTCCTCCAGCTGCTCTGGGGAGCCCCAAGGCATTCCCAGGCCAGCCCAGAGACATAGTCCCTCCAATGTGTCGTGGGTTTTCCCCGGGTCCTCCTCCCGGTGGGACATGCCCGGACATCCCCTCCCCAGGGAGGCGTCCAGGAGGCATCCGGAACAGATGCCCGAGCCACCTCAACTGGCTCCTCTCGACGTGGAGGAGCAGCGGCTCTACTCCGAGCTCCTCCCGTGTGACTGAGCTCCTCACCCTATCTCTAAGGGAGCGCCCAGCCACCCTGCGGAGGAAACTCATTTCAACCACTTGTATCTGAGATCTCGTCCTTTCGGTCTTTACCCAGAGCTCATGACCATCGGTGAGGGGAGGAAAGTAGATTGACAGTAAATCAAGAGCTTTGCCTTTCGGCTCAGCTCCCTCTTCACCACACTGGTCTGATACAGCGACCGCATCACTGCCGGGTGGAGAGTCCCTGCCTCAAGTGGACGAGTTCAAGTATCTCATGGTCTTGTTCAAAAACAACTATTTATTCCAAAAAGTACTCAGAAAGAGTGTATGTTAAAAGGCAGATTAAACTCACTTATCTTCTCCTTGTGGAAATACAACCCGATTGACAGAGAGAATTAATGCATTTTTCAGCAATAGAAACAAGTGTAATGAATAAATGCTGGATAGATCCGTGGATGACATTGAACGTTCTAGGCAAAGCAATAACATCTCTGGAGACAAACACGTGACCGACCCTCCACCAGGAAAGTCGAACAATGCACCTTTAAAGTGGCATAACTTATTTCATTAAATCCATGTACTAATTATTTATGTAAAAAAAACACAATTTTGCTTAAATAACATTTTATGGAGCTAAATTATTCTCTGATTGTTGGAAAGATGGACTGGCAATGTGAAGTGGTGCAGAAAAGAGGGAACCATACTTTTTTTTGTTTTTTTTTGTTTTTAATGCACTGAAATGTAGAAAAATATGTATCCTTACTTTGGCCTGGAGGAGGGTCACTTCCTGCTTGTTTCTGTGAATATTTAGGTACAGTATGGCATAACTCATCTATTTCCATGGAGAATGTTTGAAAGTATAGCTTTATTTCCATGGAAAAGTTGCGCGCCGTTGCTTTAAATGTCCTATATCACCCAAAATTGTACCTGGAGTTGTGTTTTGTTTCATTCACACGTTTGAGTAACCTCTTTCTGTTGCAATTTTTAAAAGTCTGTATTGTTTATGTTCAGGAAATCCAATCTAAATTTTAGAAATATTTTAGTTCCAATCGTCCAAGTAAAAAAAAACGTCACCATTGTATAGAACTTTTAATTACTGTACGTGGTAATATCTCATGTGTATCTATGTTCGTTTGTTTAATGTGTGACTATAATAACAATCTGTCTTGATTAATTAGCAGAACCACTATGCATCTGATTAATTTGCGCTAACTGACATTGTCAAGTGTTTGTCTCTTCAAGTGTAAATCGTCTTCTGGGTCCTTCACGAGCTCTTTTCAAACCCTCCACCTCCGTGCTGCTGAGACCTGAGTGTGATCGAACTACAGATACAAGCTGGTACAAGTTCTATTTATCCCGATGAGGTTTATTTGGTCTTCCGATATTTTATGTTATTAGGTTCTTTTTTCAGACCAAGAGTTTGTTTTCATACCTGACAGTTTCGACTGCTCACTAGTGTTTCTTCGTCAGAGTCACGTGATGTTGCTGTGTCGTGTCGCTCCGCTGAACAGGTTTTGGCGCCGTCTTTCTAGCGGTGGAGGCAGGACGGTAGCGCCATCTGCAGTCCGTCTTCCTCAGGACAGTATCCCAGGTGTGTGAGAGTTAAAAAAAAACAACAACCCTCGTCCCAGTTTATAGTCCCGCGGGCATGTTTCCGTATTTCGATTGCCTCTTTAATCCAGCGACGATGTTTGTTTTCCTCTGACCCAATGATGTTTTGCGTTTTGTCGCTCGCGTACACGCCTTCGCCGTTTCAAAACACAAAGCAGAACAGGAACAACTCGAGTCGGCCATTTCTGACCACTGCAAAAGAGAGAACCACATTATGGACTGGGATGGGACAGAGGAAAACATGCATCGTCGCTGGATTAAAGAGGCAAGAGGACGATAAACCGGGACGAGGGGCTTTATTACTCTCACACACCTGGGATACTGTCCTGAGGAAGTCGGACTGCAGATGGCGCTGTCGTCCTGCCCCCACCGGTTGGAAGACGGCGCCAAAACCTGTTTAAATCGACTGACCGGACACTTCACAGCAACATCACGTGACTCTGAGGAAGACGGTAGTGAGCAGTCAAAACTGTCAGGTATGAAACAAAACTCTAGGTCTGAAAAAAGAACCTAATAACATAAGTTCTATTTATGTTTGAGGAAAGTTTATTTAAAGCTGAACTGTGTAACTTTTTGGTTGAGGGTCCGTCACTTGTTTGTTTTAATGGATATGTCATTGTTCTGCCTGGAATATTCTACAGTGTAATAAACAGCTCTACCTTGCATTTATTCATTTATTACTATTTACTGCTCAAAAAAAAAAACTAAAAAAAACAGGCATGCTGACTGCGAGCGGGATCCTGTAACTGGTTTGGTCTCCGTGCAGATAGAAAGGTTTACTCCACGAAGGAAAGCATTTGACGGACTTTCAACCTGAAAAGTTACACAATGCACTAGGGATGTCCCGATCACATTTTTTTTTTTGCCACCGAGTCATTTGATTTTGAGTATTTGCCGATACCGAGTCGCGATCCGATACTTCTATAAAACATTATAAAATGAACTGAGAGCAAAGAAAAAGATCCAGGATGTGTGGAGGGGGCCTCAGAACCCCAGGTAACAGCGCCCGAGCACAACACGACCCAAAAGCCCCAGTGTGAGTGCACCTCTAGTACAGCAGGTGCTGGGACAGACAGTCATGCTAACTGAGCACATCTTGCGCCTCAGTTTAAAAAAAATAAATAAATAAATACTGTTGCGTCCTGTGCGCTGTGTGTTATATACATATATTAATTATCCGATACCTGATCAGAACATCACGTCCGAGTCTGGATCGAGTCCGCACTCACGTGATCGGCGCCGATTTCTGATCACGTGGCCGGATCGGGAGAATCTTACGATGCACCTTTAAGTACTAGTATATTGATTACTTTGTCCGTTGCTGTTGCAAGATTATCTTAATAAGAAATTCACTCGCTCATGTGTCAGAATTGTGTATTACAGACCGACATGCAGATTGTGACAAGGCGACCCAAAAAAAACCCTACAGAATTAAATCTTTCATGCATTTATTAAATTAGAGGGTTTTTGAAAGAAATAAACCTTGACAACTGTGCATTCTTACTGTGACTGGAGGGTCGCCTCTCCACAAATCTGACTTATAACTTGGCCTGAAAGCATTACCCGCTTGTCTCCATGGAGAGAGATTACATTTGTGTGTAACATTTTTTTGTAAATCATTGGCATCACCATGCAGACGAGCAGGTTATGTAACTTTTAAAGCTGCGTTATGTAACTCTCCTGATGGGGAATCTACCAAACACCTTCTTGTCTCCACGGATTGTTCCAGAGTATGGCATTAAACGCATCTATTTCTGTGGAGACAGGCAGGTCAGAATCAGACCCCGTTTACACTGAAACGAAATATGCGTATCACCATATCACCATATCACCATATCGGAAACAATTTGCGTCCACACACGTCGTTTCTGTGTCTGGAATCAAAGCCTTCCCTGTCCACACAGAAACGCAAAACCGCCTGAAACGCTCGTCACGTGACATCCTGGTGTCACATCTTCACAATGTCCCAACATCACGTGAGCGATAAAAACAAGGAAGTCTGAAGTTGCAGCAGCTGAGTTTGAGGCAAGTGTAAAAACAGTCTTTTCGTGGACTGACGACGAGATTCAGTTGTTACACGTCTAAGGCTGCGTTCAGACTGCAGCCTGAAGTGCCCTTTTAATGATGACACAGATCCGATTTTTTCAAATGCGACCCAGGCCACTTGGATATGTGGTCCTAAAACCAATACATATACGATCTTTTGACATGTGACTTCAGTCATCATCCATCCGACCTACACGTTATAAACAAGCCACAAACGTCACTATTCTGCGCTGAAGTAGGCAAAAATTGTTAATGAACTCCGTGTCACTGAAGTGAAGCACATCACCACTCACCACTCTTGGCTCCGTCTCCACATCCACACGTTCCTTTCAACGGACTGAACCACAAAACACCACGGTCAAAAACCTCGTCCTTCTCCTTCTCAATCTCCTCCTTAAAACAAGTCAGTTGTTCATGTTCTGGCTCCGGTACGAGAGGAACTTTAAAATCTCCAGGTGCTCGATGCTGCGTCCATGTTTGGACAACTTCTGTAAACACAGAGACGCTCGCTGCGGTTGACGTCATCGTGTCTCCAGTGCACATGCGGGACACTTTCGGGCTGTTTAATGTTCACACTGGAGTCACATACAAGTCGCATTTATTTGGAAATGTGAACGACCTCGCAAAAACATTGGATTTCACAAAAAAATCAGAATTAAGCATTAAGCCCTGCAGTCTGAACGTAGCCTAAGTAACACTGGGTTTTAAGACGAGCATGGCGGCTCAGAGTGTGGACTGACTCGTGTCTGTGTCCGCAAGCCTTCCCTGTCCACACAGCTTTGAGCATATGTGTTTACGTTTTAGAGAAACAAAACTTAAAACCGCATGGCTAATTTGCATAAACTAAGATCAAAAAACAGCTCGCTATTGTGCGCTGATGCAGTTCAGATTTTGTCGGACTAAAGGACACGACTCAGTGGAATATATTTTTTCTTTCTGTGACAGAGGGGTGTTCTGCTGATGGTGAGTCTGTTCTGTGCTTCTGTCGCGTTGGAGATAGTTCATGTTAAACTTTTTAAACTTTTTAGAGATTATACGTCTGCAGGTGATACACATCGACCGTATTTATGAATGGACAAATATTCTAGCTTTTTAACGTTTTGGCGGTGACTTACTTCAGACCTACATCAGCGTATCAGCGTTTTCAAGCGTCCACACGGCGCCGGATCAGATCTGTACTCAGGTGAATTCATGGGAGCTGGTGGCACCAGATCGTTCCGTCTCTGGAGCCGTTTTCAGTCAGATTAGTGTGGACGAACACTGCATCTGTAACGAAAACGACTCAAATACGTACAAGTGTGGACAGGGCCTCAGAGTTACAAGTTCTCCATGGAGACGAGACGGTAACAGTCATGTACAAACAATTTAGAAATAAACAGCGTCTAAACTATAATTATCTGTATTGTGTTGTTCATGTTTATGTTTATCTATAGTGAACAGAAAACGTTATAATGCCTGTAATAATCATCTTTTATTCTATTTATTGTTCCAGCCTTTGTCTCTAAATAAAAGCCCGTACGAGCGCGGCGTGGCTGTATGCGGATGACTCTGGTCTGGACCGCCGCAAAAATGATACTTTGGAGAAATTGAAGATAACAGTAATTATTATGAGCAGAGCTTGTGGCGGTTGGAGGCTGTTGATTTGAAGAAAATGTCAGGTCCAAGACTACACATTATGAACAGTGGGTTTCCGAGCACAGCAGGTGGACCGCTCTTATTTGCATGTGAAAGAACTACAGCCAGATACAGGAGAGCAGGTTTCTGTTGTGCTTTTTTAGGATACTTAAGATACTATAGATGTTTGTGCTTTGTCTGGAATGTTTCACAGTATGGTATTTAATTCTTTCTGTCTTCAGGGAGGCCAAACCAGACCAAGTTACAGAATGTACCTTGAAAAGATGTACGTTTTTCTAGGTATTTTGAGCTACAAAACCGCCTGTAATAGAGGCTTTGCACCGTCACGTGACCCCTATAGCAACAGTACCTACGCGCCATGACACCGGGCACGATATGTCATTGACTTCAGTCGCATCGGAGAAACATGGGCAGGTTTTGTTGTGTGTTTGGTTGTTCTAGACGCTCTGAAAGGGATAAAACGAATCATTTCTTCACTGTTCCTCTGGAAATGACTCATCAGGAACTCAAACAAGGGAATTATCGAAAAAAAGATGCAGATTATAGCTAGCAAAAATAAACCGCGAAAAGATTTCCAATGGTACCATCAAGACACCCGAAGTTTCATCAAGTTATTTGCTATTTAAATTGTTTCATAGCTTATTTAATGAAAGAAGCACATTTACTGAACTAAAATTTCATTAATTTATCCAGGAAAACCCGCACTATTTTACAATTCAACGAAACCACACTGGGCTCCTGTGACCAACATGACGCACGAGTCAAAGAGTCTGTGAGCCGAACCTCGAAAGAATCGGTCATGAAAAGATCCTCGCGAATGTTAGAAAGATCCGCTCGCAAAAAAACGATTAATTCTAGAAGACATAGTTGTGGATAAGCAAGACAATAAAGAAAACATGGGTCCTACGACGAGTGACATGTTTATGTGCTCTGGAAGATACAGTTTCTACTGCCACTCACACTGCAAATGTTTTCTTTTTACATTTTAGTTCAGTAAATGTGCTTCTCTCATAAAATAAGCTATGAAACAATTTAAATAGCAAATACCTTGATGAAAGTGACGTGTGTCTTGATGGGACCATTGGAAATCTCTTTGTGGTTTATGTTCTCTAGCCGTAATTCCCGTTTTTTTTTTTTTTTTTTTCGATAATTCATTTGTTTGAGCTCCTGATGAGTAATTTCCAGAGGAACAGTGAAGAAACGAATCGTTTTACCCCTTTCAGAGCGTCTAGAACAACCAAATACACAACAAAACCTGCGCATGTTTCTCCGATGCTGCTGAAGTTAATGACATAGTGTGCCCAGTGTCATGGCGGCGTAGGTACCGTTGCTATAGGGGTCACGTGATGGTGCAAAGCCTCTATTGAATAAACGTAAAGTACAGCTGTTTAATGTCATACTGTGGAACATTCCAGGCATAAAAAAGTGGTGAGTCACTAGTGCCAAACACATTTACCTCTGTTTTCATCCAGGGTCACATTTCAAAACACAGACGAAGCAGAGGGCCAATAGACTGATGCTCAAAGCATTGAAATACTGAAATATGTGCATTTTTTTACGTGTTAGAATGAGCCACCAGGACTTTAATCGAGCTTCGATACTCAAAAGCACACACTGATTTAAGTTAAGTTGCATTGTGTACATTTTTCTAAACATTAATGACATTATGACGTTAAACGGATCAATCTAACATTGCCGGTTTGGTGTCAGATGACGTCACCAAAAGCAGATGGAGGTCAGGAAGTAAAGACAGACGCACAGAACCTCGTTTACTTCCGTTGACTCTGCGACAAAATGCTTAAATTCTGTGCAGTCTGTGGTCCCCGAAAGTGCTCTAATCAGGAGAAAGACAAACGTTTTATTTGTGTACCGAAAGTGTGTGTCACGAAGGAGTTAGTTTTAAAAAAACCTACAGAAAAAAGACGACAAAAGTGGATCGACAATCTCCGGGTAAAAACAGGAGATGTGGAAACGGACAAGGTTAGTGTTTGCAGCGAACACTTTGTAACTGGTAAGGATAGTGTCATTTATTAATTAAAATTTTCAAAGTCTTTGCGGACAATTATTTAGAAAGACAAGCATCGTAAGTGACGGTTGCATTATAGGTCCTAACTTGTCACGCGAAAAGCTTTATGCGGTGCTAATTTTATGAACTCACTGTTGTAATTTTTTAATGATTATTTTAGGTTATCCTAGTGCAGCTGCTGATTTTAATTTTAAATAGTTTTACGCCTCCAGTCTTTCAAAAGCTTTCATTTGGCTCAGTGTAATACGAGGCCTGCAGCACCAGATCATTTATTATATCCATTGCCTAAACGCCGGGAAAATTGTTCAAATTGTATGAAAAGTCCGTCATATCATACGGGTCATAACGTATATTTAGGCTTATTTTTTGGCGATAGTAGGTCTGTGTTCAAGCTTTTAGTGTACTCGCTGTCACCCATCGCTCTGTGTTTTGAAGCAGAGCAAAACACTTCCTGCCTCCATCTGAATTTCTACGCATCATCATCAAAGTCACGTGAGTTAAACCCGGCAATTTGTTCATTTATAGGTGGTTTAATGAAAAAAATAATAATAATAAGACCTAGAAAAACAGGCATTCTGACTGTGATCTGACCTGTACCTTGGTCTGGTTTGGTCGCTATGAAGATAGAAAGGTTTAATGCCAAACTGCAAAACATTCCAGATAAAGAAAAAAAACAAACATCTCCATGAAGAAAAGCATTTGATGGACTCTTCACTAGGAAAGTTACACAATGCACCTTTAATATTGGCTTTTATCGAGGTAGATTATCTAAAAATTTGCAGTAAAAAGTATTGCTTAAGATAATTCAGAACAATTCACTGGGCTCTGTTCCACCTTGTGATGTCTGTTGTCGAAGTTTTCAGCTTATCCAAGAAAGGGTGGAAGTAAAAGGCTGGAAAACAACTGGATGTCTTATGCAGAGGAAGTTTATTTACCATCAATAATACGGCCCGGGAAGAGTTGAAACGTCAACATAGTATGATTTTAAAAGAGAATATAGTGTGATCTTTGAGTGTTCAAGCCCCTTTGACTCTGCTTCTGGAGGAGGAGGTTTATAAAGCGAGTGTGGTGAGACTATGAAGGACAGTAGACACCAGTTAGACAGAAATATGCCACAATTTAGACAGTGGTATGCCAAGGGAAGATCATGGTGTAAATGTAGCTTTTGTGTCAATGTTAAACTGAGATGTAGGTGAGAGACAAATTACTTAAATTCTCTTACAATGTCGTGAAGCTGTAGTTTTCAAATGAACAGCTCCTTTTACCTTTAGCTCAGTAGAGATTGGCAATTCCAGGGTTGAAATTCGAGTAAATGTGTGTGAAGTGTTTTTTGATTAAGAGAAGAACTCATCACGGTTCCCACTCTTTTTCCCATGCTGACAAAATTTCCAAACTTTTCCATGACTTTTTCATGACCTAAAGTGAATTTTCCATGACTTTACAACACCTACAAGTGGGTCCGGTCAAGTGGTAACGGAGGGAAACGGGCAGATTTTTGACATTCAAATGTCTCTTATTCAGAAACTAGAGGGACTATTGAAATAAGTAAAGTATCAGAATGTAGGAAAGAGTTACACTCCAACAGGGTCAAGTTAAACCTGTGATATTCTTTCAAGTTGTTGACAAAAAAAATTTAAAAACTCATGTCGGTAACGAAGGGAATGAAATATGCAGCACTTTTTGGGCAATAAATCCAAACAGTGATAACTCTTGGTTCTCACTTACATATCCTTAACAAACTGGTTTGAATATTTGCTTCATATAGTTTTCTACCATATGGTACAAGATTAGGTTGAAAAACCTCTTACTTTTTGAGTCATTTTTTTATTAAGAAAGGTCATGGTAACGGAGGGAAAAGTAACGGAGGGAAAATTGTGCAAACAAGTAGAAGGTGCAGGATTTTACATAATTTGTCAACTTTTTTCTTCTGAATACTTTAATATTACTTCAAAATGAAAGGAAACTATTTCTATAAAATATGTCAGTCCTTCCAAGCAAATTTTTATCATTTTAAATATATATATATTTTTTTAAATCATGTACCTTCATCAACAGTTCAAAGATGGAATAACACAAGATATGATGAAATACATCCATTTATTTACATGATTTTTGGGTCTTTGAAATTTGGGAAATAATTTTTGTTCCATGTTTCATACATGGTCTGTTTAAAACGTATGGAACTTTAGAACCAAAAATGGTACAGAAAAAAGGTCAACAGTTTGATAAACTAGAGTACATATGTATCTGTTCAATACATTTTTATATCAGATGCATTAACTTGAATTTTTGGCCTTGCTGTTTACTTCTGCTTGACCGGGCCTGCGTGTAGAATTGATCAGACATTTAGGACTAAATATAAAATGTTAATTCTTTCCACTCACCTTATGGTTTGGGATTATAGTTTTTTAACATTCAAAATCCTGTCAGTGCATTTACTGTCGTCTCTTTTAAACAAAAGGCGCAAACGTTCTGAAATAACCATAATAACCCAACGAGAACTTAACAGAACGCTGTAGTTGCATGAGAGATACTAAAATTCCATGACTTTTCCAAATCTTTCTTGACTTTCCCAGGCCTGGAAAATGGCATTTACAATTTCCGTGACTTTTCCAGGATTTCCATGACTGTGGGAACCCTGACTCATCCTAAATACGCAAGGTTTGTGTGTTAAATATGTATGATTGGAACAAAAAAGCTATGTATTTGAAAAGTGAGACATTATAATATAGCTCACAAAAAGCCCTTATAGAAAGAAATGAGCTAGTTCTGTTTTTCACATTTTTAAGACAGTAAAAAATCTAATACAGCGGCTTAAATGTGAGCAAATTCGCAACAGAAAAAAAAAAAAAAAAAAAAACTCTTTAGACTGTAAAGTAAAGCTCTAAAAACACCACAAAAACTCCATTACACGGACACAAACCGTTCCATAAAAGTCTCATCTCCAGTCCGGCCGTGTCCAGTCAGCAGAGGAACATTGTCATCTGCGTTTTATTGCCAACAGGGAGAGACGCCGAGGTGCATGCTGGGAGAGCGTTCACAGCTGAGTGACAGAGCTATCCATCACATCTTTATGGGGGTCCGGCGCGGTGGCAGCAGAGGAGCGAGCGAGCGTCCTACAGCTGTCTCTTATGTAAAAGACACACGCGAGAGTTTAAACGGCACGAAATCCGAGGAAATCGCTCTCTCCGCACGATGAAGACGGTTTCAATCTCTGTAAAAAAAAAGAGCTGCCGCAGAGATAAGACAAATGACAGTGTTTCTAGGAGTTATTTTCAGACAAAACAAAATAAATGGGCCATAGTATTGAAAGTTGAGACTTCGAAGGGCGAGCGTGATGTTTTGTTAACTTCAAAAAAGAATACGACTGCAAGATGAATCACAAACAAATTGAAATCTGAATGGACGGCATCAGAAAATCTCAAAGGCCTCAGTTTTTTAAGTATCGTATTTTCCTCCACAAACAAAAACTCCTGTATTTTCAGTATAAAAACTGTTAATTCTGTAGTTTAGATGTGTACAAACCATGAACTGTTTCTATAAGTGAACATGGGCGTAGAAGTGACCACGGGCTTCATCAGCTTTGGATCCAACTGACTTCACATAAAAAAAAAAAGGTCACCTTTATGTAACTACTGCTGTGAGCCTCGTCATTTTGGTCTTACAGTGACTATGTTTACATGCACATCAATAACCCGGTTATGATCGGGTTTTTTGAGTATCCCGGTTTCTTGATGGTGCATGTAAATGCAGTATCCTGGTTATTAGAAACCAGGTCACTGTAGCTTGTTTATTCCGATAGTAACCGGGATACTTGTGTCATGTAAACGCAGTACCCCGGTTACTGCAACATAAAGTTGAGTCACGTGCGTCCAAAAGACACTTTCCAGTCTTTTCACCACAACAGTAGTCACATAAATAAAGTGACCAACATAAATAAAGTGACCAAACGAGTGAAATGACTGTAAAATTAAGAGCTGCGCTAAACCTGCACATGTACAATCTGCACTCGTGTGACGCTGAAAAGCTAAAACATGAACTATCTCCTATACAACACACGCACAGAACAGACTCACCATCATCAGCACCTCTTCTGTCACAGAAATAACACACATAATCCACAGAGTCGTGTCATTTAGTCCAAAAGAAGCTGAACCACATCAGCGACACAAGGAGCAGCTGTTTTTATCACCGCTAACAGTTTATGCTAATTAGCCATGCGGTTTAAGTTTCATTTCTGTAAAACGTAAACAAATGTGATCAGAGCTGAATTATCTGATCAGACGGGCTGATGTGGCTCTACAGTGTTTATGGTTTATATGTTGTAAAGTTGAGTTTATTTATGCAGAAGATTTGAATGAAGAATCTGCACAGTGGATTGTGGGAGATCTCGTAGCTCCTGAGCTTCTTACGCTAAAGGAGCTCACGGTTTGTATTTTTCCTGGTTTATGAAATGGATTTAAGTTGATTTTTGCACTTGCACATTTGTAAGATTATGTCATGAAACCGGGATACTCCATCATGTACGCGGTTTCTCAGTGCGCATGTAAACACAGTAACCCGAATACTGACATAACCGGGATATGGATCATAACCGGGTTATTGATGTGCATGTGCACACACTCACTGTTTGTATTAACCCACATGATCCTGGTGTTTTTATTCTGCTTTTTCTGTCAACAAATAAATTCCGGTTCCTAATATGAAACTCGGCTCGGCAAATCAGCGATGTCAGTTTACACCAGAGACACCAGAGCTGCCAGACTATGTACATTTTACGGTTTTATATTGTCTATATAAACAATGTCGGTCAGATGAATTACTTTTTAAAACTATACACACGTTGACTAAAGGACGATGTTTTACAGCAAAAACAGCCAAATCTGATTTTTGGCCCCTATGCTCCTGTATCTGATCTTTTAATGACTGTCTGAACGACACAGATACAATTTTATCAAGTGCGACCCAGGACACTTGGACATGTGCTCCTGAAACCGATACATACCTGATCTTTTGACATGTGACTTCAGTCTGAACGGTCGGGTCACATTCATCCCACCTACACGTCAGGCTCAGAGTCGAGTCATTGGAGAAAAAGCGAGGTTAGGAACCGGGCGGTTTTTGAAATGATGGCCAAAGAAATGTTCAAGCCGGGCTACAGAAAACTCCGGGGTTTCAGAAAGGACGACCATTCAAGTCAATGGGCCGAGCTCAATGGCGCATGATCCCAGATTAGATTAGATTAGATTTTCGGTGGCTGTGGGCCGACCAAGCATGTGCAGTAGTGCTCTTTTCTCCCACGGGCACACGTGAATGCACGCGAGCGCACACACGGAGCGCGGGCTTGTGTATCGTGATCGTTTTGACCAATCGGAGCGAGAGGAGCAGAGTGGAGCTGGAGCTAACAATAATAAAGCGTTTTTTAAGACAACTGAAGGATTTCGATTGATTGATTGATTGATTGCATTTATATAGCACCTTTCAAGATACCCAAAGTGCTTTACAGTTCATTATTCAGTCTCTCCACACTCAGTGGTGGTAAACTATGACTGTAGCCACAGCTGCCCTGGGGCAGACCGACGGAAGCCGGGCTGCCAATCTGCCATCGGCCCCTCCCACCACCACCATCACTCACGGACACACCACTTTCATACTAGGCAATGTGGGTGAAGTGTCTTGCCTAAGGACACAACAACAGTTTTTGCCACTGGCGCCTCCTGTGGCTCTACCCAGGCCCAGCCCAAGCTGGTATGGCCACTACATGGTCACTTTTTGAGCTGAGAAAAAGTTTATGATCTAAAAATAGGTAAAAATCACCAACAAATCGGACATTTTTGAAAGTTATAGGTCCCTGTCAGACGAACACAAGCAGTTTGTGATTACATTGCCTCTGTGAGAAAAATCTTGTCTTGGGCCAGGGGACTTGTGTCACTACGTCAACTAGAGGCAGCTACAAGCAGCAATACAGTAACCAGTTATTTTAATAGATCCATGGGCTACAGGCAGTCCTGACTCCAATGTCAACAAAAAAAATAAAGAACCTGCGAGCCAAAGGAGGCTTTGACAAGACTCACACAAATGAAGCAGCTGTGGGTGTGTAACATTTAACGAAGAACTGGAGCGTTTAGGCGACTTCTGTAAACACTGAGCACACTCACAGCATGTGAGATCAACGTGTCCTTCAGTGCTCATGCGGGACACTTTTGGGGTGTTAGAGTTCACACTGAAGATCACATACAAGTCACATTTAATTGAAAATGTGAACGACCTCGCAAAAAAATCGGGTGTAACAAAAAAATCCGAATTGAGCGTTAAGCCCTGCAGTCTGAACGTAGCCTCAGGTATTTATGCATTTTCATTTTCTGCACATCATACACACTTTCTTTCTTAAAGATGATGTGTTAAAATATTTGTCTGACATGGTGAACTGTAATATATTTATTACCCGTGTCTACAAACTTAATAGTCCATCATTCCCTGACATCCAAGACACGACACACGGTGTTTATGCGGCTGTAATGTTTTTAGAAAATGTAATTTGAAAGGGCATCACAGGATAATTTTCTTTCCTCTGCTGAAAAGCCTGGAGATGCTCCGTTGACACTGAAAAATTAGAACTCCAGCCTAATTTGAGCGATGCGTAGTGCAATTACGCTACGTTACAGTTTTGTTGACAACATTAGCATAACAGATCATAACAGAGCTTTTACACCTGCAGAAGCCCACTGGCTGCACAGGAGCAAATTCACCGGCAGCGGGAGGACAGTAGGGAGCGATTAAGTTGGGTTTTAATTTTCCACCACAGGCTGTATAAAGTGTTCTGAGAGTGTGATGTCACCCACAGCATTCAGCTCCAGTCAGATTAAGCTCACAGGGTCGAATTTGGAGCCAGGTCCATAATAGGAATATGAATTCATTTACATACAATGAAAACACCAGGATCATGTGGAGCGTGTTAATACGGACATTTTAACACCAAAATAAAAGCCTCCCTGCTGCGGGCGCAGAGGAGGGTGACGGTTTTCCAACTCCAATTCGATGGTGTCACACTGGAAGCAAAAGTGCAAATATTGGAAATGGGAAAGTGACATCACACGACTTCGCACATGAGAACAAACCGCCCACCAGGTGCCACACTTTTTTCCGTGTTCAGGGTAGACTGGTTCAGTGAAAGTGGTAGATATAACACTAGGGTGACCAAACGTCCGTTTTTCCCCAGACATGTCCGATTTTTGCATCCTGTCCTGGGCATCCGGGTTTTTTTTTTTTTTTAAGTGATGGAATTGTCCGGGTTTTCATCTCCATTCATTGGGGCCATTAAATTGAGCATCTCTCGTAGTTCTCTGTAACTCAGAAGGAGCGAGACACAAACAGTCGGTCAGTCTGCAACATGCCAAAGCACAAATTAAATTTAACAATGACTTCAACAAGAAATTCTCCGTTTTCCGTCCCGGTCGAGACGAGTGGGAGGACATGTGCACAGGTTGCGAAGTGAGAGCAGCTCAATGTCGAGGCCCCACCTCCCTCCCCCGGTAAGGTGTCCGGGTTTTCACAAACATAAATATGGTCACCCTAGATAACGCGCTGTCGGCTTTTCCACCATGGGATGAACTTGCTCTGCTGTCTGATGTACGGTCCATTCACACGATTGGAAGGGCAAGAAAATAGAAAACTAAATATTGTTTTATTGTTTTCCTACATGGAAGCAAAGGGTTTTGCGTCATCATTTAAGCACAATATAACCAGAAGTGTGACATTTGTGACTACACTGCCCTAACAACTCCTTACTAGCACAGAAGGCAGTACTGGGCGAGCAGATAAATGTGCAGGAGTTGAGGGAAGAGTCGTTGCCCAACAGCAGAACATGCTGTTTCATCATGAAGCTAATCATGACGATTTATCTCAACCATATTACAAACATTTCAGAAGCACCGAACCCTACACCAACTGAAAAAAAACTTTAGAGAACCAGCACACTTACCTTGGTACGAATGACGGTGTTTCCAGAGCTGATGTGTGATGATTTTCAAGTCATGTTCCCAACCATTCATAAATTAAAAGTGGGCTTCTGTGGAAGGAAGCCTCAGATTCAGTTCTTTTTGTGTTATGGATTTGGTTTGTAGGATTTTGTTTCAATGTTCAATAGTTTATTTAGAGCACTGTTTAATTTAAAAGGGATTTAGGCCCTCACACCAAAAAAAAAAATTAAGTCCAACTAACCTGTGTTTTGGTGAGAACCCAGGGGGAGGGACTTCCTTTCTGGGTAGTATAAAAGTGGAAGCAGTTTAGCCATTCAGGAGAATCACCATCAGTGCAGCCGTGTGCATGTGGGGTATTTTCTTTTGTTTCGTTAATTTCTGTTGCTTTTGCTTTATTTAAGCACAGTTAGTTTTGTATAAATATTTATTTTCATTTTGCCCACAACTCGGTGAAGGATGAAATAAACATTTTTTGGTAAAGGGACATTTTTCCCGTCTGCCTCCTTCTTCGACCACTTTGGCCAGCTTCCCCACAGCTTCCAAAGACTTATAATTCCGAAACTGAGCATCATTATAAGCACTCACTAAATACGCATACTAAATACGCCACAATATCTAAGAAAATCAGCGGAGGTAAAGCGTCGGGGTTCAGACCAAGTGTTTTGCAGGTATGTCATAAGGATCCATTTCACCGATCAAACTGTTTTTTCCATAGAGCGTCTCCTTGCGTCCAGCAGGAGTTTGTCCGTGTACAGGTCATGGCGTTCTTTTCCACTAGTTTTAAACATTCCAAACAAAACAAAACTACACTAAGGGCCTGTTTACACGACAACGCTTGCGGGTAAAAACAACAAAACATTTTATCGTAAGTACCTTTCGTTTAGATGGTGACGGCGTTTTTGGGTCTTAAAAACACAAGAAAAGCAAAAATCTGAAACCATCCTCCAGAGCTGTAGCGTTTCTGTCCTCACTGCCCAAGACGCAAAACTCTGGTCCGATCTGCTCACGTCGCGTACGCGTTTACGTCACATACATACAGTACACAGAAACCTGGCATACACAATCGAATTCCACACACTTTTGCGTCACCGTATGCACGCAGATTTCCTCCCGAAAACCCTCGTCCAAACACAGAATAAAAAGCGAAGACGCGACGCCACTTTTGCGACTTCTGTCCAGACCACTGTCATATAAACGTAGCCTAAACTCCTACTGTCTCACTCGCTTCTAGATCCTGAATTTAGCCACACCCTCGCTGCATCGTCATAACTTCCCGCTCATCTGTAGCACACCTTTACGATGCCTGATTACTTTTCTGGCAGCGTTTAGCATCGTAGCGTCTCCTAGGCATAGTCTTGATGGATGCCTTTGTCCCTCTGGACCCGTGTGCAGCCCTGGGCCTGGTCAGCTGTCCGGATCACTCATCTGTTTGCCTCGTGCACCGCCGCTGTTTGAACCCTGAACCTGTGGAATCAATAGAGGGTAAGCAGTTTACTCCCCCTGATGGTCACTGTGTCAGAATGTCCGCCGTGATGGATGGCTCCTGCATCAGAATACAGAGGAAGGTTTTGCTGCACTGGTGATATCGACGAATCGTGAAGAAGTTCAGACCTTCGTGCATCAACGTTTGCATAGACTTGATGTCTAAAAAAGAAATTTCCATTACTTCTTCCCTGATATTTGGGATTAAAAGTGAACTAATATATAAATGAAACAGCCTACACACGTTGAAGATTGATTATACACTAAAGAGACTTTTAAGGAGCCAGAAATTAAAGGTCATGCATGCGTGTTTGAATGATTTTGTGATCTATTTGAACCCTCCTCAGTTACGTTGGGTTTACACCGACTGCAAGTGTGATGTGATACATGCTTACAGGGGGTTACTTGTAGATTGCCACTTACTATCAAAACCTGCAGTGCATATTTCACCAAAGTCAACGTTTCATGTGATGACAAACGTCTGATGACCTGAAAAACGCTCCAGACCGCTGCAGTGTCTGGGACAGAGAGACTCACTGAGTGGTGACTTGGTTTGGTTTTTGGGGTGAGGAAACATAAATAACCCCTCACGCTCTCCTCGGGGTCACATTGACCCGAAGATTTTTATTTTCCCTTCCTGCTCTCTTGGGGCGGGTCAATCAGACCTAAAAATGTATTTTCTCGCATGGCGAGAATTTATTTGAAAATACATTTTTGGGTCTGATTGACCCGCCCCAAGAGCGGGAAGGAAAGAAAAAAATCTTCGGGTCTATGTGACCCACAGGAGAGCGTGAGGGGTTAATTATAGAAAAGTTAAATTTGATCTGTAAAATAAATATGTATTTATATTTGTTGTTGTTGTTCTCCTTAAATTTATACCAACTAAATTACAGCATGAGCAATTAATGAATAAATAAAAATAAATAAATGAAAAACCTCTAGTAAATTCTTTTCACAGACCCACACCGAGATCAGTTGTTTTTGAAGATTTTCTAAGTCTTGCAGAACAAAAACTAAATTTAAACCAATTATACATTTTTATATAATATTTTTTTGTGAAAACAGCAATTTTCAAAACAATAGACAGTAACATGGTGATCTAAATGCTAAAATACAGCTTTTTATCCATAGAAGGAAAACCTAAACAAATACAGAATTCCTTAGATAGTAGTTACATTTGATTATTTTTGTTTAAAGTTATGTTGCCATAATTTTTGTGTATTCAAATCTATGTCTGTGTGCACGCGTGAACGTGTACATACATGCATAATGTAGGTATGTTAATATATGTTGAGATGTTTATGAGTATGTATGTGTATGTCTGTATTATGTAATATGTACTGTTGTGTAAGTGTGTGTGTATATGCATATGTAATGTGTATGTATAAGTAATGTAATGTATAAGTATGTGTATATATGTATGTGTAATGTAATTTTAATGTATTGTTATTGTATTTGTCATGACTGTAAATCTTTGTATATTAAAAAAATAAAAATAAAATAAATAAAAAGAAGAAAAAAAAAAGGTGCTAAATGATGTTTTATTTGACATAAATGGGCTCATCCAGTCACCAGTTACAGTAAGAACTTGTAATAAGGAAGTCATCTGAAGACTCAAATGGGACCCATAATTGTACAGTTCTAATACAGCAGGTAGAGAGTTTATAATTGTTCATTCTTTTACATTTCTCTGAGGTAAAATTAATATTATTATTTTGCCACACTCACTGGGCCTTAAGTAGTCGTTTAACAGACATCGAGAGCCCTACTCCTTTTTCCATGAGCTTATTTTCACTCTCTGCCTTCCTTTTTCTTTTCTTTTTAATTAAAATGCATTGTGCTTCTTTTACCATGAAGAATTTTACCTTGGTGTCATTTCTTTAATGCAGCTTGAACTGATCTAAAATTATCTGTGTATCATTCGTTCATTTGTTTTTCAATATAAAACCAAAAATAAGAAAATGATAAAATAACTATTTTCTTCATTATTTGTCTCCAAAACCAAAATGAAAAAAGAGATAATGATTTGTTTTTTCAGTTTTCCGTTTACGTGACTTCCATGACTGCGATGCCGGACTTTTGCACTGCATTTAGACTGAACCAGGACTGAACCAGGATTGAATCAGGACTAAACCAGGACTAAACCGTTTTCAGTCCAGGTCTGGTCCCGGTCTCAGTCCCAGTCTCAATCATGGTCTGGTCCCAGTCTGGTCCTGGTTTCGTCCCAGTCTCAGTCCTGGTCTAGTCTCGGTCTCAGTTCCGGTCTCAATCATGGTCTGGTCCCGGTCTTAGTCCTGGCCTGGTTCTGGTTTGGTCCCGGCCTCAGTCCTGATCTGATCCTGGTCTCAGTCCCAGTCCTGGTCCTGGACTCAGTCCTTGTCTGGTCCCAGACCTGATTTAGTCCTGGTTCAGTCCGTATGCGGAGCAAAGGTTCGGCATCACAGTCACGGAAACGGAAACAGCCATTATCCATTTTTTCCATTTTTCATTTAAAAACAAAATCGAAACCTGAAAAAATGAATCATTATCTGTTTTTTTTATTTTTTTTTTTTATTTTGGTTTTGGAGACAAATAATGACAAAAATAGTTGTTTTCTTACTTTTGTTTTTTATTTTGAAAAACGAGTGAACGAACGATACACAGATTTTAAATATTTGGTCTTGATTTGCCCATCACTAGTAACTTGCACTTAAAAAAAAAAAACAACAAAAAAAACATGTTATTTGAAAAGAAGCACATCTTAATTTTACCCAGATACACTTGAGCAAGCAATCCTTTATTTATTCGGCTACAACAAGTAAACAAACACAGCTCACAGAAATCCTTTAGTCTGGTTTTGGCTCGAATCGACTTTTTAATAAACCGCTCCAAAAAAAAAAAAAAAAAAAACAACAGACAGAAAACATCACACTTTGGTAACCACCTCCTGGACTGAGGTGAAAAGTTGGGTACAGGAACTAAAATCCCCTTCTTGGCCCGTGTTTCCAGAGGACAGAGATAGCGCGACGCAGCAGATGCCTCACAGGTCGGCGCGGTGAATTGATGCCGCCTCCCGCACTTTTCAGCACATTACAAAGTCACTGCGGCACGGCGATAGCAGCTGTAATTATACTATTAATCAATTGTAATGTATTGCTTTTCTGGAAGCCAAATCAGCCGTTGTCGAGATGGATTACCCTATTCTCTTCAACAAGGGCATTCTTAGCTCACTGCGCATTATCCCACCACAACCGTGATGTAGAGGGGCTCCAGGCCGCGCCAACAAATGGAAACTATTATTCTCTTATCGATTTTACAATGAGCGGAGTTATTACAATCATACGTGTAAGCCAACAAAAATCATACCGGGGGAAATATATAACAGCCCGGCCTTTTCGTCGACCGCGCCATCTGTTCACACCGCCCACTACGCGTCATGACGGGATTGTTAGTGATTCACAGCACAGAAGTTTTCCATATAGTAAACAAGTCAGATGGAACTGTAGGGAAAAGGATTACAAGTTAAAGGTTGTATGGAGGATTTTTTTTTTTTGTTTCAAATTGTCAATGAAAGTTTAAAATACCATTACAGAGACGCAGCAGCCTTGTAATTATGATGACCAAAAAAAAAAAAAGAATGAAAATTTATCAACCGTGGACGTGTTGAAGCCAGATAAACATCAGCCAATAGAAAACGAGGCTGCCTCTTTATCTATTGGCTGTCAGGTCATCAATCAAACTCCCTACGTTTCTAGTGTAACTGACTCGTCGGGATGCGGGGATTACGTGGTTTATGCGGCGGTTCTTAGAGGCTTTTTCAAACTGTCGCTTCCTCACATTTCGCACAAAGTTTGTTGCGATGGCGAACGAGAATCCACGACCAGTTCGCCGCAAAAGAAAGTCGGTTTTTGAGGTCGCTGAAAGAAGAAGAGAAGGGGAAAAGGAGCGAAGACAAACCGAGGTGATTCTTGGAGATTCCTTCCAGCGATTGCGCGAATGAAGCGGACGAAGGGTCTAAAAACTGACGCGTCGGTTGCTAAATTATTTCTAGACAGGTCATTTCAACAGTAATTCTGAACGCGCACTGGCTGTAAAAAAAAAACGTGATTTTTAGAGTAAAGAGGCGGGAGGAGGTGTTTCTACTGAGGCTGTGGAGGATGAAGGTGGTGTCACTTGCACAACATTTGTAAAAGAACTGTCGCTGTATTTCTCTTCCCTTAAAAAAATCCTCTATACAACCTTTAAATTAGAATGACAGTTTAACACGGAGGGTCGTATCATGCGCCACAGTCTTAGTGCAAGTGCGGGGCGTGGAGTTCTAAACGGGAGGTGTGTCGTGCCTGAACGTCAGGTGGACTGGAGCAGACTGAGGGTGCGGTGCGTTTAGTGAATTGCTGGAATTGTAAAAATAAATATCAAATGAGTTCACTGAAAAACAACATGTGACATGCTCAAGGTTACGTTTATTTGGAAATATGAATGTTAGGCATTTATCATCCTACCATAACATCTTCGTGTGTGGGAGTCGTCCGGTTGCCCTCCCACACTAGAGCACAGCCCCTCGCCCGCTCCCTGTATCGACTCAGCTCTGCTCTGTAGTTTAGTTTGATTTGGATCAGTACAAAAGCTGCTCATTCACATGAGGTCGTTTACAGCGACGTCCTAGAGTCTGTTTTCTTATCCTGTCTGTGTCCTAATGATGCCATGTCAATTTATTCACTTTCTCGCGGCCGGATAGCCGGACGCACGAATCATATCTGTGCGTAACATCAGAAACATTTATATGACAATAAATGTATTCTATAATCCACGAGACTCCCACCTGTGTGGGACCAAATGCAGTGGACCTGAGAGACGAGAATGTGAGCGGTCAGCAGGACCAGCGATGGACACTCGTACCTCAGGTGAGTCTGTGGGAGTGGACTGTGGGACAGACAGGAGCGAGAAGGCAGCGGGTCTGCTGTGAGATGGGCGCACATGAGACAGACACTGGTCTTAAACAAACGCAGAGAAAACTATAAACGGCTGATGTGGGAGCAAACCCAGTCAGTTCTGTCAGGGCCCACACAAAATTCTATATTCTTTGCACCTCTGCTGGTGTGTACTTGCATCGTGAGGCTCTGGAGCTGTTTTATTGTCACATATATAACTTTTCCCCACACTCTTCTTTGCTGCCTGATAATGAGGCAAAAATTGCAGACTTTACCCCCACGGGCAGAGCTTTTAAATGCCACCGTGGTCACAGATTGGTTCAGATGCCGTCACCATATATGTACTTGTACTCCACTCCAGCCTCCAGCAGCTTAAGTGCAGCCCCACCTGGACACGCCCGCTTAGCGCTAAGTCTGGGGGCAAGATACGGCCTGGAGCGCGTCTGGTAAAACTCGAGGAAGAAATCTGCTCTGTTGGTATCTAGAGCAGGTGTCCAAACTTTTTATTCAAGTGTCCTAAATGAAAATGTGTCAGCACATCGAAGGCCAAAGCTATTAATGTTTTGCACGTAAAAAAGTTTCTCTGCAAAGATATTTATGATTAAGTTCAGAGATGGAATTACAAACTGGGAGGTGATTGAGGAAGACCAACTTACATTTTATACTTTTACAGTCAACGCATCAGAATTCATGTTTGTAAATGATTTGGGACTAAAGCAAACTAAAGTATTAAGCTGCGAGTTGGGAACATTTGCATTTGAGTTCAGACACCCCTGTCACGTGTCTTGGACGAACGGGGAAAAAACTTATTCTCTACGGTCTGCAAGTGCTTTGCTTTCCCGGTCGAGAGAGTAGCTTTAGTGTGTTTATTTCAAAAAACACATCAGTGGAGGTGATCAGCTCGGCGGTGGCCTTTATATTTTTATACTCTGCTAGTGACACGGCGTAGATTTTTTGATATGGTGTTTGTGGCTCCTTCTCCTGGATTATGACCTCTCTCCGTCACTGGATAGTCATCCCTGATTGGTTAACATGGCACATTCTACGCCAAAAGTTCAGCTTTTTCAACTTCTAGCGTCAACACCAGGTTCTCGTCAATCTGACGCCTGAAGATGCATCACAAAAACACAGTATGCTCTAGACAGGCATGCATGTAAACTGGACACCTTGACTGTTGTCAAGTTTTCAGCGTGTCCAAAAAAGGGTGGAAGTAAAAAGCTGGAGACCAACAGGACGTCTTAAGCAGGAGAAGTTTATTTACCATCAATAATGCAGGCCTGTGGAGACTTGAAATGTCAACATAGTATGATTTCAAATGTGAACATAGTGAACATTAGAGGCCCCGTCCACACAAGTTCATATTTGAGTCGTTTTCGTTGTGGATGCAGTGTTCATTCACACTAAAAAGGCTGAAAACGGCTCCAGAGACGGAACGATCTGGTGCCTCCAGCCCCCACGAATTCATCTGAGTACAGATCTGATCCGACACCGCGTGGTCGCCTGAAAACGCTGATACTCTGATGTAGGTTTGTGCGCCACAAAGTAATTCACCACCAAAATGCTAAGAGGCTGAAATATATGTCAATTCATATAAACGTGTGTCTGTGAGTACGATCTGCAGACGCATAATCTCTGAAAAGTTTAACATGAACCATCTCCAACGCGATAGAAACACAGAACAGACTCACCATCAGCAGAACACCCCTCTGTCACAGAAAGAACACTCATATTCCACTGAGTCGTGTCCTTTAGTCCGACAGAAGCTGAACCGCATCAGCGCACAAGGAAAGAGCTGTTGTTGTTTTTTTGAACACTCAGTTTATGCAGATTAGCCATGCGGTTTTAAGTTTCATTTCTGTAAAACGTAAATAAATATGCTCAAAGCTGTGTGGATAGGGGAGGTTTCCGATACGGTGATACGTGGATTCGTTTCAGTGTTGAGGCCCCTTTGACTCTGCTTTTAAAAGAGGAGGTTTATAAAGCAACTGTGGTAAGACTTTGAAGGCCAGTAGACACCAGTTAGACAGAAATATGCCACGATTAAGACATATTGTATGCTACTGGTATGCCAAGGGGAGATCATGGTGTAAATAAAGCTTTTGTGAGTCAATGTTAATGTCCGTGGAAGATAAATTACTTAAATTCTCTTACACTGGTTACCGGTTTGAAGGCAGCTTCACGTTGTGGTCCAAATCTCAAAGTTTATGTTCTTCTTTCCTTGTTCATCTCGTAACAGTTTGGATTTGGCCTGAAGGAGCGTCCCCATCTGCTTGTTTCCATGGAAATGTGGTTCCTTTGGCTATAATCTTCTACAGCGTGGCATAAAACTTATCTCCGTGGAGAATGTTCCAAAGTTTTATACACTGTACATTTAAGAATAATAAAAATGTTACGCTTCTAATATCTGGAAGGTAACAGCCTGCCACATTTCAGCCATTTAATCTGTCAACCTAAACAGTGGGTTTGCTTAAATTATTTTAGTTAAATTAATGAATTAACTTGAGTATTTCCACACATTGCTTTACTAACTTTACAGGAGATGTAGGTGTGTTGGGAGTAACGTGTAGAAAAAGTAACAAATAATGCATTGCTTTTTGCTGTAACGCAGTAATGTGGCATTACAGGGGAAAAAAATTAGTAATATTTTACTGTGTACAAATGTGAGTAACACGCGTCACAATGCTTTTTTAACCTGGATTGAAGTGGTGGGTTTTTTGTTTTTCTTCAAATAAATTTGCTAAAATTACTGTGATATCAGCAGCAGGTGAAACGCCATCGTTACGGTTCCTAATGTTGGGGCGGGTCCTGAGGTGCGCCCAGGTAGACCGTCTGGTGACCGCGGGCGAAAGGACCGACGCAGAACTCCACGCTCCACGGGGCGAAGAGCAACCGACGCCCGATCGAGCTTTGTGGACACGCTGAGCCACAGGCTCAAGGTTCACTCAGGGGCGGCCCTAGATTCCAAGTCCTAATCCAAGATTAGTCCTGGTTTGGTCCTGGTTTAGTCATTGTTTAGAACCTGGTTTAGGTCTGGTTTAATCCTGGTTCAGTCCTGGTTTAGACCTGGTTCAGTCCTGGTTTAGACCTGGTTCAGTCCTGGTGTAGTCCTAGTTCATTTCTGGTTTAGTCCTGGTTTAGACCTCATTAAGACTTGATTTAGTCCTGGTTTAGTCCTGGTTCAGTTCTGATTTAGTCCTGGTTCACTTTTGGTTTAGTCCTGGTTTATCTCTGGTTTAGTCCTGGTTTAGACCTCGTTAAGACAGGATTTAGTCCTGGTTTAGTCCTGGTTGAGCTCTGGTTTAGTCCTGGTTTAGTCCTGTTTCAGTCCTCAGTTCAGTCCTGGTTCAGTCCTCGGTTTAGACCTGGTTTAGACCTCGTTAAGATTTGATTTAGTCCTGGTTCAGTTCTGGTTTAGTCCTGTTTCAGTCCTGGTTGAGCTCTGGTTTAGTCTCGGTTTAGACCTGGTTTAGTCCTGTTTCAGTCCTCGGTTCAGTCCCGGTTTAGTCCTGGTTTAGACCTAGTTTAGTCCTGGTTCAGTCGTCCTCATTCAGTCCTCGGTTCAGTCCTAATTTATACCTGGTTTAGCTCTGGTTCAGTTCTCTTTTAGTCCAGGTTTAGTCTTGATTCAGTCCTGGTTCAGTTCTCCTGGTTCAGTTCTAGTTTAGTCCTGGTTTAGTCCATATACGGCGCAAAATTTCAGCATCTTCACAGTTATTTTGTTGAGAGTCTCTTAAAGTGCCGTAATAGTCGTGTAATATTTTACATTTTAAGCACAATAATATTATCATGAAACAACTTACTCTGAAATGACATTGAAAAATCATAAATAAATAACACATCACAGTTTTGAACAATGTTTACTTTCCCATTTTACTACCAAACCGTACTATTATTTCTAATTTCTCACTTTATTTATTTACTTTTCTAGCTTCAAATCCATCAATGTCATCGACGCCCAACGTAACCGTCGCTCAATCACGACCGAGCGAACCGTCAAATCGAAGTAAACAACAAACAACACGAGATATTACAGAAATAACCGACATTATTGTGTAGACTGTAGCTCTCTTGTTGACGATCCACTTGTGCAATCACGTGCGGGACGGCGTACAGTCTTCGGCGTCCTCTCTGTGTGATTGACTCCGATGTTTACTGTTGTTTCCGTGTACCTGCGGGGACCTGAGGATGTGTTAATGAAGCGAATATGGCGGAGGTGGAGCTTGATGAATGCGACTGGGGGGAGAACAGATGGCTGCGTCTTCATCTGGAAAAGCAACAAGATTCTCACCCAGTGTTTATATACTCACTCTGGGCTCCTTAAGATCAGACTCCAGGCTGCTGTCAGACTCTCGGTGTAATAAAGAGTGATGTGGGCTTTTGAAAACACATTTATAGAGCACGGGTATGTCACATTTTACAGCTTAAAACATCACTGTGTAAACTTTTTGATGAGGATGTCCCGTAGACTGAACTCGCTTTATTCCAGAAGTCGTCATGTGCGCCACAGTCATCATTCAGGTTGTATTATTTTGTAAGGAGCTGCCGAACTTGACAGCAAATAAACTCAATCTGGACCATAAAGCCGCTTTAAAGCCTCCCAGAGAATCAGCGCAGTGTGACTCATCGGTTTTACGCAAATGAAATGACTTTTTGTCATGTTTTAGCTCCGAAACTTTTCTTAAATTCTCCACTGACATGAATTCCGTTTAACCAGAAGTGTCACCAAAAGACAGCGCCATTTAGGAGTATTTGGAGACAAAAGTGGGCGAGGCCAAATAAGGTGAATAAAGAAGTGGACTAAGAAAGCATGACGTCACCTGTAGCGCTTGGCTCCAGTCAAATAAAGCTCATCAAGTCGGCAGTTTAGGGGCAAATTTGGAGCCGAGCAACTGAAGAGCCAATCCAAAACAAGGCAGCTGAAGGTGGTGGTAGTAGTAGTAGTAGTGTTAGTAGTAGTAAACAAAACAAAACATAGACTACAACCTCATAGATCAGACATGACAAACTCAGGCCCGGGGGCCAAATTTGGCCCGTGATATAATTATATTTGGCCTGTAAGATCATATCAAATATGTTATAGAGCTGTCCTGCCGGCTACAGATAGACTATAGAGACATTATTTATTTAGAATTTAGAATCCTGGTTTAGTCCTGGTTTAGTCTTGGTTCAGGCAGTGGCGTAGGCAATGCAAAAGTTTGATATAATCTCGGGGTAACGGGCAGGTGCGGTCCTGTACTGGCGGGTGCGGTGTTGTACTGGGGGTCACCAAAAATGGACCCGTGCAGGACTCTGCGCTGTTGGGCTCCATTACGGAATAAATGAATTTTCAGTTCGTTCCATAAAGAAGGAGGAAAATAACAAAAGGACGACAGCAGCAATAAGTTTTGAGAAGGATGTAAAAAGGGTTGCACCTGTCGATCCTGTCTGAGAAAAGTGTATAAAGTGTGTGTGAGGGGTTTTACAGCCTTAAAACAGATAGAATAATTGTAAAATATAAAGTTGATACTTCACGGATTTCACCTATCACCTGTTATTTTTAGAACGTAACCCCCACGATAAACGAGGGACACTGTCCTCTCACCTCACAACCTGTGCACATGGACTCACACTTGTCCCGACCGGGATGGAAAACGGAGAATTTCTTGTACATGTCATTTTTAAATGCGCATTTGCACTTCGGTATGTTGCAGACTGACCGACTGTTTGTGTCTCCCTCCTTCTGAGTCACAGACGCTACGAGAGACGCTCAGTTTAATGAACGGTACTGAAAATCCGGACATTTGCATCACTTTATTAAAAAAAATCCAGACGCCCCGGACAGGACGTCAAATACGAACATGTCCGGGGAAAAACGGACGTTTGGTCACCCTAATTTAGTTTGGCTCGCGACTTAGTCCCGGTTTTAAATTTTAGCCTCTGTGAATTTGAGTTTGACACCCTGCTATAGATCAACGACCCTTTCCCATGGATCTATGATAAAAACTGGATAAGGCATTCCTCCTCTGTCCTGGTTTGAGACTAGTAGCCGCTCCAGGTACTGCAGCTCTAGGGAGCTTGGGCCCAGAAAGAATTCTCCCATAGAGCACGATGCATTTTTGAGGAATTCAGACGGCCTGTGTTTGACTGACAGGGCTTCAACAGCTTTCACAAAGGTTGGATTTTATAGGATTATTTTCTATTATTACACCATAAACTTTTTAAAATGTTTAAATCCTCAAATCTTCTAAAAGTTTGCTTTGTAAGACTTTACTTAGCCCCGCTCTAGCAGCTCTCGCTCTGATTGGTCAAAACGCTCGACATCGTGCACATTACAGACGTCACACAGGTTAAAGGAACCAGCCCGTATTGAGGAAGTAATGCAGAAGAGAAAATTATTCTTGGGCCCATGCGCCACTGAGCACAGACCAGTGAAAACAGTACAACACCATCTTGGATTCATCTTCCAGATTTTATTATAGTTCTATGCCCTTTCCTTATGCAACGCTGTCAATCAAAACTGCTGCGATACCAAACACAGCTGTCCAATCAGTTGTGTTTATTTCAGTGTAACGGATGTGCTCGTTCATTTTCTATCATGTCAAGTCGCCTAAACGCTGGGCTTGTCTCCAAAAATACAGTTCAGTTCTTGGTAAAATGGACAGGTTACATGTCCACGGCCACTTTGTTTGTTTGAGTCTTTATCCTCCTTGTTTTTGTGTTGCAGGCTCTTTATTTTTCGTTGACATTGGAGCCAGGACCATCTGTAGCCGCACTCTGACATGTCTTTGTCAATCATTTCAAAAAACGCCCGGTACCGGTAAGACTCCTCCAATTTGGCCTGAACACAGCGCTCCCCCCGAATATTAAAATACTCTTTAACCTTGCTTTTCCTCCACTGACGAGACTCTGAGCCTGACGTGTAGGTGGATGAATGTGACCTGACCGTTCAGACTGAAGTCACATGTCAAAAGATCGGATATGTATCCATGTATCATTCGTTCATTCGTTTTTCAATATAAAACTATAAATAAGAAAACAAAACCAAAAAAAAAACAGCTGTTTTCTTCATTATTTGTCGCCAAAACCAAAATGAAAAAACAGATAATGATTTGTTTTTTCAGTTTTCGGTTTTGTGTTTAAATGAAGAATGGAAAAAACGGACAACGGCCATTTCCGTGACTTCCGTGACTGCAATGCCGGACTTTTGCACTGCATACGGACTGAACCAGGACCGATCCAGGTCCGGGACCAGACTGGGACCAGAGCAGAACCAGGGCGGACAGCGGGACCAGGGTGGGACCAGGGCGGACTCCGAGTTTTGACTCCAAGCCTCCGCGGGGTCCGAGCCTCAGCTTCGAGCTCTGATCCTGCCATGGGCTCTGACCCTCCGGTCTGGTCCCGGTCTCAGTCTCGGTCTCGGTCTGGTCCCAGTCTGGTCTCGCTTTCAGTCCCGCTCTGGTCCCGGTTTGGTCCCAGCCTCGTCCTGGTCTGGTCTCGGTCTCAGTCCTGCTCTGGTCCCTGTCTGCTCCCAGTCTGGTCTCAGTCTCGGTCTGGTCCTTGTCTGGTCCCGGACCTGGGTCAGTCCTGGTTCAGTCCGTATGCAGTGTAAAAGTCCGGCATCGCAGTTACAGAAATCACGTAAACGGGAAACGGTCGGTATCCGTTTTTTCCATTCTTCATTTAAACACAAAATTGAAAACTGAAAAAAAAAAAACGAATCATTATCTGTTTTTTTCATTTTGGTTTTGGAGACAAATAATGAAGAAAACTGTTAATTTTTTGTTTTCTTATTTTTGGTTTTATATTGAAAAATGAACGAATGATACATGGATTGATATGTATCGGTTTCAGGAGCACATATCCAAGTGTCCTGGTCGCATTTGAAAAAATCAGATCTGTGTCGTTCAGACTGTCATTAAAAGATCAGATACAGGAGCATAGGGGCCAAAAAATTGTATTTGGGTCACTTCAGGCTGCAGTCTGAACGTAGCCTTAGTTAAGCTTTATTTTATTTATCTGTCAGACGGGACAAGGAAGCGATCATCAGTAGAGTAGACGGGCCAATGAGGAGAAAATTATGACAACTGAAAACCGAAAAGTTACACAGTGCACGTTTTAATGCATCTGGATGGCAACCTCAGTTCACAGTTTGTTTTTTTCTGTCCATTGGCTTGTTCTCAGTGAATCAAATCAGAATCGACATGTTCAGTGAAACCGGAGGGACCGGAGGGGGGCATGTGTAGGATTTCGTCAGTGCAGTTGCTCTCCGCGGTGGGAACCCAAACTCTGCTGTGCCTGTAAATCCAACCAGCCCCAAGCCAAGCTCCGACTGTCTGAGAGAAGAGAAGTGAAGAGGGCTGGTGTAGAAGCCATCACTTTAAATCAAGTATCCACTCACCACATCAGTTTATGTTCACATGCTTTCCTTTCCTCACGCTGGATTCAAGCTCAATACATTATGTCAAAAAAATGTACAGTTAAATCAACCCTTTAATCGTTCTTAAACATTGCGAAGTTTACTGGTGGGCGGGGCTTAGCTGGAGGCAATTTTTATGAGAGATTTATTAAAATGGAGGACAAAGAAGAACTAATGCATTCGGTTTCGGACTAAGTCGCTCTGGAGTATAAGACGCACCAGCCAAAAAATGCGTAAGGAAGAAGAAAAAACATATAAGTCGCAGTTTTTTGGGGAAATGTGTTTTATAAAATCAGAGACCAGGAACCAACATTTCCTGTGTAAAGTCAAGTTGTAGTAAAAACACTAGAAGAGAGAACAACAGACTGTTAACGTCACATATGAACAGTTCTTCAGATAAACTGTAACATAAACAACAGAACAGAACAAGTTTAACAAACTCTCCATCTCACTCCAAATCACTAAATCCATTCAATTCTTCATCCTCGGTGTCACTTCTGAACAACTCGGCCTCGACCTCCGGAGGTAAACAGAGCGACGCAAACTCTTCTGTGTCGTCAGACTCAGCATCAGTTCCAGTTAGAATTATTCGGGTCTTTCTGAATCTCGACAGGATGGTTTCAGTGTCGCTGAAGTCCAGGCTTTGTCCATCCGTCCAGTGACTTCAGGAAAGTTTCATGCTGCATCCTCCCACTGTCACAAGTTTCTCTCTCACTCCAAACTTTTTTCTGCTGCTCGATTATTGTTTTCAGTTGCAGATTTCACGACTTGCGGCTTGTAATCTGCAAAATCTGATTTTGTTTTTGGGGACATTTGTGTTCAGTCTTCTCAGTCGTCTTTGTTTGTTTAAATGTTAAATTGTTCAGTGGTGCAGAAGTAACGGTGCGATCGACTGACATGATACAGACAGGACAGAGGCTCTTTCTGCAGGAGACATGCGCAGTAGAGCCAAGTGACAGTGGTACAGGAGGAACAGGAGCAGCAGATACTCACACACAAGACTAGAACCTCTCCACACTTCACTCAAACATTTTAATATAGAAGTCGAACCGAAGAATAAGTCACAGGAAACACCCAAACCATGTAAAAAAGTGTGACTTATAGTCCGAAAAATACGGTACTTTTTAAGATGATTGAAGCTAAAAACCAAACCAAAACAAAGCAAAACAAAAAAAGTGCTAAAAATGTAATAAATCAATTGAAATACTTAAAATCTGTTAAATTCTTTCTAAAAAATCAAAAAATTTCATCTTTTAAAACCTTTCTGCTAAAAACGTTTACTTTTTAATTTACTTTAAACAGGCACTTTAATACTTTTACTTAAGTCGATTTTTTTCATGTGATACTTTTACTTTTACTTGAGTAACTTCTAGCCCTTGTACTTTTACATATGTAACAAAATTTAGTACTTCATCCACCACTGCACAAATCATCCTACCTTATAGCATATTTTGTTTTCTCATGATTGTATTCTGGTGGAATTAATAACTTCTTTACGTCTAGTTTTCATCTGTTTTAATGTCATAAACGAGACGGTACGCAAAATTTACTTCTTTTTTTTTGTGTTTTTAAGCATGTTATAATTGCTTTTCCTTGTCAATTACCCACTGAAAGTTACATTTAGAGTGTTGAACCAGATGCCAGTGAGTCTGTTCTTTTACTTCTTTTTATTTTAAGTCGCGCTACATCAATATTGAAATCCAAAACGTCCAAAAATGTATGATAAGGATCGCGGTGTGTCATAGATGATAATTACGCAGCAGACAAAAGCACACTTTGTCTTCTTTATGTTTCAGAACTCGGCACTACTTCCTCTATTTTCACATTTTGTTCACAAACCGCCACTTACGGAGATAAAACTATAGTTACCGCAGATAATAGCCCACCAAACTGGATAATTGGCACCCTTTCATATGTTTTACAGCCTTCTGATTCTCCCCTACATAAAGCACATTTTCGGTACAAAATTTCCACTGGATTAACGACAAAGTGGCTCGGACACAAGTCACTTTCGCTTGTCAATACGCTGCATTAGTAGCATTAACCCTAGTTTAATAGTCTTAACCTTTAATTACTATTTTGCTGAACTGTGCTGTGTGCGAATTTTGGGATGGAAGCCAGGTCAAGTCAGCAACTGGCCCTGAACGTCTCACCGAAAAACTTTTTACAACTAATTTGTACAGTTAAAGGGGCTGCGTCTTGTAAGAATTTTAATTTATTCTTGTCCTCTTTGCATCATGTCCAATCCGCTTTATTTCTACAGCAAATTTCACAAACGGTTTCCAAAGTGCTGCACAAATACATAATAATAATAATAACAACAATAAAATAAACGGCTAAAATAATCATACTAGTCTTAAAATAATAAAACTAGTAAAAATAAAAATCATAGAATAGCAATAAATAAATAAAACCAATAAAAATGCATTAAAAATAAATGAAAAAAAATGTAAAAATAAAAAAGACACAGAGGAGCACACAACTCACGCGGTGTTAAAAGCCAGAGAATAAAAGTGGGTCTTAAGACCAGACTTAAAGGTTGTATGGAGGATTTTTTTGTTTTGTTTCAAAATGTCAATGAAAGTTTAAAGCACCATTAGAGAGACGCAGCAGCCTTGTAATTATGATGACCAAAAAAAAAAAAGAATGAAAATCTATCAACTGCGGACGTAGTGAGGCCAAATAAACATCAGCCAATAGAAAACGAGGCTCCCTCTTTATCTATTGGCTGTTAGGTCGTCAATCAAACTCCCTACGTTTCTAGTGTAACTGACTCGCCGGCACGTGGGGATTACGTGGTTTATGCAGCGGTTCTTAGAGGCTTTTTCAAACTGTAGCTTCCTCACATTTCGCACAAAGTTTGTTGCGATGACGGACGAGAATCCACGACCAGTTCGCCGCAAAGGAAAGTCATTTTTCGATGTCGCTGAAAGAAGAAGAGAAGGGGAAAAGGAGCGAAGACAAACTGAGGTGATTCTCGGAGATTCCTTCCAGCGATGGCGCGAATGAAGCAGACGAAGGGTCTAAAAACTGACGCGTCGGTCACTAAATTATTTCTAGACAGGAAACTTCATCAGTAATTCTGAACACGTACTGGATGTAAACAAGCATGATTTCTAGAGTAAAGAGGCGGGAGGAGATGTTTCTACTGAGGAGCTGTGGAGGAGGAAGGTGGTGTCACGCATGCACAACATTTGAAAAAGGACTGTCGCTGTATTTCTCTTCCCTTAAAAAATCCTCTATACAACCTTTAAAACTCTCCACTGGGGGGGGGGCAGATTGTTCCAGAGTTTAGGGCCGACCACAGAGAAGGTCCTGTCCCTCTTGGTTTTAAGTCTCGTCTTAGGCCCCACGAGCTGGAGCTGGACCTCGGACCTCAGAGCGTTCGGATGAGGTCCGAGATGTACCGTGGGGCCAGTCCATTCAAAGCTTTAAAAACAAACAATTAAATCTTAAAATCAATTCTAAAATGAACAGGAAGCCAGTGCAAAGACGCAAGGATTGGGGTAATGTGCTCTCTCCTTGTTGCTGTTAAAAGTCACGCTGTAGAGTTTTGGACGAACTGAAGTCGAATGTATTGTAAGAAAAAAAGCCCATTTGTTTAGAATAGCTTTGAATGTTTAACTATGTCAATATGACTCACAGGTTTTATCTTTACAGCACTATTTGCTGATCGCTCTTTTGACTTTTTTTTAATGTGTTCTGTAAAGCATCTTAAGTCCTATCCACACTAGTTCATATTCGAGTTGTTTTCGTTGTGGATGCAGTGTTTGTTCACACTAATCCGATGGAAAATGGCTCCAGAGACGGAACGATCTGGTGCCTCCAACTCCCATGAATTCATCTGAGTACAGATCTGATCCTGCACTGTGTGGACGCCTGAAAACGCTGATACTCTGACGTAGGAGCTCTAGTCGCGTCCTTATTGGACCACGTCACTGTGACTCGCACCTTCCTGATTCGCTGGGTTCGTGACATCGGTCATGTGACGCTATTGCGAAAACCAGTTTAAACAAACCAGAGACAAACGGGAAACAGCGGAGCTACAACTACTTACTACTTTCACTTTTGCCATCTTCCTCGGCTCGAAAACGGCTGCTGCAACTTCAGACACGGCGCTTCACTTCCTTGTTTTTACTGCCCACGTGACATTGTGACAACGTGATGCCAGCCTAGTCATGTGACGAGTGTTTCAGGTGATTTCGTGTTACGGTGTGGACCCAGAAACAATGTGTCTGGACGCAAATCATTTCCAGTACGGTGATATGGTGATTTCAGTGTAAACATAACCTTAGAGTGTCGTGAAAAAACCTATATAAATAAAATGTAATATTATTATTATTATGTATTGAAATCTGCTAAGAATAATAATGAGACTATACAACATCTATTTTATGGCATTTTACATAGTATTTTCTCTGGTAAGAACTAATACACAAGAGACCATTGTTACTGAAAATGCTGGGAAACCAACAGCCTGACACTGTCCCAGACACTTGATTCTCTGTCACGGTGCATTTTCAAGAGTGAGGGAAAAGCAAATAGTAGATAGATTGGAAAACTATGAGGAAAAACTGTTTGAGATGATCCCCAATACTGTGTCACGGTTCAATATCTCACTGGAAGAAAGGAGTATGTCTCTGACTCATGGTTTGACATCAGATACAGGCTCTTTAATGCTGTACGTGTCAGGTATGAATAAAATCTGGAAGGTCAACCCAAGAGGGTGTTTGTGTTTTCAGTGGCCTGTGCTCATTTAGCCAGGCTGGCGCCACCTAGACTGCGTTCAGACTGCAGCCTGAAGTGACCCAAATCAGATTTTTTGGCCCCTATGTGACCTGTATCTGATCTTTTAATGAAGGACACAGATCCGATTTTTTCAAATGTGACCCAGGACACTTGGATATGTGCTCCTGAAACCGATACATATCTGATCTTTTGACATGTGACTTCAGTGTGAACGGCCAAAGCGCATTCATCCACCTACACGTTATCACGTAGGCAAAAATTGTTAATGAAGCACATCGCCACTCACCACTCTTGGCTACGTCTCCACATCCACACGTTCCTTTCAACCTCGTCCTTCTCCTTCTCAGTCTCCTCCTTAAAACAAGTAAGTTGTTCATGTTCTGGCTCTGGTACGAGAGGAACTTTAAAATCTCCAGGTGCTCAATGCTCGCGTTCATGTTTGGACAACTTGACCAAAAATTTAAAAACTCAAACCTCGGTAACAGAGGGAATGAAATATGTAGCACTATTTGGGCAATAAATACAAACAGTGATAACTCTTGGTTCTCACTTACATATCCTTAACAAACTGGTTTGAATATTTGCTTCATATAGTTTTCTAAAAGTACCTCTTACTTTTTGAGTCATGAGATTTTTTATTAAGAAAGTTCATGGTAACGGAGGGAAAAGTAACGGAGGGAAAATTGTGCAAACAAGTAGAAGGTGCAGGATTTTACATCATTTGTCGCTTTTTTCTTCTGAATACTTTAATATTACTTCAAAATGAAAGGAAACTATTTCTATAAAATATGTCAGTCCTTCCAAGCAAATTTTTATCATTTTAAATACTTTTTTTTTTTTGAAAAATCATGTATCTTCATCAACAGTTCAAAGATGGAATAACACAAGATATGATGAAATACATCCATTTATTTACATGATTTGCATCTCTTTGAAATTTGGGAAATAATTTTTGTTCCATGTTTCATACATGGTCTGTTTAAAACGTATGGAACTTTAGAACCAAAAATGGGACAGAAAAAAGGTCAACAGTTTCATAAACTAGAGTACATATGTATCTGTTGAATACATTTTTATATCAGATGCATTAACTTGACTTTTTGGCCTTGCTGTTTACTTCTGCTTGACCAGGCCCAGATGCAAATGTTGTTTTAAGTTTCATTTCTGTAAAACGTAAACAAATATACTCAAAGCTGTGTGGATAAGGAAGACTTGTGGACACAGAAACGACATGTCTGGACTCAAATTGTTTCTGATACGGTGATTCGTTTCAGTGTAAACGTAATGTAAATCCAACTTTGAGAGGAGAAATAAGTAGGGGAAACAACTGTAACATTATTAAAACTCTTAAAAGGTCAAATTTTACAGAATAGATGAGCTCAAAATATCTGCTTTTCATACCACCAAGTAAGACACTTTTGTGCAGCTAATACAGTCATTTTTATTCCACGTTTTAGCCTTTTGAATAAAACTAAACAGACTGTAATTTAGTAGTCTCACCTTCATTTTCTCTTTTTCTTAATAAGTGTAGTCCCCGCTCCCTTTGGACTTGAAGTGGTGCTTGCTCTGTCATGCAGCTCTGATTAATATTTTTTGGCACACAACAAAAGCCAGCGCTGCCAAATCCCGACTCCACCTGAGAGAGTGGTCCCGCTCGCTCTCGCCCAAACAACTAAAACTCATTTTCAGAGTCAAAATATGATCAAATACGATGATACGACGGCGCAGCAAGACAATTCAGAAATCCGGTTTTTAATGAAGTTTGTCTTTCTTTCAAACGGGTATTTTCAGGCGCTGGAGTCGGACTGTTTCTTATCATTTGTGGTGTTTTCTGTTGTGTTCGTTTTTTTCCTCAAAGTGCCTGTGGGCAACGTGGAAACAGTGACGAGGTGAGTCCCATCTGCAGGTCCACAAACTCCACCAACTCCACCAACTCTACAAACTCTACAAACTCTACAACTCCACAACTCCACCAACTCTACCAACTCTACCAACTCTACAAACTCTACAAACTACAAACTCTACAAACCAACTCAAACACAAACTCCACCAACTCTACCAACTCTACCAACTCCACAACTCCACCAACTCCACCAACTCTACCAACTCTACAACTCTACAAACTCCACCAAACTCCACCAAACTCTACAAACTCTACAAACTCCACCAACTCCACCAACTCCACCAACTCTACAAACTCTACAAACTCTACAAACTCTACAAACTCCAAACTCCAAACTCTACCAACTCCACCAACTCCACCAACTCCACAAACTCCACCAACTCCACCAACTCTACCAACTCTACAAACTCTACAAACTCCACCAACTCCACCAACTCTACCAACTCTACAAACTCTACAAACTCCACCAACTCCACCAACTCTACAAACTCCACAAACTCTACAAACTCTACAAACTCTACAAACTCCACCAACTCCACAAACTCCACCAACTCTACAAACTCTAACCACTCCACAACTCCACCAACTCCACCAACTCCACAAACTCTACAAACTCTACAACTCCACAACTCCACAAACTCTACAAACTCTCCAAACTCTACAAACTCTACAAACTCCACCAACTCCACAACTCCACCAACTCTACAACTCCCAACTCCAAACTCTACAAACTCTACAAACTCCACCAACTCTACAAACTCTACAAACTCTACAAACTCTACAAACTCTACAAACTCCACCAACTCCACCAACTCTACAAACTCTACAAACTCTACAAACTCCACCAACTCCACAACTCTACAAACTCTACAAACTCTACAAACTCTACAAACTCTACAAACTCCACCAACTCCACCAACTCTACAAACTCTACAAAAACTCCACCAACTCTACCAAACTCCACCAACTCTACAACTCTACAAACTCTACAAACTCCACCAACTCTACAAACTCTACCAACTCTACAACTCTACAAACTCTACAAACTCTACAACTCTACAAACTCCACAAACTCCACACTCTCAAACTCACAACTCTACAACTCTACAACTCCACCAACTCCACCAACTCCACCAACTCTACAACTCTACAAACTCCACCAACTCCACCAACTCTACAAACTCACCAACAATCTACAACTCTACAACTCTACAAACTCCAACTCACAAACTCTACAAACTCTACAACTCCACAACTCCACAACTCTACAAACTCACAAACTCCAAACTCTACAAACTCTACAAACTCTACAAACTCCACAAACTCTACCAACTCTACAAACTCCACCAACTCTACAAACTCTACAAACTCCACAAACTCCACAAACTCTACAAACTCTACAAACTCCACCAACTCCACCAAACTCTACAAACTCTACAAACTCTACAAACTCTACAAACTCCACAAACTCTACAAACTCTACAAACTCTACAAACTCTACAAACTCCACCAACTCCACAAACTCTACAAACTCCACCAACTCTACAAACTCTACAAACTCCACCAACTCCACAAACTCCACCAACTCCACAAACTCCACAAACTCCACCAACTCCACCAACTCTACAAACTCTACAAACTCCACAAACTCCACCAACTCCATCAACTCCACAAACTTCACAAACTCCTCAAACTCTACAAACTCCACAATCTACTCAACTTTTATTTGTTCTTTTAATTGGCCATAGGAGAATTTTGTTTTTGTGTGTGTTTTTCTGTATGTGTTTGTGTTTTTCTGTGTCTTTTTGTGTACATATTTGTGTGTGTGTTTTTATGTGCTTGTGTGTGTTTATGTGTGTGTGTGTGTTTTTGAGTTTGTGTGTATGTGCATTTGTGTGTTTTTGTGTATGGGTTTTGTGTGTGTGTTTTTATGCGTTTTGTGTGTGTGTTTTTGTTTGTCTGTTCATGTGTGTGTGTTTTTTGTATGTGTTTGTGTGTGTTTATGTGTGCGTGTTTTTGTGTGACTATATGTGTGTGTATGTCTTTTTGTGAGTGTGTGTGTGCCTGTGTGTGCATTTGTGTTTTTTTGTGTTTTTGTGTGTGTTTTTATGTGTGTGTGTTTGTGTTTTTTGTATGTGTTTGTGTGTGTTTTTTTGTATGTGTTTGTGTGTGTTTATGTGTGCGTGTTTTTGTGTGACTATATGTGTGTGCGTTCTTGTGTGTGTATGTCTTTTTGTGAGTGTGTGTGTGTGCGTTTGTGTTTTTTTTGTGTGTGTGCATGTGTGTGCATTTGTGTGTGTTTTTGTATGTGCATGAGTGTGCATATCTGTGCGTGTGTGCGTTTTTATGTGTATGCATATGTGTTTTTGCGTGTATGCGTGTCTGAGTCTGTGTGTGTTTTTGTGTATGTGTGTTTTTGTGTATGTTTGTGGGTGTGTTTTTGTGTGTGTGCACGTGCATGTGTGTGCATGCTTCTGTGTGTGTGTGTTTCTGTATGTGTATTTACGTGTTTGTATGTTTGTGTTTTTGTGTTTGTGTGTGTTTTTGTGTATGTTTTTTGTTTGTGTGTTTGTGTGTGTGTTGCGTGTTTTTGTGTGACTATATGTGTGTGCGTTCTTGTGTGTGTATGTCTTTTTGTGAGTGAGTGTGTGTGTGTGTGTTTTTGTGTGTGTGCATGTATCTGTGCATATCTGTACGTGTGTGCGTTTTTATGTGTATGCATATGTGTTTTTGCATGTATGCGTGTCTGAGTCTGTGTGTGTTTTTGTGTATGTGTGTATGTGTGTTTTTGTGTATGTTTGTGGGTGTGTTTTTTTTTTGTATGTGTTTGTGTGTGTTTATGTGTGCGTGTTTTTGTGTGACTATATGTGTGTGCGTTCTTGTGTGTGTATGTCTTTTTGTGAGTGTGTGTGTGTGCGTTTGTGTTTTTTGTGTGTGTGTGTGTTTCTGTATGTGTATTTACGTGTTTGTATGTTTGTGTTTTTGTGTGTGTGTGTTTTTGTGTATGTTTTTTGTTTGTGTGTTTGTGTGTGTTTTTGTGTGTATGTGTTTTTGTGTATGTGTATGCGTGTGCGTTTTTTTTCGTATGTGTTTGTGTGTGTTTATGTGTGCGTGTTTTTGTGTGACTATATGTGTGTGCGTTCTTGTGTGTGTATGTCTTTTTGTGAGTGTGTGTGTGTGCGTTTGTGTTTTTTGTGTGTTTGTGTTTTTGTGTGTGTGCATGTGTGTGCGTTTGTGTGTTTTTGTATGCGCATGAGCGTGCATATTTGTGCGTGTGTGAGTTTTTATGTGTGTGCGTTTGTGTTTTTTGTGTGTGTGTGTGTTTGTGTTTTTGTGTGTGTGCATATTTGTGCGTGTGTGAGTTTTTATGTGTGTGCGTATGTTTTTGCGTGTATGCGTGTCTGAGTGTGTGTGTGTTTTTGTGTGTGTGCACGTGCGTGTGTGTGCATGCTTCTGTGTGTGCGTGTTTTTGTATGTGTGTGTATGTTTGTGTTTTTGTGTGTGTGTGTGTGCGTGCGTTTGTGCAAGGAGTGTTTTCTTTCTGAGAGAAAAATGTGTGAATGAAACAAACACAACTGCAGGTCTGTTTGCGATGAGGAAACTACATTATAACACAAACTAGAAGAGCGCGTAATATAGAACATTTAATACTTTATAGATCCGTAATACTCTTTTTCTTTGTTTACCACTTAATTTAAAATCATTCCAGTCTGTGGGAAATAAACCCAGGTCATATTACTCGACCTATTTCAACAGACTTGGAGTTTAAACGCGATTTGTTGACGTGTAGTCCCAGTATATGGCGTGTTTGTCTGACAGAATCCACTGGTGTACACTTTCATTTGTTCACTAATTGGATTCCAAAACAGAAACGGTCTGACCACTCGCTCATTAATCAGCGGCTCTCTCCGAAGAGCCCGGGCCCGTCTTCAGTCGAGCCGTGTTCATTTGTAAAGCGCACGTGCCTCCCTCCATTATGTTCCCCCGGTGAGATCAATGGGGTAAAGGTATTTTTGTCTTGTAGTTTCTCACACCTCCCGCTGTGATTCATGGATATTTAAGGGCAGCGAGAACTTCCAAGGTTTATTCAGAATATTTTTTCGCTCATCGATTCTCGTTCTTGAGTTCGTCTTTTGTTCAGTCTCCTCGTAAACGTCAATCACGGTGGCAAGACACTTCGTGTGTCACCCCAGGGCAGCTGTACAATCAGTCAATGATACAATGAAAGCGTCTTTGGGGACAGAAAATGTCAAAGCGCTATATAATAAGTTACTTTTACTTACTTACTTACTACAGTCTCCTCGTAAACGTCCACGGTGTTCGTTTCAGATGACGTCACATGAAAAACATCAAGATACGTCAACGTTTTTGTTTTTTTTGTGTGTGTGCGTGTATTGAAAATGATGTGTCACAAGCAGTGTTGGGGAGTAACGGATTACATGTTCCGCCGTTACGTAATCAGAGTACAAATTATGAGTATTCTGAAGAAGCAACTTGGATGAGCTGCGAAACGTCTTCAACCAAAATAACTTTTGTCCAGTCGACAAACTGAATTTTCTCCTTGCCGTGGATTCTACCAGGACGACTGAGGGATTCTTCACACATCTCGAGAACATCTACAGTCTGTAGTTGGCGGTCCAGCTCTTATATATTTGTGATCATAGCGGCTTGTCAAAGCCTGATCCTGTCAGATCTCAGAAACTCAGCAGGTCCGGGTCTGGTCTGGACTTGGATGGGAAACCACTCAATCAAAATCAGGAAAATCAGGAGCCACAGGAGGCACCAGGCGTAAAAACTTTGTCCTTAGGCAAGACACTTCACCCGCATTGCCTAGTATAAAGTGAGTGTTGGTGGTGGTCAGAGGGGCTGATGGTGCAGATTGGCAGCCTCGCCTCTGTCAGTCTGTCCCAGGGCAGCTGTAGCTAGAATAGCAGCTTACCACAACTGGGTACTGAGTGAATGAATAATCCTCTGTAAAGTGTCTTTGAGTGTTCAGAAAAGCGCTGTATAAAACTGATGCATTATTATTATTATTATTATTATTATTATTATTATTAATAATAATAATAATACATATTTGATATGATCTAACAGGCCAAATTTGGCCCCCAGGCCTGAGTTTGACATGTCTTCTGCATAAATAAACTCTTTACAATGTAAAGAGTTTAATGAAGAATTTGTTGCAGTGTAGAACTTGTACAATAGTGTTTGGAATCGTTGTGGTTGAGCTTTACAGTGGATTGTGGGAAACTTCACAGCTCCTCACCGCTGGTTAAACCTCCTGAACTTCCTCTGCTGAAGGAGCTCATGGTTGTCGGTAGTTATCCTGGTTTATTAAGTGTATAATTTTTGAGCTTTTGTATGATTTGAGCATGTGTAAGATCATGTCAAGAAACTGAGATACTCCGTTTGATCATGTCACAGGAATCTGAGCATCCTGGATTCTCAGTGCACATGTAATACTGACATAACCAGGATATGACTAATAACTGATGTGCATGTACACGCACTCAGTATGGTATTAAACTTAACTATCTCCATGGAAACAAGCAGGAGATGCCAGCAGATCAAGTTACAGGTCAGATCTGCGCAGAGGACGACCCCGCTGACTGTGAACATGCATTTTCTTTGAGCTATAAATACACCCAGAGCTAAATGAATGGAGACAAACAAACGGCCTTTACTTGAAAAGTTACACAATGAGCCTTTGAAACCGAAGTCATTTTAACTGACACGTTGTTATTCTCCCTCGCGCCTTGTACGAACGAACTCCGCTGCATTCTCTCTCCGCGCCGCTCCCTGACATTTCACCGGCACATATCCATCCGTACGAGCGCGTGAGATCCGGCGGCGGTGGTGCGAGCGGGCGGGCGGCGTCTCCATGGCAACAGACGAACGAGGATGCTCCGGCGAGCGAGCGGGGCCCCAGATTGCCGCCGCAAAGCCCGCTGCTCACTGGAGGATTCCGACAGACTTTCAAGATCTTAACTGCTCCGGTCTCGCGGCGGATTGTGTCCAAATGTGGGGCCCTTCAAACAGAGGGAGATAAGTCCGACTGGCAGCTGAGCGTGTTGACTGAAGCGTGCGCTCTAAACCCACTGTACTCTATTCAAAGTATCCGCCGACGTTCAGTTTTCTGTTACACGCGACGTTCTCAAGACTTTTTCCACCGTTCAGAACAAAAGATATTTTTGTTTTAAAAGGGCCTTCACGTTCTTAAACACACTGTACTCTATTTAAAGTGTCCTGTTCTCTTTTCCCTGATTGATTGTGTGTGAATTTTTCCAGTTATTTATCGCAATTCAAGTCGTTCAAGTCCAATGAAGAGCTGGAAATGGTGCACAGGGAAGAACTGAACAGACACGTGTTAAAAAAAAAAGATAAAAGATCCAAAACGCAAGTTCAAGCTCTGCCAAAACGACCTCAGGATAAAAGAACAAGATGGTAAAGCTTGAAAACCTGGAGTGTCCAGCAGCAGCACAGTGTCCAGACTTAAACCCCGTCGAGCTGGTTTAGGATGAACTGGACAGAAGAGTGAATTGACCGACAAGTGTCACACATTTATGGAAACTTCTGCAACAGACTTGGGAAGAACTTTCTGAAGAATATTTGATTTATATTGTAAAAAGAAAGAGCCATGTGTTCAGCTTACAGACTGTATAAAAGAAGTGGACTAAGGCCTCATCCACACTAGTCGTATTCAAGTTGTTTTCGTTGTGGACGCAGTGTTCGTTCACACTAATCGGACTGAAAACGGCTCCAGAGACGGAACGACCTGGTGCCTCCAGCTCCCACGAATTCATCTGAGTACAGATCTGATCCGGCACGGCGTGGACACCTGAAAACGCTGATACTCTGATGTAGGTCTGTGCACCACGAAATAATTCACCGCCAAAACATTAAGAGGCTAGAATATATGTCCATTCATATATACAGTCTGTGTGTGCGACCTGCAGACGTATAATCTCTGAAAAGTTTGACAGAAACACAGAACAGACTCACCATCAGCAGAACACCCCTCTGTCACAGAAAGAACACTCATATTCCACTGAGTCATGTCCTTTAGTCCGTGACAGAAGCTGAACCGCATCAGCGCACAAGGACCGAGCAGTTTTTTTGAGCGCTCAGTTTATGCAAATGAGCCATGTGGTTTTATGTTTTGTTTCTGTAAAATGCTATGTTCACTCATATTTACGGTCTATGTCAGGACTAAACCAGATCTAAACCAGGTTTAAACTAGGTCTGAAATCAGGACTAAAACCAATTTAACCAGGACTAACCCAGGTCTAAAATTAGGACTAAGCTCAGGACCAAAACCAGATCTAAACCAGGTCTGAAGCAGGACTAAACCAGGTCTAAAAGGACTAAACCAAGTCTAAACCAGGACTCAACCAGGACTAAAACCAGCACTAAGACCAGGTCTTAACCAGGACTAAATCAGATCTAAACTAGGATTTAACCAGGACTAAACCATGACTAAACCAGGTCTAAAATTGGGACTAAAATCAGGACTTAAACCAGGTCTAAACCAGGATTTAAATAGGACTAAACCAGATCTGAAGAAGGAGTAAACCAAGTTTAAACCAGATCGAAAATTAGGACTAAAATCAGGTTTAAACCAGGACTCTCAAAAATATCCATATTTTTCCCGTCCACTCGACCTCATTTATTTGATCACACTTTTGTTTAACGTTCGCAGACGCCCGTTTCACAGCGGAACAACATTTGACGATTTAAATAAACTGGTGATCGCTCCGCCGTACGAGCCCGTCTGCTAATGGCTCCTTTTATTATTGACAGGACTAAACCAGGACTAAAACAGGACTCTAAAACTAGGTCTAAACTAGGTCTAAAATCAGGACTAAAATCAGGAGTAAAACCAGGTCTAAAAATAGGACTAAAGCTAAGGGTCTAGGACTAAAACCAGGTCTAAACCAGGTCTAAAAGGTCTAAATTAGGACTAAACCAAGTCTAAACCAGGACTCTCTAAACCAGGTCTAAACAACCTAAACGGTCTAAATCAGGTCTAAACCAGGTCTAAAATCTTGACTAAAACCAGGTCTAAAATCAGGACTTAAACCAGATCTAAACCAGGTTTAAACCAGGATTTAACCAGGACTAAACCAGGTCTAAACCAGGACTAAACCAGGTCTAAACCAGGTCTAAAAAATCAGGACTTAAACCAGGTCTAAACCAGGATTTAACCAGGATTTAAATAGGATTAAACCATTTCTGAAGAAGGATTAAACCAAGTTTAAACCAGATCTAAAATTAGGACTAAAACCAGGTTTAAACCAGGACTCTCAAAAATATCCATATTTTTCCCGTCCACTCGACCTCATTTATTTGATCACACTTTTGTTTACGCGTCGACGCATTTCCGTTTAAAAAGAAAACAACATTTGACGATTTAAATAAACTGGTCGATCGTTTCGCCGTACGAGCCGTCTGCTAATGGGGCCTTTTTCGCTCGCGCGCTTTTCGCTCCTGAACGTCTTTTCGAGCCTTGTCGTTATCATTTTAAGTGATAATAAATCAGGGGGCGATCTCTGCTTGGCTGATTACAACGGGGAATTATTCAAGGACTAAATTACAATACTTAGTGCATACAGGTAGCCCACGTGTATTATTCAAATGAGCGGGTGACACCATAAATCACCGCTTTGATCAGGAGGAGAGAGCAGAGCGCGGCAGAAGACTCGCATTAAAGGAGGCGGCGCCGAGTCGGACCATAAATCCACTTGTCTGGAATAAAAGCCGGATCTCCGCCGTCGTCGTCGGGATCTGAACGGTAACCCCGGAGCGAGAGGGCGAAGGATCAGGACCAGGAGCTGAGGCCGAAGTGTTATCTTGGTCTGACGGGACACGTGTGATTGTGCAGGACAGAAATCAGGTCTAAATCAGGTCTAAAATCAGGACTAAGACCAGGTCTAAACCAGAATTTAATCAGGACTAGAATCAGGATTAAAACCAGGTCTAAAAAACATGATTTAACTAAACCTAAACCAGGTCTAAACTAGGTTTTAACCAGAACTAAAACCAGGTCTAAACCAGGATTTAACCAGGACTAAACCAGGTCTAAACCAGGATTTAACCAGGACTAAATCAGGTCTAAAATCATGACTAAACTCGGGACTAAAACCAGGTCTAAAACAGGATTTAACCAGGACTAAATCAGGTCTAAAATCATGACTAAACTCGGGACTAAAACCAGGTCTAAAACAGGATTTAACCAGGACTAAACCAGGTCTAAACCGGGTCTAAAATCAGGACTGAAAACAGGTCTAAACCAGGACTAAACTAGAACTAAAACCAGGACTAAAACCAGGAATAAACCAGGACTAAACCAGACCTAAAATCAGGACTAAAACCAGGTCTAAAATCAGGACTAAAATCAGGACTAAAACCAGGTCTAAACCAGTACTAAAACCAAGACTAGACCAGAACTAAAACCAAGACCAAACCAGACCTAAAATCAGGTGTAAAATCAGGTCTAAAATCAGGACTGAAATCAAGACAGAACCAGAATTTAACCAGGACTAAAATCAGGTGTAAAATCACGACTAAACTCAGAACTAAAACCAGGTCTAAAACAGGATTTAACCAAACCTAAACCAGGGCTAAACCAGGGCTAAAATCAGGACTAAAACCAGATCTAAACCAGGACTAAACCAGAACTAAAATCAGTACTAAACCAGGACTAAAACCAGGACTAAACCAGGACTAAAACCAGGACTAAACCAGGACTAAACCAGTACTAAACCAGTACTAAACCAGGACTAAAACCAGGACTAAAACCAGATCTAAACCAGGATTAAACCAGAACTAAAATCAGTACTAAACCAGTACTAAACCAGTACTAAACCAGGACTAAAACCAGGACTAAACCAGGACTAAAACCAGGACTAAACCAGGACTAAAACCAGGTCTAAAATCAGGACTAATCACAAACCATTACTAAACCAGACTAAACCAGGACTAAAATACTAAACCAGGACTAAAACTAACAAACCAGGACTAAACCTAAACCAGACTAAACCAGGACTAAAACCAGAAACCAGAAACCAGGACTAAAACCAGGACTAAAAGGACTAAACCAGGACTAAACCAACAGGACTAAAACTAAAAACAGGACTAAAACCAGACTAAAACCAGGACTAAAACCTTAAAACTGAGACCGCTTTAGTGCTGGTTTAGACCTGGTTTAGTACTGGTTTTAGTTCTGGTTTAGGACTAAGACCAGGACCAGATCTAGATTGAGACTGAGGTTCAGTCCTGGTTTAGTCCGGCATCACAGTTTAATTCACGTAAACGGGAAAAAGTCGTTATCTGTTTTTTCCATTTTTCATTTAAACACAAAATCGAAAACTGAAAAAGCGAATCATTCTGTTTTTTCATTTTCTTATTTATGGTTTTATTTTGAAAAACAAATGAACAAATGACACATGGATTCCAGAAGTGCCCCAATGTTCACCTCCCATTTTAATCATGACAGGAAACGAGTTCTGTCCATTTTATTGTAGTTTGGGTCAAATGCAGAGGACAACGTGACCTCACAGTTGTACGAAAAGTCTTTTTAAAATGTCGCAGATATTTTTTTTTGCCGTTCCATACTTTGTTTTTTCTTTTATAAACGTGCAGTGCGGGTGCAATCTTGGGTTAATTCTTTCATTTCCACCTTGACTAAATATTATGACCTTTAATTATGTTTTACCTCAAGCTCCATTGTCTCGTCACACTCCCGTATCATCGCATAATTAACTTCAGTAACACTCAGAACTCAATAAAAACAACACAGTCTTTACTTGTTTTCACCGTCTAAACATTTTGACTTTCAACAAGTGATTTACCGTGACCTCCATTCTCACCGCGCACTCCCACATCTCCAGATAATTTACTTTGGCGCAGCTGCGAGTTTCACACACACAGAAACACAACTGTTCACTCATAACAAAAATAAAAATTACACGTGATAATGTAACACTCAGGATAAAAACAATCCGTGTTTCATTCGTTCATTCGTTTTTCAAAATAAAAGCAAAAATAAGAAAATTAAAAAACAAAGATTTTCTTCAAAAAAAAAACAAAAAACACTTGGGCCCAGTCAAGCAGAAGTAAACAACAAGGCCAAAACTTCAAGTTAATGCATCTGATATAAAAATGTATTGAACAGATACATATGTACTCTAGTTTATGAAACTGTTGACCTTTTTTCTGTACCATTTTTGGTTCTAAGGTTCCATACATTTTAAACAGACCATGTATGAAACATGGAACAAAAATTTCAAAGACCCAAAAATCATGTAAATAAATGGATGTATTTCATCATATCTTGTGTTATTCCATCTTTGAACTGTTGATGAAGGTACATGATTTTTCAAAAACAAAATTATTAAAAATGATAAAAATTTGCTTGGAAGGACTGACATAGACCTGGTTTAGACCTGGTTGAGTCTTGGTTAATCATTATGTGGGTCTGATCAAGTGGTAACGGAGGGAAACAGGGGCAGATTTTTTACATTCAAATGTCTCTTATTCAGAAACTAGAGGAACTATTGAAATAAGTAAAGTATCAGAATGTAGGAAAGAGTTACACTCCAACAGGGTCAAGTTAAACCTGTGATATTCTTTCAAGTTCAAGACAAAAAATTTTAAAACTCATGTCGGTAACAGAGGGAATGAAATACGCAGCACTTTTTGGGCAATAAATACAAACAGTGATAACTCTTGGTTCTCACTTACATATCCTTAACAAACTGGTTTGAATATTTGCTTCATATAGTTTTCTACCATATGGTACAAGATTAGGTTGAAAAACCTCTTACTTTTTGAGTCATGAGATTTTTTATTAAGAAAGGTCATGGTAACGAGGGAAAAGTAACGGAGGGAAAATTGTTCAAACAAGTAGAAGGTGCAGGATTTTACATCATTTGTCGCTTTTTTCTTCTGAATACTTTAATATTACTTCAAAATGAAAGGAAACTATTTCTATAAAATATGTCAGTCATATCATTTTAAATACATTTTGTTTTTGAAAAATCATGTCCCTTCATCAACAGTTCAAAGATGGAATAACACAAGATATGATGAAATACATCCATTTATTTACATGATTTTCAGGTCTTTGAAATTTGGGAAATAATTTTTGTTCCATGTTTCATACATGGTCTGTTTGAAACGTATGGAACTTTAGAACCAAAAATGGTACAGAAAAAAGGTGAACAGTTTCATAAACTAGAGTACATATGTATCTGTTCAATACATTTTTATATCAGATGCATTAACTTGAATTTTTGGCCTTGTTGTTTACTTCTGCTTGACCGGGCCCATATAATATTTATCTGATATGTATACAGTATGTTTGTATTTGTTTTCTGGACTTTTTATGAAATCCATTCAGTTAAACAGAACTTTAATTTGATTAGTCTGGCGTCTGTGCTATTATGCAGCTTGGTAAACAAAATATTTGGAATCAGCGCCCTCAAATGATAGGAAATAGCACGTTTTCTGACTTTTCCCCAAATTTGCCCTCAGGATTTTTCTGAAAATATTCCTTGGAATTATTCTCAGTCTAGAAGAAGACCACTGACTTTGGCGTCTCAAGATTATCCCAGACCTTCTCACGACGCCACTCAGACCTCTTCAGAATCCGTAAGTTTCCCGACACTGTCACTGTGAAGTTATAAATGTAAAACTGCTCTCCAAACACGGTGCATTCTAGCGTCACTCCGAGCTAAATCGTGCGTTCCTCCCTAAACGCTGAAAATGAGTTGTTGAGCAGCTGTTGTGGATTTCACATCAGTGCCGTACGCTCTTATTAAAACAGACAGGTTGACAAATGCGCTAAACTTGTTCTTTCTCTGTTCATTTGCGTCCCCCAGCTGGCTATTGTACTCCCCGAGCTACCGGCGAAGATTAATACAGTATATTTGAGGGCGTTTAGTCAAGTGGGAGGAGGTTCATGGTACATTAATAAAACGCATTGAACAAGATGTAAACACAATACTGTAGCGCGCGTATTCTGATCTATACAACCCCTCATTATCACTGGAGCTAAATGAAGGTCTAGGCCTGTTTTGTTTTTGTTTTTTTGCCTTCTGATTGCTCTGTTTCAGATAATATCATTATTCAACGGGCCAATTATATTTAAAGGTCTTATATTAAACAAAATTGACTCTTGTGAGCTTTAAGCCGTGTTAGAATGTTGTTCCCTCCTCAAAAACAAACCTGGAGGCAACGTTTATATGATGACGGTCTGAACAGAAGACACAAAAGTGGCGTTGAGTGTTTTCGGAAGGAAATCTGAGTGCATACGGTGACGCAAAAGTGTGTGGAGTTTGACTGGGTATGCATGCCAGGCGGCTTGGTGGGGATGTAAACGCAGTGGTGGGGTGTCAGGGCCTGCAAGACCTTCTCTGCTGGCCTAAAAAAAAATCTGAATCACAGACTGATTAAAGAATTCCAAATGGTCTGTCCGCTTCCTTTCAGAGCTTTTCTGATGCTTGTGCTTCTTCCACACATGGATTTTTATATTAAAGCATTTGACCAATCACATTTCAGCCGTCACTTGTTGCCAGGCAGAGTCAAAGTCAAAGAAGTGTGTTTGAGGCCTTCACAATCCGTTCTGCAGACCATCGAACACAAAATAAATGTCCATGAAATTGTTGCTTCAACCAATCGGCACAGTGGCTGAGTGGCTAGCACTTATGCCTCACAGCAAGAAGGTTCTGGGTTTGATACCCGGGTCGCCCGGGCCTTTCTGTGTGGAGTTTGCATGTTTCTCCTCGTGTCTGGATGGGTTTCCTCAGGGCGCTCCGGTTTCCCCCATCAACACAAAACATGCTACAGGTCTCCAGAACAATTGATATTCAAGGTCAGTTAAATACAATCAATCAATGAACCTGCCCAGGGACGACAGGTGGACATTAGTACTGATGCTACAACCTGATGTACAGTGCATCTCTGCTGTTAATGTAAATGCAAAAATTGTGCGCTGTCCCTGTCTCAAATAAATAAATAAATAAATCAGATTTTGAGTTGGCATCGCCAGGGCCTTCTAGTAGGTGTATGATGTCACCAGATTCAGACTCGCTGATTGGACAATCAGAGAGAGAACCAGCCAAAGCAGCAAACTGCATCTGAAGCGGAACCAAGACTAATCTTGGACTTGAGAGAGAGTGAAAGAGTGAGAGAGCAAGAGAGAACCCCGAAACAACAGAGGAGGGTGTCCGTAAAGTGCAATCGGGCACAGCACGGAGCACCATGCCTGTGTGGCCCTGTGTGGCCCTGTGTGGCCCTGTGTGGCCCTGTGTGGCCCTGTGTGGCCCTGTGTGGCCCTGTGTGGCCCTGTGTGGCCCTGTGTGGCCCTGTGTGGCCCTGTGTGGCCCTGTGTGGCCCTGTGTGGCCCTGTGTGGCCCTGTGTGGCCCTGTGTGGCCCTGTGTGGCCCTGTGTGGCCCTGTGCGGTGTGCAGCCCCGGCGTGGTCCTTTCGTCTATGGTCACCCGACAGTCTACGTGGGGGCACCTTCAGGCCCGTCCCGACAAACAGTCCTGGTTTAGTCCTGGTTTAGCACCCAGCGCTCCTCACTTCTTCTCCGTGCTGCTGCTCAGGTCACGTACATGTTTACGTCACATACCCAATCGAGTTCCACACACTTTTGCGTCACCGTGTGCATGCAGATTTCCTCCTAAAAACACTCATCTAAACGTGGAATAAAAAGTGAAGACGCAACGCCACTTTTACGTCTTCTGTTCAGCATATAAACGTAGCCTGATACTTCATGACATCACAAGGTGGAACGAGTGTTTTCTGTTTGAGAGAAGCACACAGCCTAAATTATGCAGGGTTTGTGTGTTAAACATGTGAAAGAAACAAAACACAACTTCAGATAATGTTGTTTCCTCATCACAAACTTATAACAAATCAGAAAATACCATAATAAACCGTAACACAGGGGGTCTGCCCGCCATTTGTTTCCACAGAGTTGTTATTGCTTTGCCTGGAGTAGATGCGATAGTGTGAAATGTGTGAAAATAGTCCTGTGAAAATTACAGGTATTTTAATTGCTGTGAAAGAGAACTAGAAAAACATGCATTCTGACTAGAAGCAGCTACAAGTTGACGTCATTGGCGGTTTCTGTTTGATGGGCTCAGGACGATGATTCACAAAGGGGAGCGAAGTATTTCCTTCTACACGTTCATGGATTTTGACTTAAAGCTGCTGTACCTGATTTTTATTGTGTTTAAAATCCGAAGAACTGAATTTCCACACTTTTAAACTGTTTTTAAATAAAGTTATTCCTCACTTACCTTATGCACTCAGAAAATACTAATTATTCACCATGATGAGTTTACAAGAGAATGTCATAACAAATGCTAATGTGAACCTCTTTATTATTCAATTCAAATTATCAACTTTTTTTTTTTACATAAATGTTTGTCCAGCGGGATTCTGCACACATCTTGAACAGTTTTTGTATAATATCAAATAAAACCTTAAAGTTACACATGACACCGACTTCCACTGAAACACACTTTTGTTTGTCCTTTAAGCTTTATTCAGATATTACATTTTAACATTTGCCACGGCTGTGAGGGAAGCAAAACATTTGAGAAAAGTGAATAAATGTTGAATTAAATTTTAACTTTCATTAGGGTATAAACACCCTTATTGTCAATGAAGCAAAAGACCCAAAAGTGTAACAGTCTCTTATGTCAAATGAACGACTCTTAAACTAACAGTTGGTATAAAATATTGTAAATAAAACATCCTGGTTCTGTGTGGACATGTGACTTTGCCTTTACAGGTTCAGTGCAGAGAGTTCACACTGGAGACCAGTGTCTCAGACCTGTGGGACCTGACTGTGGGACCTGACTGACTGTAGGACTTGACTGTTGGACCTGACTGTGGGACCTGACTGACTGTGGGACCTGACTGTTGGACCTGACTGTGGGGCCTGACTGTGGGACATGTGGGACCTGACTGACTGTGGGACCTGACTGTGGGACCTGACTGTTGGACCTGACTGTGGACCTGACTGACTGTGGGACCTGACTGTAGGACCCGACTTTTGGACCTGACTGTGGGACATGTGGGACCTGACTGTGGGACCTAACTGTTGGACCTGACTGTGGGACCTGACTGTTGGACCTGACTGTGGGACCTGACTGTGGGACCTGACTGTGTGGGACCTGACTGTGGGACCTGACTGACTGTGGGACCTGACTGTGGGACCTGACTGACTGTGGGACCTGACTGTGACTGACTGTGGGACCTGACTGTGGGACCTGACTGACTGTGGGACCTGACTGTGGGACCTGGGACCTGACTGACTGTGGGACCTGACTGACTGACTGGGACCTGACTGACTGTGGGACCTGACTGACTGTGGGACCTGACTGTGGGACCTGACTGACTGTGGGACCTGACTGACTGTGGGACCTGACTGACTGTGGGACCTGACTGTGAGACATAATGATTGATGTTATCTGCAGATTCTGACATTATTTCTTGTTTGTCTTTGGAAAACAAACCACCTCCACATGTCGTCACAAACCACCTCCACTGTCTGAAACAGGTGGGGACAGAGATTTCATTTCATTTATTTATTTGTTTGAGCCAAGTACAACAAAATTACAATAACAAAAACAGGGATATGTACATGACCTGGTGCTCAATAGGAGTAGGATGAAATAAAAAAAAACGACCCCAATTAATTAAATTCTTCACTGACTGTTTCGACATTAGAGTCACATGATCCAAAGTTTCTTCATCTGAAAAGTGACTTGGGCTTCTCTCCTGCACGACAAACTCTTGTGCTCCTGGAGTAGAGGCTCAGGTCTTTGGGCTGGAGTATTTGAAGTCTCACCTCCAGAGTTGAAGCAGCTCATCGTCCACACTGAGTTAAGTGTGGGTCCTATCGATAAAACGTCCTCTTCTCCATGATTGTGATGATGATGAAACTCTGTAGATCAGGGGTGCTCAATACGTCGATCGCGATCTACCAGTCAATCGTCAAGGTCGTGTGAGTAGATCGCCGTGCCTCGTCTTGGACTCGGTCTTGTCTCTCACTCGAGGTCTGACACTCAACAAGTGCGATCATATTTCATTACGGCCGCTGCTGTTGGTAATAAACTTGTAGCGGGTGCAGGAGCGTGTGGGGCGACTCAGTGCAGCCTGTGCGCTCATTTGAAACCCGCGGAGACTCTACGGCGCATCACAAACACACACGCTCCCTATGCACGGCTCGTCTGCGACAGCGTGTGCCCTCGTGTACCAGCGTGCATCACAGGGCAGGTTCAACTTCCTAAACATCCTACCTGTCCATCTGCCTCACGTCAGCACGCCGCCCCTCGCCTTTTCACGCTCTCGCTCCTTCCTGCGTACAGCGAACACAAGCCCCTCCCACAGTGCGGCTGATTAGAAGAGCAAGACCAAACGTGAAGCAAAAACCAGTCTAAATTTGTGATGTTCCAGTGTTGGCACAAAGCAGGTCTACAGCATAGAGCGGATCTACAGAACAGACCTACTGCCACATTTGGCTGAAGTTTGTCTAACAAAAGTGACAAATGCATCTGTGTTTGTCACGATGTGCGTTTGGTTTGGTAAACGTGCAGAGGCTGGTAAATATCACTGCAAAACCAGAAAAGAATGCAACTCCAGTTTGGAACTTTAAAAAACAGGTTTAAAAATCTTCCTTCACTTTTTTCACAGTTTTGTGTAAAGTGCCAGAGGAAGTTCTCTTAAAGAAGAGGTTCTCAAACTGTGGGGGAGGGTCCAAAAAAGGGGCACAGAGTGTTTCAGTGCAGTTTGCTTGGCTTTGTATTAAGTAGATCATTTTGACTTGGTCATTTTGTAAGTAGCTCGTAGGCTGAAAAAGTGTGAGCACCTCTGATGTAGATGGAACACCTGTGGCCACATGTAATATTACTTTTTTTTTTTTGCATAAATATAAAGGGTTTGCTGCTAAAAAGGGAATTATTTTAACCTTGCTTTTTAGACAGGGGTCTTTGACTTTATTTTATGTTTGTGGGACGGTTGGTGTAAATAGCCTGGCTTATAAAATGGAGAAATGGTGTGATAAGTAATGCGAGATATCTATCAGCTCAGGATAGACGAGCAGAAACAAGTCAGACAAGCAACTCCCCCACACACACATTAAGAAGCCCTAAAGAGCAGGTTAATTTCCTGCCAGATATTCCTGACGATAAAAAAGGTGCTGCTACCCTGAAGGAAATGAGAGTCCAGATTGTAAATGAGACCAGCAAGACTTACAAGAACCTCCTGCAGATACACCACCAAACAAACCACCTTTTTGGAAAAAGATGACACACTGAAGACCTTCTCCGGTTGCTGAGATCTTGGAGCCCTGACCTGGACTTACAACGGAGAAGAAGCATTCATCCATGAGTAACGAGTGTCTCCCAGGCCCCAGCGGTACATGTCTATACAAAGCTCTGCCCACAAGTGTATGTAACCCCTGCTCCCACGTGGGCATTTTTCAGAAATATGCAGACGTAGGATACAAAACAATACACAAAAAAATTCATCTGATGCATTGTGCAGTAGTTGCTTTAGTGACGCTCTGAAGGGGGAGTAACTTTTGAATTAATGTATTTGTGTAGCCAGGCCAGCGCCACCTAGTGCCTCCGCTCAATTTCATTTCTCTCCAGCGACTAGGTCAGGGATCGGAATACACTAGCACTGCAACACGTCAATATATCACCTGCGAGCTCAGATTTACACCCAGAATGATAGTGTCCAGTCAGAGCAACGGTGCGTTCCAGTCGTCCTCGGAGGTCAGATCTTCCAGATCACAACTCGTTTATCTTTATTTGTCAGGGACTGTACAAATATGAGCCTGATTCATCAAACCGTCTGACCTCACAGCGTTAGAATCCGTTCGCTCGATGGTAGGCAGGTACTTTTTTATTTGGTCGTGATGTATGTAATCCACCTAGTGCCTGCGCTCAAACTTATTTCTCTCCAGTGATTAGGTCAGGAATCAGAATACACTAGACGAAAACCCCCGGAAGTGCGAGTTCGGGCACCAGCCAAATCAGCGAAGAGTCGTACATTCTTTGTTGGCAACGATTCCCGAGATCAAGGATTTAAAGAGAATGTTTGGTGAATTTTATCAAGGGGAAACACGTTATTGTAATTCTTCCTAAGGGATTTGGGAAAAGCTTAATATACCAGTTAGTCTAGGATGACCATATTTCCGTTTGTGAAAACCCGGACACCTTATTGGGGGCGGAGGGTTTGGCCTTGACATTGAGCTACTCTCACCTGTGCCTGCTTTGTACACTGTGCACATGGCCTTCCACTTGTCTTGACCAGGACGGAAAACAGCAAATTTCTTGTGCAAGTTATCGTTGAATGCACATTTGCTCTTCTGCATGTTGAAGGCTGACTGACTGTTTGAGTCTGCTCGCTCCATCTGAGTGCACAGGGAGCTACGAGAGCCGCTCAATGAAAGAAATGAAAACCCGGACATTTGCATCACATTAACCTTACGGCCAGGACAGTACGTGAAAAATGGACATGTCCTGGGGAAAAACGGACATTTGGTCACCCTAAGTTAGCCCCATTAACAGCACATTACTATTCATCAGCCGGTTTCACTTCATAGAAACCGTCTGATTTCCAGCGACTAGAATCTGTTCACTCGATGGTAAGCGGGTACTTTTTTTATTTAACCAGTCGCTGCTATTTGGTCTTGACGTATGTAAAACTGGGAGGCCAAATCCCGTAGGAAGAAGGACAATAACGTCTTTCCCCTTGATAAAATTCACCAAACATTCTCTTTGTTCCGGCTTTAAATCCTCGATCTCGGGAATCGTTGCCAACACTGAATGTCTGGCTCTTCGCTGATTGTCTGGTGCCCGAACTCGCACTTCTGGGGACTTCTGGGGATTACATACGTCACGACCAAATAGCAGCAATCGGTTAAATAAAAAAAGTACCTGTCTCTCATCGAGCGAACAGATTCTAACTCTGCGAGGTCAGACGGTTTGATGAATCAGGCTCGTATTTGCACAGTCCCTGACCAATAAAGAATAAACAAACTGGAACCTGGAAGATCTGACCTCCGAGGACGACCGGAACGCGCCGTCGCTCTGACTTGACACGATCATTCTGGGTGTAAATCTGAGCTCGTGGGTGATGTGTTGACATGTTGCGGTGCTGTGGTGCTGTTTCATGACTCGTGATCGCAGCTGGGTCCGGTGCAGGAGGGAGCAGCAGTAAAGACGGTCCTTGGGCTGACTCCTTTTTACAGCCCCCCTGCTCACAGCCTCACAGTCACAGAGAGAAAACAACTCTGAACACTGTTAGACTGAGTTTCCGTTTAAACACACCACATCAGACACCAGGGATTCCTCGTCCGGTTTTCCTTTGCTTTATTTAAAGTGGGTCTACAGTCGTCCCTCGCTATAACACGGTTCACCTTTCACGGTCTTACTGTCTGGCAGATTTTTTTGTGTGCAATTTTACATGCCTTTTTTTTTTACAGTGTATGAATGTGCATTGTGTTCCTCCTCCTGCGTCCTGATTGGCTAAGAGACTGTAGACCACTGTCAATCAATCTCTGCTGTGCTGTGTCTCCTGGAGTAAAGTACAGAATGTGTCCAGTCAAATTTACATGTTCGAGCTGTATCAGTGTGATTCTGAAGTGCTGTATGTTTGCAAGTTTTCTCCCCGACACAACCCACAATGTCGACGAAACGTTCTGCACCGACAAAGGCTCCTGCGGTCGCTCCAAAAAGGCCAAGGAAGATGCAAACCATCACACAAAAAGTTGGACTTCTGGACACGTTGAAGTTACGCGGCAGTAGCAGAGTCCTGCACCGGGTCGAGTATCTGCAAATAGTTGCTGAAACGGGCGGGTTTTAACGTTCTGGAATTTTACAAGCGGGTAGTGATTAGACACGGGCAGGTCAGGACTAAACCAGGTCTAAACCAGGACTAATCTTGGATTTAAGAGAGAGAACACCAAAGCAGGGTGTCCGCAAAGCGCGATCGGGCGATGGCCACGCTTACGTCCGTGAGGTGCGAAACTGAGCTGGTCCTTTCTCCTGCAGTCACCTCCGAGCCCATCCCGACAGTGAGTCCTTTTTCAGTCCTGGAATCAGTCATAGGCAGTGTTGGGGAGTAATAGATTACATGTACTGGAGTTACGTAATCAGAGTACAAATTATGAGTAACTGTATTCAGTTACAGTTACTGTTTAAGTGAGTGATAATTGGATTACAGTTACTTTGTTGAAATAAATGGATTACACGGTGGTATTTTCCTGTTTTCACATTTTCACATTTTGAGCTATATCCCATGTCTCCTTCCGTACTGCGCAGACACCGCCGTCCTCCTGTGCGCTTCTCAACCAGAACTAAAGCCAGGACTAAACCAGGTCTAAACTAAAACTAAAACCAGGACTAAACTAGGACTGAACCAGGTCTGAACCAGGACTAAAACCAGGACTAAAACCAGGACTAAAACCAGGACTAAACCAGGACTAAACTAGGAACTAAAACCAGGACAAAACATCTTATGTTAAGATTTCCTAGTCTTTGCTACTTTACAGCAAACAGTTGCTTATTCATGGAGACTTGGGCTCAACAGATAATTTGAACACAACCAACAAGAGTTTTCAGGATGTGGTTGGTACATTCATGTAGTTTTAAAAAGCATGACAATATCAAGTAATCCAAAGTATTCAGATTACGTTAGTCACTTTAACTAATTTAATGGATTACGTTACAACCTACATTTTGGTGTATGTAATCTGTAATCTGTAAGGGAATACATTTTAAAAGTGACCTTCCCAACACTGGTCCTAGGTTAGTCCTGGTTTAGTCTTGGTTCAGTCCGTGGTGTATGCAGTGCAAAAGTTTGATATAATCTCGGGTTAACTGGCGGGTGCGGGTCTCCAAAAATGGACCCATGCAGGACTCTGCGCTGTAGGGCTCCTTTGCAAAACAAATGAATCTTCAGTTTGTTCCATAAAGAAAGAGGAAAATAACAAAAGGACGACAGCAGCAATGAGTTTTAAGGATGCAAAAAGGGTTGTACCAGTCCTGTGTGAGAAAAGTGTGTGCTGAGGGGTTTTACAGACTTAAAACAGATATAATTATTGTAAAATATAAAGTTGACTACTTCACGGATTTCACCTATCGCGGATTATTTTTAGAATGTAAACCCCACGATAAAAGAGGGACCACTGTACACCTAAACTCCACCTAAAACCAACTCCAAACAGAGCTGCTAAACCGGGCCGTGCCTCATGTTCACTTTATTTTATGCTCTAAACCATGAGATACCCACACTGCTCTGTCCTGATGTTTTTTTTCAACAAGCTCCAATAAAGCCCAACATGGGAGCGCTAAGCTAATATTGAACGCCAAAGCTCTTTTGCTGTGCTGTTCCTGCTCCGCTCCGTCCTGTTGCCGTATTATCCGTTTGGCTCCAGTCCAGAGCTTTGAGGATAATGTTTCCAGATTCAGCCCCCACATGGCAGAGCAGTGCGCCTGACCCTAATCAAAACACATTTTATAGAAAACATACTGTGCTTTTGTTCGCTCTATAGGCCTCGTTATAATCTATAACCGTGGGTCATTATGTGATATTATATTAATGTATTTATATTCTTCATAAATGACTGAACGACACAAACAAGTCGGCTTCGCTCCGAGTCCAGTGATGTTGACTGATGTTGCCAAAAACGCCTTCTCAAGCAAAGTGCCACTCTGCTTGGGCATTCTGTCAGAACATCCTACGTACAGACAGTGTTCAGCTGAGGTTATCAACATTCCCTGGGAGTGTGATGCTAACTGTAGACACTGCTCTGTCTGAAACTGTGTCAAGTTAGATGTAAATGATCTTTGTTTTAACACAATCTGACCATTAAAAACTGACTTAGCTGCAACTATAACAGAGATGATTTGTGCTGTTAAACAAGTCAAACTAAATAAATGTCTAAACTAGGGGTGTCAAATTATCGGTGTTAATTGCGAATAATTAATTACAGTCATATTTAGCGTGTTATGTTTTTTAATTACGTTAATCTTATTTTTAATCTCTAACTTTACTGTTTCTGTACGCGAGTTACCTTATTATAAAATATGTTTTTGTGTTGTTAGGACACAGTCCCGCACTGTTCCCGCAAAGAATTGTAGCCTAATTTTCATTCCCGTTCTCGCCCGCATTTGCAATAAACCTGCACATGTATGATCTCTGAAAACATCGCGACACACAGAACAAACTCACCTTCAGCATCAACACCCCTCTGTCACAGAGAGAACATCTATATTCCACTGAGTCATGTCCTTTTGTCCCACAGAATCTGAACCGCATCAGCGCACAAGAGCGTTTTTTTTTTTTCTTCGCTTAGTTTATGCAAATTATCCATGTGGTTTTAAGTTTCGTTTCTGTGAGACTTGCACAAATCTACATTAAACACATTATAATGTCAAACGGGCTGATGTGGCTCTAGAGTGGTGATGGTTTATATGTTGTAAAGTTGAGTTTATTTATGCAGTTTAGTAACAGTAATAATAATGATACTTATATAAAAATGTTAATGATAGTATGAAAATAATGTAATAATGAATTCAAATGAAAATACCTCAAGTGGAAGCTTTTCTCAGCAACTTTCTTGGGTGAGATTTAAAAAGAGATTAATTAATTACAGATTATAATTAATTAATCTCTAAATTTTTTTAATCGCTTGACAGCACGAGGCTAAACAGGACCATGAACGCTCGTAATGATCAAATGGTAAATGGTCACATTTTTATAAAGCGCTTTTCCACCTTGAAGGCTCAAAACGGTTTACAACAAGGAGCCACTCACACATTCACACACACATTTATTCACCATTGGGATGATACTGGGGGTGAAGTAGGTTTAATGTCTTGCCCAAGGACACAACAACAGCATTCATCTGTGGGAGCTCAACCAATGATGTTTATGTCAAGAGCGGGATTCAAACCACCACACTTCAAAAAACAAAATCTAGTCAGGTGAAGATGACTTGAATTAAGAGTTTGATCAGGATTTGAGTAAATTTCACTTGACAAGTAAAAGTATCTGCCAGTGGAGTGAGACATTTTGTAATTAAAAATACATCTCGCTGCACTTAAAATAAGAAAAACTACTTTTTTTTTTTTCTCATTTATGCCAAGAATTAGAATCAGAATTTATTTGTCATTTCATCATCAAAATACACAGAAATGAAACACAGCACTCAGATCCAGGTCAACAGCAGCACAAATAATAATAGGAATAAATAGTTTAAAATAGCATATGCCAAAGTTGCCACACTGTGCTGTCAAATAAAATGGGGACTATAAGCTGTAGTTTTTTTTTTTTTTTTTTTTTATGGTTAAGGTGTTTTCTGTGACTTATTCTCCGGTGCGACTTATATATTAAAAATGTTTGAGTGAAGTGTGGAGAGGTTCTAGTCTTGTGTGTGAGTATCTGCTGCTCCTGTTCCTCCTGTACCACTGTCACTTGGCTCTACTGCGCATGTCTCCTGCAGAAAGAGCCTCTGTCCTGTCTGTATCATGTCAGTCGATCACAACATTACTTCTGCACCACTGAACAATTTAACATTTAAACAAACTTATAAAGACAAAGACTGAGAAGACTGAACACAAATGCCCCAAAAACAAAATCAGATCCTGCAGATTACAAACTGCAAGTCGTGAAATCTGCAGCTGAAAACGTTAATCGAGCAGCAGAAAGAAAGTTTGGCGTGAGAGAGAAACTTGTGAGGGACTGGCGGAAAGCGGGGATGGAGAACAAAGCTTTACGGCAACCAGGAGGATGCACCGTGCAACTTTCCTGAAGTCACTGGATGGATGGACGAAGCCTGGACTTCAGTGACACTGAAACCATCCTGTTGGGATTCAGAAAGGCCGGAATAATTCATGTCTCTGAAGTCCAGGCTTTGTCCATCCATCCAGTGACTTCAGGAAAGTTTCATGGTTCATCCTCCCGGTGTCACACGTTTCTCTCTCACTCCAAACTTTCTTTCTGCTGCTCGATTATCGTTTTCAGCTGCAGATTTCACGACTTGCAGTTTGTAATCTGCAAAATCTGATTTTCTGAGGCTGGAATAATTCTAAATGGAACTGATGCTGAGTCTGACTACAGAAGAGGAAGCGGTGCTCTGTTTACCTCCGGAGGTCGAGGCCGAGTTGCTCAGAAGTGACACCGAGGATGAAGAATTTAATGGATTTAGTGATTTGGAGTGAGATGGAGAGTTTGGTTAAACTTGTTCTGTTCTGTTGTTTATGTTATAGTTTATCTGAAGAACTGTTCATATGAGGCATTAACAGTGTGTTGTTCTCTCTTCTATTGTTTTAACTAGAACTTGACTTTACACAGGAAATGTCGGTTCCTGGTCTCTTTCTAAAATAAATTCCCCCCAAAAGTGCAACTTATATATGTTTTTTCTTCCTCGTTGCACATTTTTTGGCTGGTGCGACTTATACTCCAGATCGACTTATAGTCCAAAAAATATGGTAAATATTCTAACTAACCAACTGTATATATGTATATGTATACCTAGTGGGCATGTACCAGTGTCGGTGAAAGCGGGGTTTAGCTCAGAGCAATGACATCTTGAATACAGGTGTATAAAGTTCACACAAACACACACACGAATCACTCTAAATACAACTCTGAGTCTGTGTGAGAAAGCAAAACTATTCTAATAAAGTCCATTTTGCATAATAGCCCTCTTTATGAATCGCACTGGAATTCCGCCCCGTCACAGGCCTCCCCCGCGTGGACCCGGCGGGGGGACGCACGGGCCCTAACCTCCGGCCCCCTGCTCCCCTTAAGTGATCGCGGACACAGCCACACTCTTCATGGCCCATTTGATTTCATTATCACGTCCCGTCCGCCTCATCTCCTCGGCACCCGGGCTGCGCTTTCATCTCAGCGTGCAGCCAATCGCTCATAGACAGCAAACATAATGGAGGTAGGAGCAACGTTCTAATCCGAGGTTTGCCAGACCAATTTGCCTCGCTCGGAGAAAAAAAAAAGAATCCACCGGAGAGACGCCACTTGCAAACTAGACGTGAAAACTATGCATAATTTGTGGTGCGGGAGCGGGTTCGGGCGCGGACTGTGAGCCAGCCTATTACGGTGTTTATGGGTAAATTGAGCGTGATGCGTTCACTTGCATCCGGCGTGTTATTTGCAGATGCTTGAAGCCCAGGATGAAAACAACCAGCTTCCTGATTCCTAATTTGAAGTTTAACGCCCCACAGCGCTCGCCTTTACCTGGGAAATACAAATGGGAAGCCACAGAAGATCACAGGCCCCGGGGGAAGAAGAAAAAGAAGAAATAACGCACTTGGATTTTTGTAGTGCTGCAGATAAAGCCAAGATGTCCGCCACAGTTTAAAGGAGACCTCTTACTCAGACTTTATTCTGAGCTTTTTTCAAAATACGTTAGAGTCCCACGCTGGCATTAATTAACAGTTTGTCAGTTAGTCATTCTCACCTTTTTGTTGAAAATGAAACACCTAAACAAGACCACGAACGCTCATATCCATTACTCATTTACTAAAAGTTGTATGTAGAATGAGTCATGCAGTGTTCGGTGTATTCTACTACTCAGGCTGGAGCCACCTACGGCCTCCGCTCAATTTAATTTCTCTCCAGCGACGAGGTCAGGAATCGGAATACACGAGACGGTTCGCAAAAACCCCAGAAGTGCGAATCAGAGAAGAGTCGTACATTTTGTGTTGGCAACGATTCCCGAGATCGAGGATTTAAAGCTGGAACAAAGAGAATGTTTTGTGAATTTTATCAAGGGGAAAGACGTTATTGTCCTTCTTCCTATGGGATTAGGGAAAAGCTTAAAGGCCCCATCTCATGCAAAATAACTCTTTTCACATTGTATCTTCAGCACATTTACAAGCACAATTTGGGTTTTGAAACATCCATTACACAATAGTTCTGAAATCTTACTGATTTCTCGGAGACAGTCACAGACCAGGAACTATGAAAGTCCGACTATTGCTCATCCCCCCGCCCGTCCTGAGAAAGCACAGGCTCCGCCCTCCAAACATGACGTAGGCTCTGAGTGAGCCGCCCTTCCTCCGCCATCTCAGGGAGGGAGGGGGAGACAGGCGTGCACCCTGATAGCGGCAGGAATAAACTTTTATTCATCATGGAGATACAGCACGTTCAGTCGCATGTGTTGGACCCGGAATCGGACGAGGACTTTGAGGAGCACGAAGCTCAAGCACCGCGTCCACATCAACTGAACATTACTGATTGGTAAAGTATTAATAAACACTAGTAGATAAACTTATTATATCGTGTTCACTGCAGTGTGGAACAATGAGCTTATGCTGTCGCTTTTGTTTAGGTGTTCATGGGGGAAACGATGTTGTCAAACGATGCGGGGTGGAGGCAGGGCGGAGGCGGTAGAGCGGGGGAGTGGGTCAAATGCGTCATCGTTGTAGCAGCTTTAGTTCATTGTCACGGGGGAGGGTGGCAGAAATATGCTGCAATTTGTTAAAAAAAAAAAAAAAAAGCCAAATCAATATAAAAACCACTTCGGCGACAAATACAAAGCCCACACGTCACTCTTAGAAGGTAGAAAGCTCTGAAAAGTTAATTTTGCATGAGATGGACTCTTTAATATACCAGTTAGCTTCGTTATTGGTGCATTACATACGTCACGACCAAATAGCAGCGATTGGTTAAATAAAAAAAAGTACCCAAAAGTACAAATTACAAATAGTTATCATCAATGATTAAGTTACTTTCTTGAACCAGTAACTAAGTAATGAAATATATTACATTTTACGTAATTAGTAATGAGTAACTACCGTATTTTTTCAGGCTATCTGTTGCTCTGGAGTATAAGTCGCCCCAGCCAAAAAATGCATAATGAAGAAGAAAAAAACAGAAGAGAGAACAACATATGAACAGTTCTTCAGATAAACTATAACATAAACAACAGAACAGAACAAGTTTACCAAACTCTGCATCTCACTCCAAATCACTAAATCCATTAAATTCTTCATCTTCTGTGTCACTTCTGAGCAACTCGGCCTCGACCTCCGGAGGTAAACAGAGCGACGCAAACTCTTCTGTGTCGCTGTCGTCAGACTCAGCATCAGTTCCAGTTAGAATTATTCGGGCCTTTCTGAATCCCGACAGGATGGTTTCGGTGTCTCTGAAGTCCAGGCTTTGTCCATCCATCCAGTGACTTCAGGAACGTTTCATGGTGCATCCTCCCGGTGTCACAAGTTTCTCTCTCACTCCAAACTTTCTTTCTGCTGCTCGATTACCATTTTCAGCTGCAGATTTCACGACTTGCAGTTTGTAATCTGCAAAATCTGATTTTGTTTTTGGGGGCATTTGTGTTCAGTCTTCTCATTCGTCTTTTAAAGTTTGTTTAAATGTTAAATTGTTCAGTGGTGCAGAAGTAACGGTGCGATCGACTGACACGATACAGACAGGACAGAGGCTCTTTCTGCAGGAGACATGTGCAGTAGAGCCAAGTGACAGTGGTACAGGAGGAACAGGAGCAGCAGATACTCACACACAAGACTAGAACCTCTCCACACTTCACTCAAACATTTTAATATGTAAGTCATACCGGAGTTTAAGTCACAGGAAACACACAAACCATGAACAAAAGTGTGACTTGTAGTCCGAAAAATACAGTAATTACTTTTTCAAACTAACTTCCACAACACTGGAGTTGTCTTTAGTCTCCTGCATCCGAGAGGCTCTGATCTGCCCCCGTGTTTACTGTCACCAGTACACTGCCCTTTCCTTTCCTTTCCTTTGTTCTCCACTTTGATTTTCTCTTTCAGTGGTGTAGAATTCGACAGCTTTGTGTATCCACATCGGGCTCCATTATTTTCCCACCAGGATGTCAGTGCTTCTTTCATTACATTGTTTTAATTCAATATCGTGAGTTGATTCTGTTCTTTTTTTTTTACTTTTACGCGAACAACTACGGTCATGTTAAGTTCTGTCAAATATTGTGTATAAATCAACTTGAATTAATAAAAAAAAGAGGCGTCAGGGGTTGTAATTATATCAGACAAAAGTACAAAATGTCCTTTTTAAACAGTGAAGTGCTGTGTTGGAGATCCTAAGCGTCGTCCGTGCGTCTGTCAGGGTTCGCGGTGCTGTCGGTGTGTTGCCGTTTGTTACATCAGGTGTGTCAGCGATGCAGCCCCGAAGCATTTACAATTTTCATGTACTGCTTTACAATACAGTTATACGTTGCGTGGAGCTAACAAACAGCAAAACAAACCTCAGCGTCCTTCATTCATCGATTTAAAGTAAGAAAAACAAAGATCTGACGAAGACAACAAGGCTGAAATCATGTTTGGCATCTGCAAATGGAGATGCAAATGCTTTTATTTAGATTTTTTAGTAACTTTGTGAGGCTAAAATGCAAAACCTGGACATGTCAGAAAATCTAGATGAAAACATTTTGTACAGGTAAGGTCTCAGTACACAAACCTTCACCGTAACACATAAATAAAAGAGTTTGTATTCAGTTTGACAGCAGCAACAGAGCTGTGTCAACATGTCACATCAGAAAAGCTTTACTTGTTCATAATCTTGCATCATGCTGCTACATTGGAAAAAAACAACAAAAAAACTGTCTGTATTGTGTTTCGAATGTTCTGTAGATTTATGCATGTTTACACTAATGTTTAAAATAACTGTTTAAAAGGTCTCGTATTGACTCTTTTAAGACAAATCATAATGTTCCCTCATCAACAAACATGTTTGAGTGATGTCAGTTTGAAGAATCAAAGTGGCATCTGTAGTTATTGGGTCACACCGCAGTAGGGATTAGGGGTGTGCTAAAATATTCAAATATCGATGTATCGTATCGTTTAATGCAGTGGTCCTTAACCTTTTTGTGCCATGAACCGGTTTTATATCAGACAATATTTCTCGGACAGGAGGGAGGAGTAGCATGGTTATGTCCTGGCTAAATCCTGTTTTAGACCTTTTTTATTCCTGGTTTAGTTCTGGTTTAGTGGCGCAGCCTGCGTGATGTAGTACGGGAAGGGGGACAGTCTGCACGTCGTATTCAAGAGGGGACAGCCTACGCAGCATACGGGAGGGGGGCACAGTCTGGATGCTGTAGGGGAGGGTGGGCTCACACTTTCGCGGCCTGGTACCAAACGACCCACAGACCGGTACTGGTCCCCTTCAACAGTCTCACTTTGGACTGGCTCTTTGGTTGCTGTGATACTTGCAGTCTGAATTCCAAATATGGAACTCTGCTCCATATTCTCCCCATGGCTCTATAAGACATTCCCCTTCTGTCCCAGTTCGAGACCGAGTAGTGGCTGCTCCAGGTACTGCAGCTCCCGGGAGCTTGGGCCAGAAAGAATTCTCCCATAGAAGTACAATGCATTTTTTGGGAATTCAAACTGCCCGTGTTCAGCTGACAGGGCATGCATAACTTTCACAAAGGTCAGATTTTGTAGGGATTCTTTACTAATGTCACAACATAAAACTTTTAAAAAAATGTTTAAATCCTCAAAGCGTCTAAAAGTTTGCTTTGTAAGACTCCCTCCCCTCTAGCAGCTCTCGCTCTGATTGGTCCAAACGCCCCACGCCGTGCACGTTACAGACGTTACACGGGTGGGAGGAACTCACCCCTATGTGAATGTGGAAGTGAACTTTTTTTTTGGGCCCATGCACCATTGAGCACAGAGCATCGAAAACAATACAGCACCGTCTTGGATTCATCTTCCAGATTTTATTATAGGTCTTTGATTCTCACCTATTATTGCTAGCCTTGATGAGCTTCATTTGGTTTGTGGATGACTTTATACTCACACGGTTGCCACCCATGTAACTTGTATTTGTTATAAAGTCTAAATCATCGTGTTAGTGCAGAAAGTTCCATTCATCTCATTTTCTATATTTACTTTCGTATTAACTTTACGTTATGATCCTCCTGAGTGAAACAATTACACAATCCGTTTGATTTATGGTGTTGTAAATCTCCCACGCTGATATGCCATAATAACGACGGGCCTCTCCTCTGGGCCTGAGTCCAGACCGGGCCGTGAAGGTCAGACCCGGGGACAGTCGTGTGTCATCATTTATACGGAGCGTGTGGATGTCACCTGGGCCGGACGGAGCGCGGGCCCTTCCTCCAAAACACAGCCGAAGATGAATGGAGCGGTCCCGCGGATCGATCGCATTTATCCAAACTCCTCACCTCCGACACAGACCTTGACTTCATTGGGAAACTCCTCCGGCTGTGAAGGGAAAAAGCTGAGACGAGGAAACCAAAACTGGCCTCAGACCCGGTTTCAAAGAGCAGTTTCAGTTGTGTCTGTCTCAGGCAAACTGGGGACAGTAAAATTCTCTTAATAGCTTTTGTCAGCAATTTCGCTCTCTGTGGTAAATATGGCCGTAACTATACACTTCTTCAAGTACAACCTCTTCACTCATGTGCTATATAAAACACATTATTACAGTTTCCCAGAGTAAAAGGGAGTTAAAAGATAAAATAGATATAGATTTTTTTTTTTTTATATAACTCTTAACATTGGCAACGGACTGATTGGCTGCCCTTGTGGCTTCCTGTCTTGCACACTGAGCACTTTTTGAAACATTTTGGATTTTGAGTTCGAGTTTTAACATCAGCGTAAATGTTGTTGCACGTGTACTTGCATTTCCAGGATCTATATTGTATCTATCCATATATCTTAAAGCGACAGTGTGTAACTTTCTTGACAAAAAAAAATAAAAATCTAAACTAGTGTCCTTATTGTGAGCAGGCTTGTATTTCCACAAACCTGACTCTTACTTGGTCTGAACAAGGGTCTCCCCATTCTTGTTTCCATGGAAAACAAGCATCTGGCTATAACATTATGGCATAAAACAAATCTCCATGGACAATGTTCCGAAGTATGATTTTAACTTTCCATTTCCAAGGAATCGTGCAGATGAAGTGCCACCTCCACAAAGTTATATACTGTAGCTTTAACACATTGGGTGTTGTTAGGGTTAGAGTGCAAATGGTGGTCATTTTAAGAGAAGAATCATTTTTAAAGGGTCCATCTCATGCAAAATCAACTTTTCAGAGCTTTCTACCTTCTCAGAGTGAGTGTGTGGGCCTTGTATTTGTCTCCAAAGTGTTTTTTTAGATTGATTCTGCATTTTTTATAACAAATTGCAGCGTATTTCTGCCACACTCCCACGTGACAACGAACTAAAGCTGCTACAACGATGACGCGGCAGATACACCTATGACATGTTTGACGTAGCAGAAAGCACTTCACACTTTATGTGCAGAAGATATAATGTGAAGAGTTATTTTGCATCAGATGGGCACTTTAACCCTTCCAGACCGATGGCATCGTAGACGATATTGGCGGACATGTTTTACATAACTGTGCATAACTTCCAACTTTTTTTCCTGAGCTGACAGTTGTAGCTTTCTGAGCATATCTCTGACATTATTCTACATCACACACGCTGCGTGATGACGTTAGGAAAACAAGTGTCCAATAGGAACTTTGTTTTCTGCCAAACTCGTGTGCTCCGTCCATTTTGATTGGTCCAAACTTTACCAAAGAGTGTAGTGAGACAAAATGGTCGATGCTCTGAGCGTCTGCGTTTGTAGCAATTGAAAAAGTCACTCTAAGAGCAGATATTTCTCAAATAAATGAGAAATTATGCATATTGGTCTGTGTAATTGCACATCCTTTGCTATTTTTATTTGAAAGATTTATTTCAGTCAAAATGTATAAATCCAAATGTAATAAACCCCATGGAAATGCAGGAAGTGATGTGGCTCTGTGCCCTGGACCTGACACCAACTGTTTCCATGACTGACACCAGTCATTGTTTTTGTTTTGAGGTAATAAGTATATTTTTAATTTACTTACAGACTTGACACTTTTGTAGCTTAGGCCCTAAATTAAGCATTTTTTTTTTTATGTCCAAAAAGTTTTTTATACATGTTTGCTGTGTGTTTTGTATGAAAGTGTGAATTTTATTTTCTGTTTATTTTTTATTTATTTTATGATTTATTTATATATATATTTTTAATGTGTATTTCTGGTCCTGTAGCTTTTATTACAGCCATATGACTCAACTACAGCAGCAGATTGTGAAATAACTGATTGTACTGAAAAAAAAAAAAAAAAAAAAAGAGGTATAACATTTCATTAGGGGGTAAAAGGGGAGTTTTAAGAGCAAAATGAAGAAAAAAATCCAGACGAGGACAAATGTACTAAAATTGCCTTTAGGTCTGGAAGAGTTAAGACAAAAACTTGTGCTTGTACAGTGTTGGATAGATTTCAGTTGCAACACCTTGCCACTAAAACGAGAAATATTTCCAACATATATTGTGCATTTTTGTGATTCTGAATAGTTTTGCCACAGAGACCTGGCAACTGTTCTTGCTACTACCCCGCAGCTGTACTCCCCGAGCAATAAAATGAACACTGAAAACCTAGTGACTGTTACTGTCCATAACAACCCAACTTTAGTACACTCCCCGCCCGCTCCGATCAGCTCTGCCCTTCACTGTGTCTGCTCCCCGGAGTTGGCGAGCTAGCCAGGAGACACGGTGAGCTGTCGGGCTGCTCCTAAAGACGTGTTCAAGTGGATGTGGCAGCTCTGAGACCGCGCCGATATGGGACAAATGAGAAACGACACCTCATCTCTGCGTTTGACCACAGCCGACCTACACCTGTCACCTAGACACCGGCGGCACCTCGCACTCCCACAACGCCTCGCAGCCCGGCGGTGTCAGACGCAAAGTGATGGAGGGCCGCTCAGGTAAATAAGAATAATATCAAGGACAAGAGATATGGGGCTGGCTTAAATTGGACAATACGCCGCGTGTGATGTGGCGTGCGTTCGTAATGGAGTTTTGGCTTAGTGCTGATTTGAAATAACGTTGCAGGAAGAGAAAACACACCGCATAACAAAGAATATTAATGTGTATTGAAACTGACAATACCTCAGTAACTTGGACAACTATTTTTCTGTTTGTCAATTTCACTTTGAATTCAAGTAGGACAATTCCATTAACCCTTGACAGGAAATATATGTGGATTAACAGCGTAAAATATGTAGTGATAAGAAGTGAAAAGACAAAGCCAGTGACCTGTCAGTCTGTTTGACCCAATTAATTCACTATTCTTCGTGAGTTAAAGGTTGTATGGAGGATTTTATTTAGTTTCACATTGTCATTGAAAGTTTAAAATACCATTATAGAGACGCAGGAGCCTTGTAATTATGATGACCAAAAAAAAAAAGAATGAAAATCTATCAACTGTGGATGTAGTGAGGCCAGATCAGCCAATAGAAAACGAGGCTCCCTCTTTATCTATTGACTGTTAGGCTGTCAATCAAACTCCCTAGGTTTCTAATGTAACTGATTCGCAGGCTGACAGGGATTATGTGGTTTATGCAGCGGTTCTTAGGCTGCGTTCAGACTGCTGCCTGAAGTGACCCAAATCCGATTTTTTAGACCCTATGCAACCTGTATCTGATCTTTTAATGACAGTCTGAACGACACAGATCAGATTTTTTGTGACCCAGGAAACTTGGATATGTGGTCCTGAAACTGATACATATCTGATCTTTTGACATGTGACTTCAGTCTGAACGGCCAAAGCGCATTCATCAACCTACACATTATCAACAAACCACAAACGTCATTATTCTGCGCTGAAGTAGGCGAAAATTGTCCATGTTTGGACAACTTCAGTAAACACAGAGCACGCTCACTGCGGTTGATGTCGTCGTGTCTCCAGTGCACATGCGGGACATTTTCGGGCCGTTTAATGTTCACACAGGAGATCACATACAAGCCGCATATAATTGGAAATGTGAACGACCTCGCAAAAACATTGGATTTCACACAAAAAATCGGAATTGAGCGTTAAGCCCTGCAGTCTGAACGGAGCCTTAGAGGCTTTTTCAAACTGTAGCTTTCTTGCAATTCGCACAAAGTTTGTTGCGATGGTGGACGAGAATCCATAACCAGTTCGCTGCAAAAGAAAGTCAATTTTTGAGGTTGCTGAAAGAAGAAGAGAAGGGGAAAAAGAGCGAAAGACAAACTGAGGTGATTCTTGGAGATTTCTTCCAGCGATGGCGCGACTGAAGTAGACAAAGGGTCTAAAAACTGACGAGTCAGTCGCTAAAATATTTCTAGACAGGTCACTTTAACAGGAATTCTGAACACGCACTGGATGTAAACAAGTGTGATTTCTAGAGTCAAGAGGCGGGAGATGTTTCTACTGAGGGAGCTGTGGAGGAGGAAGGTGGTGTCACGCATGAACAACATTTGAAAAAGGACTGTCGCTGTATTTCACTTCCCTTAAAAAATTCTCTATACAACCTTTAAATGTAGAGTTTTGTTATGTTGCAGATTTCACAGCGTTAGGATTCGTTCACTTGACGGTAGGTGGGCAGTTTTTTTTATTTATCCAATCGCTGCTATTTGATCATGACGTTTGTGATGCGCCACTCCAGGTTCTGCATCTCCCGGGAGCTTAGGCCCATAACGAATTCTCCCATAGAAACACAATGCATTTTTTTGGGAATTCAAACTGCCCGTGTCCGGCTGAAGAGCATCCACAACTCTCATAAAGGCTGGATTTTATAGGGATTCTTTTCTATTTTCACAACATAAAACGTTTTAAAATTTTTAAATCCTTAATGCGCCTAAAATTTAGTTTTGTAAGACTTAGCCTCACTGTCTGGGCTGTGCGTGTTTGCGTGCGCTGCAGGTGCTGCTGCTTTTTAGTTTACTGAAGTCGTGCTGGGACACCTGAGTGGATTCATGTATGGGGCGCTCTGGATTGTGGGGCGCAGTCGTGTTTTTGATGGAGTTGGAGGCTTAAGAGCGTGCCCTATAGCCCGGAAAATACGGTACATAGACCATGATCCTTTGTTCCATTTCAGTGCAGACTACAAGAAGAAATAACAGTTCTAACACTTTTAAGTCTTCGTTCTTTGGATTAAGTCTTGTCAAGGTATTTTAAGAGGAAAAAGTATATCGTACAGTGAGATGTATATCTTGAAAACATCGTACTGAGAGATTTGGATATTGTTACATCCCTAATTGTGAGCCTCTCCTACATATCGTGAGCTTTCCCACGATATCGCAATAAATATCGTACCGTGATGTTCATACCGTGACGACATCGTATCATGAGATTTGGATATCGTTACACCCCTAATGGAGATGTCATTACTTTGCCAGGAATGTTCCACAGTTAAAACAGCTCTACGTTACATGTTATTACCATATTTTCAGGGCTATTAGATGCGTTCTTAAGCCTCTAATCACATCAAAAAACGACTGCGTGCCCCGCAAGAGCGCCCTATACACGAATCCACTCGGGTGTCCCAGCACGACTTCAGTAAACTACAAAGCCGCACCACCCGCAGAACACATAAACACACACGGAGCAGACAGCGACCGCACAGCGAAACACACCCACAGCCACTCTCATCACTCCACACCGACGAGGAGCTTTTTCGGAGGAACGAACCGAAAAAGTGAGTCCTTTCTGAGCCACAACTGAACAACTGAGTCACTGCGAACACGCCGGCAATCCAGCGGTCCCAGACAGCACCCTCCCTACACGCCAGAACTGAACAAAGCCCAGAGTCACCGTGAACGTGCTAGACAAAGTCCCACTGACCCATCCAACTGTTGCGTTTCCTTTAAAGTCCGGTGTGGTTTATTTGTGAAAAAAGTTGGAAAATAGACCGTTTAATGACAGTGCGCCTTATAATCCAGAGCGACTAATAGCCCGGAAAATACGGTAGGTTTTTTTTTTCAGACCAAGAGTTTGTTTTTTCATCCCTGACAGTTTTCGACTGCCCACGGGACGATAAACCGGGACGAGGGGGCTTTTTTTTCTCTCACGCACCTGGGATACTGTCCTGAGGAAGTGGGACTGCAAGTGGCGCATTGTCGTCCTGCCTCCACCGGTAGAAAAACAGCGTCAAAACCTGTTTAGATCAGCCGAGACGACACGACACAGCAACATCACGAAACTCTGAGGAAGAGCACACGGAGCATTCGAAACTGTCAGGTATGAAAAACAAACTCTTGGTCTGAAAAAAGAACCTAATAACATAAAATATCCGAAGACCAGATAAACCTAAAGCTCAAAAATACCTCAAAAAACAGACATTCTGACCTGTAACTTGCTTCAGTTTGGTCTCCATGAAAATCGAAACATTTAATACCAGACAACATCTCCACGGAGAAAAGCATTTGACGGATCCTGCATTCGAAAAGTTACACAAAGCACGCTGTAAATGTTTACTGTAACACAAGTAAACCAACTTAATCCATGTAAATTGATAACGCCTTTACCGGATTAGTTTCCATCTGAAGCTATTCCAGCCGAGATCATCGTGACATTTAAACTGCGTGACTCTTTCAGCTTTACCCTTGACTCCAGTTTGAATCAGGACCTGCTGAAATTCGGCTGTTGAGATTCTGAGTGCGTTTGGAGGAGGCTGGATAATGAGGCTGCCACAGTACAAGTTATGAAGTCCGGGGAGGTCACACGATCGGAAATGTTCTCGAGGAAATGACCGGTGGAAGCAGATGTGAGCAGGGTTTGGTCTGTGGGAATTAGAATACTACATGGAAAAAAAATGGGAATGGATTTGGTTATGGGAGACGCTGCGGGAGTAAGGACATTTGTCCGCTGCATTTGACCCACTCAGGTTGGTCCAGCACCCAGGGAAACTTCTGCATATCATAAGCGAGGTTCATGGTCAGACACAAAGAAGATGTGTAAATCGATACTGATACAGGCATCGTTTCATGACTTAAATTAAAAAAAAAAAAAAGGAAAAACAAATTGCTGGATCCAAATTACCAATTACGTTCCAAATTGCCAATATTCTACATGGTAAACCCTAATAATTAAGCAGTAATTAAAAAAAGTTAGGGAACCCTTTAGCTAAATTTTTTAAAAGTTTATATTCTCATTGTTTTTAATTAATGTAAAAAAAAAAAAAAAGTATCACACAATTTTATTTTATTTTATTATTATTTTTTTTTTACATTTAGTATTTAATTAAAAATAATAATTTTACATTCTTAAAATATTTTATTAAGGTTAATTATTTATTTTATTAATTGATACTAAAGATTTTAGATGATATGTGCACATATATTTAATTTGAAGTGATTAAAATGTAGGATTTCAAAACTTTATCCATCCATTTTCGTCCGCTTATCCGGGGCCGGGTCGCGGGGGCAGCAGCCTAAGCAGGGACTCCCAGACTTCCTTCACCCCAGACACGTCCTCCAGCTCCTCCGGGGGAACCCCGAGGCGTTCCCAGGCCAGCTGAGAGACATAGTCCCTCCAGCGTATCCTGGGTCTTCCCCAGGGCCTCCTCCGCAACTTTTCAAAACTTAAAAAAAAAAAAAAAGTTAGGAAACCATTTAGCTAAATATTTTAAATTTTACTTAAGAAATAAAAAAATCTAACAAATATGCATTTACCATGGTTAATAAATTCTGAAAAAAACATTTTAAATTTCAAATGTTTTTATTCCTTGCAGAAAACAATTTCAAAAATAGATTTACTGCATTTCAATGGACAGAATAAACTGCCAAAGAGGCGTTGACACTTTTCCACTACATTTTCCACAACAGTTTTAACTTTTTTTCTTACAAAATGAGTTAAATAAAGTTGACTGGTGTAAGAACAGCTTTAAATTTAAACTGTCAAGTCTCGAGAAAAGCTTCCCATAGAGTCCCATAAGTACTTTCTACACGAACACAAAAAGTATGGTTCAGGTGTTTAAGAAAGCTAAGGTGCAGATTTGACCAGTTTGTTGTATTAAAACATCAATATCCAGACGCTGAAGAGTTACTTGAACAGTAAACAACAGTTTCATAATACATTTTGATACAGTTTAGTATGTAACTTTCTGGAGATCATATTCAGATATGTATTTATTTATTTTTGCTAAAAGGTTAAACTTTATACTGTGGCTTTAAGAAAACAGATTATACTTTCTTTCTTTGCATTGAGGAAGCGTCGCTCTGTTTACCTCCGGAGGTCGAGGCCGAGTTGTTCAGAAGTGACACCGAAGATGAAGAATTGAATGGATTTAGTGATTTGGAGTGAGATGGAGAGTTTGGTTAAACTTGTTCTGTTCTGTTGTTTATGTTATAGTTTATCTGAAGAACTGTTCATATGTGACGTTAACAGTCTGTTGTTCTCTCTTCTATTGTTTTTACTACAACTTGACTTTACACAGGAAATGTCATTTCCTGGTCTCTGATTTAATAAAATAAATTTCCCACAAAAAGCGTGATTTGTATGTTTTTTTCTTCTTCATTATGCATTTTTTGGCTGGTGTGACTTTTACTCCGGAGCGACTTAAGGGCCGTTCACACCAAAGCGTCAAAGCGTCCAGTTTCTATGTAAAGTTGATGTGGACGAGCGACTAGAGCGTCCTGCGTTTTTGCGGCGCGTCTTCGGCGTCAGCGCGGCGCGAATCTGGCGTCGACGTGGCGCGTCTTGAGCGTTTTCACATGGACGCTCATCAGACGCGCCGCGTCAACCAATCAGGGACGAGTATCCAGAGACGCAGCGACGTTATTATCAGGAAGAAAAACCTGAGAACCAGAACGAGAGTCACAAACATGAGCGGAGAATAAATATATACACCACAATCACCGAGACCGATCACGAGGACTAAACCAGGACTAGACCAAGACTAGGCCGAGACTAGACCGAGACTAACCCGGGACTAGACCGTGATTAGACCGGGACTAGACCGGGACTAGACCGGGACCAGACCGGTATTAGGCCAGGACTAGCCCGGGACTACCAGGACTAGACCGGGACTAGACCGAGACTAAACCAGGACTGATCCAGTGTCATTAGTGGAGTATAAATATATATCCGCCCCAGTCGTCGACCCGATCTCCTCCGCTGATATTTTATGTCATAAAAACACTAAAGTCTCTCAGTCTGGTCTGACATTGTTTCGGGAAAAGAGCGGGACCGGGCTCTTGTTTCCAGGGCAACGGACGCGCGTCAAGTATTTTTCTCCTGTTCGTCCACAGCGTCAAAGACGAGCGTCGGGGGCGTCTAAACTCAAATGCAAAAGCGTCCAAATAGAGGCGTCAAGGCGTTTTTTGACGCTTTGGTGTGAACGGCCCATAATAGTCCAAAAAATACGGTAGATCAAATGAAAATCGTTGGACTCTTTATTATTTCTGTGGGAGTTTTTTGCTGGACGCTGCGACCGTCCACATAAATGAACATGTTATGGCGTGAACACGTGGCCTCGCTTCACACAGCAGCGCAGGAGAGCTCCAGTCGTGTGGGTGACACCGCAACTAAACGCCTCTGACACTGGAGTCACAACTGCACCGTAATCAATATCATTATAACGACAAAAGGCTGGAGCGGCGCATCTGAGACGTTCACATTGTGAGGCGGAAATGCTTATGCTCCATCGAAATGAAAAAAAAAACAAAAACAGTGACTGCATTAAGACTTAGTGCTGTTTATTCACTTATATACTTAAGTGCAAATGACTGGATTGACTGGATGTGTTAAACTCTTGAATAACAAGTTTTAATGTCAGTGAATTATGAGAACTCGTGCTTTTATATGTACTGTCATTATCTCAAGACGACACAGATATAAAATAAAGATAATCCAGTCCATGGTTTTGAAGTTGCATGTCAGAAGTGTTAACGTGGGTGTAGTGGTTGTGGTACGCGGGGTTACGGCGTCCACCCACTTCTCCCGACGTGAGATATATTAAAAAAATAACAAATATAACATAGATAAAACTTAAATGTCAAACCGGAGCTACTGGCACTGGTGAAAACAAACTGCATAGGCTCATGAAATCTGCACTACTGTCCTATAATGACCTGAACCAGGACTAAACCAAAACTAAACCAGGTCTGAGAGTCGGGTTGGGCCCGGAGGTGCGCCCGCATAGACCGTCGGGTGATCGCAGGAGAAAGGACCGGCACAGAGTTTCGCGCCCCACGGGGCTAAACACAACCGTCGCCCGATCGCGCACGGGCTCGGGGTTCTCTCTCTCAAGTCCAAGATTAGTCCTGGTTCAGTTCTTGTTCAGACCTGGTTCAATTCTGGTTTAGACCTGGTTTAGTCCTGGTTTAAACCTGGTTTAGACTTAGTTTAATCTTGGTTTAGACCTGGTTTAGTTTTGGTTTAGTTCCGGTTCAATTCTGTTTTAGTTCTGGTTCAGTCCTGGTTTAATCCTGGTTTATTCCTGGTTTAATCCGGGTTTAGACTTGGTTTAATCCTGGTTTAGACCTGGTTTAGTCCTGGTTCAGTTTTGGTTCAGTTCTAGTTTAGAGCTGGTTTAGACCTGGTACAGTCCTGGTTTAGTTCTGTTTTAGACCTGGTTCTCTCTTGGTTTAGCTCTGGTTTAGACCTGGTTTAGTCTTAGTTCAGACCTGATTTAGACCTGGTTTAGACCTGGTTTAGTCCTAGTTTAATCCTGGTTTAATCCTGGTTTAGTTCTGTTTTAGTTCCGTTTTAGTCCTGGTTCAGTTCTAGTTTAGTACTGTTGTAGCCCCGGTTTAGACGTGGTTTAGACCTGGTTCAATTCTGGATTAGTCCTGTTGTAGTCCTGGCTCAGAATTGGTTTGGTCCTCTTTTAGTCCTGGTTCACTTTTGGTTTAGTCCTTGTTTAGTTATGGTTCAGTCCTGGTTTAGACCTGGTTTACTCCTAGTTCAGACCTGGTTAAGTCCTGGTTTAGACCTGGTTTAGTCCTGGTTCAGTCCTGTAGTCTATGATTTATGTTTTGTAGTTGATTAGAAACGGCGTTAAAGTTAATAACGCGACTCTGCATCATTTTGAGTAAATATCTCCTGGCGCTTTCATGTCTGTACTGAGCGTTAGTGTTCGGTTTAGATGGAGGATCGGCCTAATGAGCACGTTTCAGAAAAAAGAAAACCCGTCTAAAGCAGAAAATTCAAGACATTTTTGCTACTAACTTCAAAAAAAAAAAAAAAAACCACAACATTTGAAATCTTGAGAATTGGTAACTTGCAAAATAGTCCACAATTTCCAGTCATTACATTTCGCCAAAGCGCCTCAAAATCACACTTCGTTCAAAACAGGCTCCTTTTGGCACGTTGAGTCCCGGCGCTGTGGTTTTGTGGTTCATGTTTTGGTCCGTTTGTTGGTTTCGGGGGTTTAGTTGGAGGAACGTCGTTGGTATGCAGAGTCCGTAGCTCCAAACTGCAAAGTCTGTTACAGCTTCAAAAGGTTGTGGTCCTAATAGACTGCCATAGACCGGGAAAGGTGATGCATTCAAAGTGCACTCTGCTCTCACACCTCCTCTGCAGATGAAAACAAGACTCGCTCCACGCAGAAGTAAAGTATCTGAGCAAAATCCGTCTTGTCCCGGTGCGGATATATAAAAAAAAAAAAAAAAAAAAAAAGCGTTGTACCTCTGGGGAAAGTTGTACCGTGCTCCTGTAAAAACCACGGGAGTTCTCTCGCTCGACGGTAGGCGGGTACTTTTATTTATTTAACCAATCGCTGCTGTTTGGTCATGGCCAGTGTTGGGAAGGTTACTTATAAAATGTAATCCCCTACAGATAACAGATTACAGATTACATACCTCAAAATCCTCGAAATCCATTAAGTTACTGAAGGTGAGTAACGTAATCTGAATACTTTGGATTAAAAGATTTGTTGGAGAGAAGCTTTAGTGCTGGTTTTAGATCTGGTTTAAACCTGGTTTTAGACCTGGTTTAAACCTGGTTTTAAACCTGGTTTTAGACCTGGTTTTAGACCTGGTTTTAGACCTGGTTCAGACCTGGTTTAAACCGGGTTTTAGACCTGGTTTTAGACCTGGTTTAGACCTAGTTTAGACCTGGTTTAGACCTAGTTTAGACCTGGTTTAGACCTGGTTTAGACCTGGTTTAGACCTGGTTTAGACCTGGTTTAGATCTGGTTTAGACCTGGTTTAGACCTGGTTTAGACCTGGGTTTAGACCTGGTTTTAGACCTGGTTTAGACCTGGTTTAAACCTGGTTTTAGACCTGGTTTTAGACCTGGTTTAGACCTAGTTTAGACCTGGTTTTAGACCTGGTTTAGACCTGGTTTAGACATGGTTTTAGACCTGGTTTAGACCTGGTTTAAACCTGGTTTTAGACCTGGTTTAGACCTGGTTTAGACCTGGTTTAGACCTGGTTTAGACCTGGTATAGTGTCTGGCAATGAGTGGAATTACGGGAAAAAAAAAGGGGGGGATATAGTCCAAAATGTGAAAACAGGAAAATACCGCCGTGTAATCCATTTATTTCAACAAAGTAACTGTAATCCAATTCCCACTCACTGAAACAGTAACTGTAACTGAATACAGTTACTCATAATTTGTACTCTGATTACGTAACTCTGGTACATGTAATCTGTTACTCCCCAACACTGGGTGCAAAGCCTCCAACTGACGCTTTCACACCAACGAAAACGAACCGAACTAAGAGCTTTTGGTTCAAATGGACCAAGCCCGGGACCAGACCGGGACCAGAGCCCTACTGAGACTGGGACCAGACCAGGACCAGAGCGGGACCAGACTGGAGACTCAGAGCCCACGGGAGGGCAGGAGCTCGAAGCTGAGGCTTGGACCCAGCGGAGGCTTGGTGTCAAAGCTCGGAGTCCGCCCTGGTCCCGCCCTGGTCCCGCTCTGGTCCCGATCTGATCCCAATCTGGTCTCGGACCTGGATCAGTCCTGGTTCAGTCCGTACGCGGTGGAAAATTCCGGCATCGCAGTCACGGACGTCACATAGACGGGAAATGGCCATTATCCGTTTTTTCCATTCTTCATTTAAACACAAAATCGAAAACTGAAAAAAAACTAATCATTATCTGTTTTTTCATTTTGGTTTTGGAGACAAATAATGAAGAAAACAGTTGTTTTTTTGTTTTCTTATTTTTGGTTTTAAAGTCAACTGTGCTTAATCTGCGTTCTTTAAGTCGTATTCTTTAAGTATTCGGAGTTGTTGCTATTTCAGACTGTTGCTCTCCGATGCAACTCCATATGGAATACAATGACATTTTATATTAATTACTCTTCCAGCGCCTCCCTTGATATGAGCTTTTATGCCAAAGAATGATTTATACTCCGCGCCCGAACGCTGCGCTGTTTACCTGCCTCCTCATTTACCACAAACACTGGAGCACTTTATTTCTTGCCAATTCACTCTGTTTAAACTAGTGCGTTATATATAAGAGAATATAATGGATAACTGCAATTACGGCTCTAACCCCTCGTGGTGCGGCGGGCGATACTGAAAGTTCAAGTTCGATTTCGATGCTGAGGAACAGACCTGATACTCAATGACATTACCACAACGATTAATTAAAACACTCTTTAGACTTTAGACTCTTCAGAATGTGATTTTCAACATTAAATCACAATATTTTCTTTTGTATTACCATCGGTCTTTATATTTGTGTAATTCCTCAGTGGTTCATGGACATTTACGAGTTTATGTGAGGTTCATTTCAGTCCAGTTGATATGACATTTTTAGTATCGATACCTGCTCAAATGAGTATGTAGTTTTGATATTAGTTATAGTATCAATTAGTATGTGATTTTCAATACTTCTGACAACACTGACAAGGACAAATTGAGCAGGTATCAATACTAAAAAGTCATTCACAAGACAGAAATAAAGCTTTCCTGAATATCTTTAAGTATAAGTATACGAGTATAAGAGCACATAGTATACACACACTAGTACACGCCCATGGACCAATATGGAACTGAGGAATTACACAAATGTAGATGCATGGGAATATAAAAGTAAGTACTATGATTTTATTTTGAAAATTACAATACATTGCCTTTTTTCCCCAACATAGTACTGCAATCGGTATTTAATATCAAGTGTATCCCTTAGTATCAGACAATACGATAGTCATTTGAGGGTGTGTTTACACCGACAGTAGTTTGTGTGCTACAAACGTTCCATTTGAACCAAAAACTCTTAGTCTGGTGTGTTTTTGTTGGCGTGAAAGCTTCAATCGCACTCAGATCCTCACTAAAATTAAGGAAACCGAGACCTCAAAAAAGAGGCGGTCTCGGTCCACTTGACTCCACACCAAATGTCAAAACTCTGGAGCAATTCCTCTGGTGAAAACGCCAACTCGGGACCAGACCATAGACAGTAGGTCCAAATGAACTACTGGAAATGCATCATGGGAGGGCAGGCTCGGACTCCCAAATTGAGAGCGCAAACCTCTCCCTCGGTTCTCAATTTCCACCATCCCAAACTGAGCTCGCACTCCGTCTGCAGGTCCCTACTCCCCGGTTCAGGAGTGTGACGGGGGCTGGGGTTGGGTCTGGACGCCTGCCTGCCCCGCGGCTGGTGGTCTGTAGGTTTGTGAGTCCGTGCTCCCCTGGTCCACGCTGTTACGCCGTTCGTACCCCGCGGAGGGGCTCTGTGGGAGGGCAACTGGGCGACACTGTGCATCTCGACCTCGCTTCCAAGAGATCTGGAGCGCTCCCCGAGCCACGTGCAGTCGAACCCGCTGTGCGCAGGAGCCTTGGATTGACGTCAATTGGATCAATTTTGTTTTGTTTGCAGGTGTGAAAGCAGAACACACTGGAGTCTATATGCTGCATAATAACTATTTTATTGCCTGGTGTGAAATAAATAATCAAACTAGCGGTGTGAAAGTGCCCTTCATTAAAGAGATTCATGATTCTAGAACAGACATGTCCAACTCAAATTTGGCCCGTGAGATCTTATCAAACATGTATTAGAGCTGCCTGCTGGGTACAGATCGCCTATAGAGACATTATTTATTTAAAATGTTGTTGATATTTAATATTTTGCTTGTTCTGGATTCAATGTTTAAGCAAAACTGTTATTAAATATTTATTTAAATAAGAAAAGGTTTAACATTACATATCTCAAAAGAAGAAAAAAACATGCAGATGCTGTAGAAAATTTTAAATAAATTAAAACTTAGTCCCAGTTTTTAATTTTGGCCTTTGTGAATTTGAGTTTGACGCCGCTGATCTAGAGATTCAAGATATTACTTTGCAATTTGTGCCCACTAAAGTTCCATACACTTTGTAAAATCTTGTGCAGGGCTCTCAGGCGTGAGTAAAAACAGGTTTAAAAAAAAAAAAAAAAGTCCACATTACATTGATCATTTAAATAGATCTGTTATGTAATGCCATACTGTGAAACATCTCCAATCCTCCCAAAAGAAAAGTTTCCTCTATTTCCCCAAAACAGCGCTCGTATACTTCCAAAACGCAGAGAACATTAAAAGAAGTCAGAACTTTTTTGCCCTTACGCCGAGATCATGACTCATTTGTTTGTCACTCGCAGACGAACGCCGACTTACCGTTTTGCTCGCGGCGCTTTTCATTCTCTCCGACGTTTTTTTAGTTTAGCTTCTATTCTCTCCGCCTCTCCTCTCTCCTCCGTGCTCCGGCAATCACGGCATCTCCAGCCCCGACTCCATCCTTGAGTGTTTTCGAGCAGGGCGCCGCGATTGTGTGAGTCCGATTGAGCGCATGAAAGGCCCGCTAATTGCACGCTAAAAAAAAAAAAAAAAGAAAGAGAGAGAGAGAAAATTTAGGTTGACGTCGTTAGCATGCTACCCACAGGTCGGACTTTTGAGAGCGCTAAATGAAAGCTGCTGAAGTGTGCTTAAGAGGCGGAGGGGGTCGGGTCTTGCATGCTCCGACGCAATTATGACAGGACGTGAATAATTACGGCGGCGAGCGAAAGTGGAGCGGTTGGCCCCCCAGCTCTGACGGATGGGTTTTGAAAGAGGCAAGAGGCGCTGCTCTAATTGTCAGGGCCCCGGCGGTGTCCCCAGGGGCCCTCAGCCGCCGTATGAATCACAAGCTGTCCAAGCCCAGACCGTTGGTTTGTCAAGTTCAGATTCGGTCACTGTTCAGAGCGGATTTTTAAAGAAGAAATATTGTTCCTGTGACTGTAGTTATAAACTGAGACATCTGTGGAGCATTAGGTTTTAATTTGGACATTTTAAACTAAAAAGTGCAGTCTGTAACTTATTGTTTGAGGGTCCATCAGCCGCTTGTTTCTATGGAGATGCCATTGCGCTGCCTGGAATGTTCCACACTATGACCTTAAAGGTTGTATGGAGGATTTTTTTTTTGTTTCAAATTGTCAATGAAAGTTTAAAATACCATTACAGAGACGCAGCAGCCTTGTAATTATGATGACAAAAAAAAAAAAAAGAATGAAAATTTATCAACCGTGGACGTGTTGAAGCCAGATAAACATCAGCCAATAGAAAACGAGGCTGCCTCTTTATCTATTGGCTGTCAGGTCATCAATCAAACTCCCTACGTTTCTAGTGTAACTGACTCATCGGGATGCGGGGATTACGTGGTTTATGCAGCGGTTCTTAGAGGCTTTTTCAAACTGTCGCTTCCTCACATTTCGCACAAAGTTTGTTGCGATGGCGAACGAGAATCCACGACCAGTTTGCCGCAAAAGAAAGTCGGTTTTTGAGGTCACTGAAAGAAGAAGAGAAGGGGAAAAGGAGCGAAGACAAACCGAGGTGATTCTTGGAGATTCCTTCCAGCGATTGCGCGAATGAAGCGGACGAAGGGTCTAAAAACTGACGCGTCGGTTGCTAAATTATTTCTAGACAGGTCATTTCAACAGTAATTCTGAACGCGCACTGGCTGTAAAAAAAAACGTGATTTTTAGAGTAAAGAGGCGGGAGGAGGTGTTTCTACTGAGGGAGCTGTGGAGGATGAAGGTGGTGTCACGCATGCACAACATTTGTAAAAGAACTGTCGCTGTATTTCTCTTCCCTTAAAAAAATCCTCTATACAACCTTTAAACACCACTACCTTACATTTATTCACTAAGGTAATTATTAAGTTGCGGCGGCGCTCTTTCGAGACAATCAGCATGGTCCACGCGGCATACGGGAGGAGGCACGGCGTACGGGAGGATGCTCGGTCCCGCGGCGTATAGGAGGAGATGTGGCGTACAGGAGGTGTTTTCCACGCGGTGTACGGAAGGGAGGCATGGTCTATGCAGGATAAGGGAGGAAGCGTGGTCCACATGGTGTATGGGAGAAGAAGCAGCGTAAAGGAGGAGGCGCGGTCCATGCTGTGTACGGGAGGAGGTGCGGTTCATGCAACAACGGGGGGAGGTGCAGTCCAAGCGACGTACGGGAGGAGACGCGGTCCACGCGGCGTACGGGAGAGGCACGGTCCACGCGGCGTACAGGAGGAGGCACGGTCCACGCGGCGTACAGGAGGAGGCACGGTCCACGCGGCGAACGGGAGGAGGCACGGTCCACGCGGCGTACAGGAGGAGGCACGGTCCACGCGGCGTACAGGAGGAGACGTGATGGTCCATGTGACGAATACAAGGCATAAAAGGTAACACTCAAAACTATGACTGGGTTGTCAGAATGGCGACGTAAAAGGTGTCGGAATGGTGGCATAAAAAAATGTCGGAATTGAGGGTTGTAGGAATGACGGAATGTCGGGGTGTGGGTCTGTCAGAGTGGCGGTATGTCAGAATAAAGGTTGTACCCGGGTGAAAGGAAAGTTAAAACAATACTTTAAGTGTTCTTCATGGAAATAGATTTTTTTTTTTTTTTTTTTTGTTTTGCCATACTGCGGAAAATTATAGGCAGCAGCATTTTTCATGTAAGCAATCAGAAGGAGACCCTAGTTCAAATCAAAGAGTCAGATTTGTGGAGATGCAAGCCTGCTCATAGTAAGGACGCATGTTTTTCAGTGTAATAAACACAACCAAAATGGACAAAACAAATCATAGAATATTTGTGGCTAAAAAGTTACAAACTGTGGCATTAGTGGCTCTATCTGTTTTTTTTGCCATGTCATTTTGCTCGAGCAGTCAAAATGGAATCTGTTTTTAGCATCACTGTTACGACAGAACGTCACTCAGGTCTGTAAAAGTTCTGAAAAACTCTTAGAAACTTTGCGGTGAATAATTAGGATGTGTTAAGAAAGTGAGGAATAACTCGAGACCTTTGCGAAGCGCTTATCTGCTGCCATTTATGTGTTAGCAGTAATTATAGCTTAAATGGGCGAGAATGAAGTAAATTTCCCCCTGAATTTAAGCTACCGTTCCTGATTTTTAATCCGTGAAAGAATGTGGTGGGTTTTTAAACTGTTGCCCGCGGCTCTAACTTGTTCTGAGCTCTCGCAAACACATCGACACAAATTAGGTGCACAAACTTTCAGGATTTGAGGACCGAGTGAAAATATTATGCTTTGACTTTTTATTTTTTAAGCTTTCTACCGTGGTATAACGTTGTTCCCGCATCAAAAACATGCCCGAGGAGGTGTTTTAGATGTCATCCAGGCATGTTTGAGTCATTTAGCAATCTCTCCTGGGCCTTATTTATACTTTTACCACTTATGAATAGCTGTAAGATTCTGTTCTCCAATTTAACTCGCCAAAAAGATCTCAAGCAAAACCATGGCTAGTCTGAATGACCTGTGAAGATACAAAAAAAAAAAAGGAGGATAGGGCCACGTCAAAATTGTCTTTACTCGCTACTCGCTTCCTATTCCTCGATTGTTATCCTCGATCCTCAGTGTTTCAGCTGTCAATCAAATGTGTCTATTAAGTGGTGTTCCAAAGAAAACCTCGGAGGGAAGGAGTAAACCCGAGGGAGGCTTCAGGAGCGAACATCAGAGAAAATCATGTATAGTTGCTTTGTGATTTTAATTGACTGATTGCAAAATAATGGGAATTGTGCAATATTTTGGACTGTGCAGTGAGTGTAGTGTGCAATAATAAAAACTAGGGCCGATTATCAGTCGATATGGGCTCTTGGCATATCAGCGATTGGCCTAAATCTTGCTGATATGGACCGATATTTCACATGGGCATGTTATACCTCGTTATAAAGCTTAAACTCCCTATATTATGTTCATTTAATCCAATTTACAGAGAGATAAATGTCCTAATATGTGGCTCCGCATCAGGATTTATCTGCGGAGTCATTTGTCTGTGTCTGTGTCCGTATTGTCCCCCAACACTGAGATTATATTCTTTTTAAGGACAATCGGTTTGACTCTGGATTAAAAGGACATTTATTAGTTGAGACTTGTGATCTGAGAGGAGCCTGTGTGAGCGCTGAGTGTTGGAAATTTGTTGGTTTTGAAGCTAGTAGCTCCCACACATAAACTATTCTATTGGCCTAGTGTAAAGTGACTTTATTAGCCGTATATTTCTTACTGGACCTGCACTGATATGTAAATGAGCTGTGACTAGACTTGTGAAAAATCTTTGTTTACGTATATAATTAATTACCACAGATTTACGGATAAAGGCTAATAGCGGAGTTTAATTTCTTTACTAGCTAGAATGTGATGCAAAAATGCCATTAGGCCGACCTACTGTCTGTAAATATGACGTAAAGAGGCAAAATAACAATAAATGTCGCCCAGATAAACCCAGTTTAAAATCCACTAGAGCCAAACCTAAGTTTTTTAAGTTTCCATCACTAAATATATCGGCAATTATATCGACTATCAGCAGTTCCATCTCCAATTTTATCGGTAACATATCGGCCACAACATAATCCATATCAGTCGGGCCCTAATGGGAACTGTGTAATAATGGGAAAAGTGTAATAATGGGAAAGTGTAATAATGGGAACTATGTAAAAATGGGAAAAAGTGTAATAATGGGAACTGTGTAAAAATGGGAACTGTGTAAAAATGGGAAAAGTGTAATAATGGGAAAAGTGTAAAAATGGGAACTGTGTAAAAATGGGAAAAGTGTAATAATGGGAAAAGTGTAATAATGGGAACTGTGTAAAATGGGAAAAGTGTAATAATGGGAACTGTGTAAAAATGGGAACTGTGTAAAAATGGGAAAAGTGTAAAAATGGGAAAACTGTGTAATAATGGGAAAAGTGTAATAATGGGAACTGTGTAAAAATGGGAAAAGTGTAATAATGGGAAAAGTGTAAAAATGGGAACTGTGTAAAAATGGGAAAAGTGTAATAATGGGAAAAGTGTAATAATGGGAAAAGTGTAATAATGGGAACTGTGTAAAAATGGGAAACTGTGTAAAAATGGGAAAAGTGTAATAATGGGAACTGTGTAAAAATGGGAAAAGTGTAATAATGGGAAAATTAAATTTTCCCCAGCCCTTTGAGACAACGGATGGAAAATAGCCTCATGTTTTGTCATGTTTGTTCATTAACACACTCTGTCCCAATCAAATAAATAAATAAAAATAAAAGAATCAAACTTCATTGGTCTCAGTGAGGAGTTCAGATCCTCTCTCCTCACTGTGTCTCCTCTGTGGGCGGGACTTCCTCACCCATTTCCCGCCGAATCGAGGAGAAGGACGCGAGGACAGAGAAATGCGACGCGGCCTTGGTCAGATAACTCGCCGGTGGGGTACTGTAGCGACGTGGGCAGAGCGGGCGGGCGTGTGTGTGTGGTGCATTAAGTCAATAAGAGGTGTGAGCGGCAGCGGCGGCGGCAGACATCAGTCCGTCATCTCGTGTCGGGGTCAGAGGTCACGCTGAAGCTGTCACCGGCGTGGAGGAGTGTGAAGGCTGTCAACGCAGGGACGGACATGCAGGGATGATTGTCGATTGTCGCTGTGAGGACATAACAATCCACCTCTTCTCTTTCAAATACGCTTTTTTTTTCATTTTTATTCAAAAGTTTCCTCCCTGACATGTTTCTGTTTGGAGGAGGACGAGAGGGTGTGTCCAAAACTTGCAGGTGAGTTTCAGAATCAGCGCTGAAAGTGACAAACGTCTGTCTCCCTGAGGTATTATTAGGCCTATGTATAATTTAGTTAAAGGGCAGATGACTAACCTTGTGAGAAACATGCAGAAAGTAAAAGCACTTTGTGTATCTGTGCAGAGGGAACGTGGCTGTGCTTTTCTCTCAACTGGATGTGACAAAATATTAAATTCTCTCGATACGATATTTCCACGATTTGCATCTCACGGTACAATATTTATTTCAAAACTGTTAATATGCTACTTTTCTGTCATAATCCCAATAATTAAGATTTAAAAGTGCTTAATAGCAGTTATTTCATCATGTAGATTGGACTAAAACAAAGCAAAGCATCATGGGATATGTAGTTCTTTGTTTTTTAGTTCTTGCTGCACCATAACAAAGAATTTAAGCAAAGAGACGTGTAATTTGATATGTTGCGATGGTCCAAATCTTTGACGATACGATATCACAATATTTTGGTTATTGTTACATCTCCAGTTGCCGTGACGTTCGGTGTTTTCTGATCACTTTCAGCGAGAGTCATCCCAGATCGATGTGTAAAACTCACAGAGTAACAAACGCACACATCAGTCTGTTGTAGGTCAGTGTATGACTGCTCTTTTCTCTTAGGCCACGTTCAAACTGCAGCCTGAAGTGACCCAAATCTGTTTTTTGGCCCCTATGTTCCTGTATCTGATCTTTTAATGACTGTCTGAAGGACACAGAACCTATTTTTTTCAAATGCAACCCAGGCCACTTGGATATGTGTCCGGTCAAGCGGTAATGGAAGAAAAAGAGTTAACACTCCAACAGGGTAAAGTTAAACCTGTGATATTCTTTCAAGTTGTTGACAAAAAATTTAAAAACTCATGTCAGTAATGGAGGGAATGAAATATGCAGCACTTTTTGGACAATAAATTTGCTTCATATAGTTTTCTACCATATGGTACAAGATTAGGTTGAAAAACCTCTTACTTTTTGAGTAATGAGATTTTTTATTAAGAAAGTTCATGGTAACGGAGGGAAAAGTAACGGAGGGAAAATTGTGCAAGCAAGTAGAAGGTGCATGGATTTTGCATAATTTATCAGCTTTTTTCTTCTAAATACTTTAATATTATTTCAAAATGAAAGGAAACTATTTCTATAAAATATGTCAGTCCTTCCAAGCTAATTTTTATCATTTTAAATATACATTTTTTTTTTAAATAATAATCATGTCCCTTCATCAACAGTTCAAAGATGGAATAACACAAGATATGATGAAATACATCCATTTATTGACATGATTTTTGGTCTTTGAAATTTGGGAAATAATTTTTGTTCCATGTTTCATACATGGTCTGTTTAAAACGTATGTAACTTTAGAACCAAAAATGGTACAGAAAAAAGGTCAACAGTTTCATAAACTAGAGTACATATGTATCTGTTCAATACATTTTTATATCAGATGCATTAACTTGAATTTTTGGCCTTGTTGTTTACTTCCTCCGGTACAAGAGGAACTTTAAAATCTCCAGGTGCTCGATGCTGCGTCCATGTTTGGACAACTTCCGTAAACACAGAGCACGCTCGCTGCAGTTGACGTCATCGTGTCTCCAGTGCACATGCAGGACACTTTCGGGATGTTTAATGTTCACACTGGAGTCACATACAAGTCACATTAATTACAAATGTGAACGACCTCGCCAAAACATCGAATTTCACAAAAAAAAGAAAAAATCTGAATTGAGCATTAAGCCCTGCAGTCTGAACATAGCCTAAAACTTGATCATTATACTTAAGATTTTATTAAAAAAACAAACAATAAACAAACAAACTACCTCCGCGACCCGGCCCCGGATAAGCGGAAGAAAATGGAATGGAATGGAAAAACAAACTAAAAAAACATCTTGCCTAGTTTTTTTTTCTAGTTTTGTAATTTTGGTGAAGTTTATCATTTTATGACGTGTAGATTTATGTTACCTAACAACCATAACGACAACAAGGGCCAAAACTTGTCTAAGGTCCCGTCAACACTAGTTCGCGTAGATTTATAGATGAAACCAAAAATTACGATCTGATAAACACAAATAAATGATAATGACTAAAATAAAGTAAGCACACTGATCATAATCAAGTAAAACAACACCTTTTTTTTGTTAAATCAATGTTTAAACTGTCAGAAAAATGCCTTCCTTGTGCGTAAATTGTCTCTACATTTTGCGCCAGAGAGATTACGATTTATAACTCGCAGCTACTTGAGCGTCTGCCCAGAGTGTGTATAGTCACAGCTGCTTGGGACGACAAAAAATATATAAATAAAAACTCTAATTCTCGATCTTGATTATCTCCACTACTTCTCTGCTGAAGGGTTCTTTGAGTGCTTTTAATTTATTAGTGTATTTGTTCTTTTGCCAATTACACACAGGTGGGTTGGCAGTACTCAGAGGTACTTGTAAAGGTACTTTTAAAGCCAAAAGTTTGTTATATAAGCCACTTATTACCCCAAATGAACGTAATATTTTTCTGTTTGAAACCTGCGCCAAAGCACCGTCTCCAACTACAAACACAACTTACAGTTTATTAGTCTGGTCTCACCTCGAGCTCGTCGGGTTTGTTTATTTCTGTGGCACACGTGAAATGAAAGAGCGTCATTGGCAGCGACATTTCTCCCACATTAGATTAAATGCTCCATATTACTGATCTACGTTAATTCTACAGGGTTCTCACTGGTTTTCACTGACAAAATTTCTAAACTTTTCCATGCCTTTTTCATGATCTAGATCAGGGGTGCTCAATACGTCGATCACAATCTACCAGTCGATCGTCAAGGTCGTGTGAGTAGATCGCCGTGTCTCGTCTTGGACTCGCGTTTGGACTCGGTCTTGTCTCTCACTGAAGGTCTGACACTCAACAAGTGTGATCATATTTCATTACGGCCGCTGCTGTTGGTAATAAACTTGTAGCGGGTGCAGGAGCGTGTGGGGCGTCTCAGTGCAGCCTGTGCGCTCATTTGAAACCCGCGGAGACTCTACGGCGCATCACAAACACACACGCTCCCTATGCACGGCTCGTCTGCGACAGCGTGTGTCCTCGTGTACCAGCGTGCAGGACTAAAACCAGAACTAAAACAAGACTAAACCAGAACTCAAACCAGGACTAAAACCAGAACTAAACCAAGACTAAATCAGGACTAAACCAAGACAAAAAATAAAAGACTAAACCAGGACTAAAACCAGGATTTAATCAGGATTAAACCAGGACTAAACCAGGACTAAAACCAGAAATAAACCAGAACTAAACCAGGACTAAATCAAGACAAAAAAACAGGACTAAACCAGGATTAAAACCAGGACAATATCAAGTAATCCAAAGTATTCAGATTATATTACTCACTTTAAGTAATTTAATGTATTCCGTTACAAACTACATTTTGGGGTTTGTAATCTGTAATCTGTAGGGGATTACATTTTTAAAGTAACCTTCCCAACACTGTCTGTATGGCCGTTGTTTTCTCTAAGCAGTAAAAAAAAAAACTTGCAGCTCAGATCGGTCGGTTACACCATGAAGTAGAAAGACAAAAGTGGAAGAAGTGCGTAAGATAGATGTCATTTTAAGTCAGTCATGGTCCGCGGATCGACCTGCCTTTGTGGTTACCGTGGAAACAGGTGGGCCGGTGTGCGCGGACGGGGAGTGAAGGATGGGCCAAAGAGTCACCGGGTTTGGAGACATGGACGAGTGCAGCGGAGGGGAACTGATGCCGTGTACCTGCCCAGACAGCGGACGCGCAGACAGACGCCGAGGATGTGCGCTCAATCTGGATCAGGCTGCTCCAGTCCTCCACAAAACTGACCAGAACAATATATATACACTACAGGGCAAAAGTCTGGACTCGGGCGGGAAACACAAGGGCCACTCGCGATTCGATACGATACAGGAAACATGGTTGACGATACGATATTATTTTGAGTCTATTTTTAAATAATTTTTAAGCTATTATTTATTATCTGTGTTACCTTTTCCTGCTGTTCAGAAATTGCGCGTTGCAACACTGGAATTTCCCCACTGTGGGACTAATAAAGGCATATCTTATCTTATCTTATCTTATGATGATACATGCAATAATCAACATATTGTACATGATAATCTGTGATATGTTGCTGTTTCTTTAAGAACCAAACACATTTTAGCAACAGTATTTCTTTGTTTTCTCTCAGGCCTTGACACCAAATCCATCTCACACCTTTTAATCTTTAATTTTGTATTCTATTTTATTAATTTATTTATTAAATTTAATTGAATTGTGTGCATAATTGTCTGTTTTTTGTATGCTTTCTGTATGTTGTTTTTTACTGTTCTTTGTACTTTGCACTTTGTAAACCTTGTTTTTAAAAGTACTTTATAAATAAAAATGTAGTACTACTACTACTACTACTACTACTACTACTACTAATAAGAATAATAATAATAAGGTAACACTTTATAATAACTACACCTTATTTAGCATTAATAAAGCATGAATAAAGACTTAATTAATAATGAACAAAGATTTAATTAATAATGATTCACACTTAGTAAATGCTTAATAAAGCATAATTATTCTTCACTATAGAAAAGCTCTCAAAAAGACTTAACTAACAGATAACAGCTGCCTGAATTATCATTGCTTTGTGTTATTAGTAAATCATTCTCTCATAGTTTACTAATGATTAATAAATGCTCAAATGGTTAGTTCATGAGTAATTAAGTATGAAATAATTATGAGTAACTATTTACAGCACAGGCAAACTAAGTGCAATTGCTAATTAAGGTAGTAATTAAGTAGTTACTAACCGTGAATCATTATTAATTAAGTCTTTGTTCATTATTAATTAAGTCTTTGTTCATGCTTTATTAAGGCTAAATAAGGTGTAGTTATTATAAAGTGTTACCGTTTAAGGTTTAACAAAAAATTGTGCATTTATTATTTACAGTGTAGGAAAAGAAGAAGAAGAAAAAAACAAAACAAAAAAACAGGCATTTGGGGAGAAAATAAAAAGGATTTAAACAAAATAATCTACTAAACTAGGGAGACCTAACTAAGTACAACGTAACAAAATCTAACTAAAGTTGTACTGCAAACCAAAGGTGTCTCAACGAACTAACAGAGGCAACAGAAGGCAATATAACGAAAAAACACAATGAGACAACCAAAAATCAAACAAAAGGGCGAGCTGGCTGCCCCGAGCAGGTGGAAGACTGTCCTTTTAAACCCCCACTCCCACAGGTGGCATCCGCAGACTGGTGGGGGCCAATCCTCGACACGCTGCGACGCCAGCCTCCGTCCGGCGTCTGGTGCTCCCACGCATCCGGGTCCAGGGCTCACGGTCCAATCGCATCATACACACAAAAGTAAATAGAGAAGAACGGGAGCACACCAAACAAATATCAAAGGGCCGGGGCCCGTAACAGTCATTAATGTCAAATTTGATGTCAAATTTGTTCCATAAACAAGTTTCCTTCCTCTATACAAAAAACTGTAGTGAAGTCACACACACAAAAAAAATAAAAGATACTCTTGCCTATATGTGTTCCTCACCTTCCACGGTGGTTGGTCTCACCCTCGTCCAGCTCGGGTCGTCTACCAGAGCTCTGGGAGCTTGAGAGTTCTTCAGTATCTTTGCTGTTCCTGTTTTGCACTTTTCTGGACTGAGATGTCAGTTGTTTTTCCCAGTATCTGTTGTCGTCTCTTTCAGTTTGGGGGTTACAGCCCTGAGTGTCCGATCACCACAGGCTCCACTGATGCCTTCACCTTCCAGGCTCTCTCCAGCTCCTCCTTGAGCCTCTGGTATTTCTCTATTTTCGTGTTCCTTTTTCCTGATATTACCATCGTTTGGTATTGCGATGTCCACCACCACGGCTCTGCTCTGTTTCTTCTCCACCACCACTATGTCTGGTTCATTTGGTATTCTGATATTTTATGTTATTAGGTTCTTTTTTCAGACCTAAAACTCTAGGTCTGAAAAAACAATCTAATAACATATCACTATGTCTGGTTTTGGAGACAAATAATGAAGAACATAGTTGTTTTTTTCATTTTCTTATTTTTGGTTTTATATTGAAAAACGGATGAATTAATGATACACAGACGGTCTTATCCACCGGTCAGTCACGGTCGTCTGAAAATAATAATGCACTGAAGACGTGTGTATTTTGGATCCTCGACAAGTACCTTTGGACAATGAACTTACTCTGGCGTGAACTTAAACCTCTATAAACTTTTACTGAAATTGACTCAGATTTGGTGTTGAGATCCTCTTTTGTTCCCAATTTCCAGCGATAAATTGTTCCAAATGGCATTCCTCGGTTTCATGGGCCCATTCATCTCACTTGCTCTTGTTTCTCGCAGGTGCCCCGGACGAACCCCTCGCCACGAACGCCGTCGCAAACCCCGGCCACAATAGCCTCTCCGTATCTGATCCGCGCAGCTCTCCAAAACGATGACATCGCTCCGGCCTCGCACATGTTCTCACGGAGGATTTAATTACAGAGCGGAGATGAAAAGGAAGCACAAACACTCACGGGCGGAGAATGTGGCGCTGCCGATAGCTCCCTGACCAGAGCCGCCGCGCCGGTAATGTTATCTTAATTAGATTCATGATGGAATCTGCGAGGAGCTGGTTTGGGAGGCGACGCTGGACACGGCTATTTGACTGTTATACAAGGTTCACCTGGCGAGTCAAAACCGCACAATTCAATGAAACGTGTGGATCAGGAAGCGCTTCCTTAATTTCATACGTTAGATCAGTGGTGTCAAACATACGGATCCGGCCCTCCAAGACCTTTAATCTGGCCCTCGGCTGATTTTCTACTAAAATATTTTAATTATATTTTCTATTAAAATATTGGTAATTTTCTGTGGTGTTTATCAGAGCAGCGTCTCCAGTGTCTCTGTACGTGGCTCCTCCCACCAGAGCAGCACAAATGAAGACTTGTCTGTTTTTTTTTTGTTTGTTTTTTTCTTTCTTTATTATTATTTATTTTTCTTTTCTCTGGAGACAGTGGGTGGGAGGTAGGGCTGGGTATCATTACGAAGGCAAGGCAAGGCAAGTTTATTTGTACAGCACAATTCGTACACAAAGTAATTCAAAGTGCTTTACAGAATAAGAAATACATTAAAATCATAATAAAAACAAAACATAAATAATCATGAAGATTAAAATTTAAAAAGAGAGACATAATTTGGAGAGAAGAGTGCGGAATGAAAACCTTTCAGTTATTTGCACAGTTAAACAGAAATGTTTTGAGTCTGGATTTAAACAGCGTCACAGAAGAGTCTGTCTCACATGTTCAGACTGTTCCAGGTTTTAGCTGCATGAACCTGAAACGCTGACTCCCCTTGTTTAGTCGTGACTCTGGGCACCAGCAGGAGTTGGTCCCTGAGCTCCTCAGAGTGTGAGATGTTCATATGACACTAACATGTCACAGATGTACTTTGGTGCTCGGCCATGGAGACACTTGTACAAGCAGAGCTGCTTTAAAGTCTCTGAGCCACAGGAGCCAGTGCAGAGACCTGAGCACAGGACTTATGTGCTCGTACTTCCTAGTTCAAGTCAGGACCCGAGCTGCGCAGCGTTCTGGATGTTCTGGATGTTCTGGATGTTCTGCAGCGTCTCACAGCTCGTTTGGAGAGACCAGTGAGCAGAACATTACAGTATCTAACCTACTGGAGACAAACGCATGGATAAGTTTCTCCAAGTCTGATTTAGACAGTAAACCTTAGATTTTTGCTATGTTTTTTAGATGGTAAAAGGCTGCAGATGTTATTGATTTGATGTGGCTGTTAAAGTTCAAGTCTTGAAGTTGCCGATACGATACATACCTCGATACACAGGCCACGATACGATACATATCTCGATACAGTGCACTTTCGATTCAGTATGATAGATTTCAAATCGATTCGATACGGTTCAATAAAAAATAAAGGCTAAATCATGGCTGTGATACTAAAAGTCGGTAACGCTTTATAATAACTACACCTTACTTAGCCTTAATAAAGCATGAACAAAGACTTAATTAATAATGAACAAAGATTTAATTAATAATGATTCATGCTTAGTAAATGCTTAATAAAGCATAATTCGTCTTCACTTTAGAAAAGCTCTCAAAAAGACTTAACTAACAGATAACAGCTGCCTGAATTATCATTGCTTTGTGTTATTAGTAAATCATTCTCTCATGGCTTACTAATGATTAATAAATGCTCAAATGGTTAGTTCATGAGTAATTAAGTATGAAATAATTATGAGTAACTATTTACAGCACAGGCAAATTAAGTGCAAGTGCTAATTAAGGTAGTAATTAAGTAGTTACTAAGTGTGAATCATTATTAATTAAGTCTTTGTTCATTATTAATTAAGCCTTTGTTCATGCTTTATTAAGGCTAAATAAGGTCTAGTTATTATAAAGTGTTACCTAAAAGTCTTTGTTAAATCACGTCTTGTGCAAAATTCATATGAAACACAAACATTTTAATCCTCAAAACAGTGAAAATGTCAAATGTGTTGAATAAAAGAGTTTCCTTTCACTCCACAAGCAACAAAACTGTAGCTCTGTAACACAATAATTTAGTAAAACACACGTAAAAATACTCTTGATGATATATCGATACGGTAGCCCACGATATCGATACTGTATCACATTAAATGATGCGATATATTGATATTCTGATATTTTTGCACACCCCTAGTGCAGTGCTTCTCAATTATTTTCTGTCATGCCCCCCCTAGGACGAATAAAACATCTCGCGCCCCCCGCGTGACTATAGATAGTATCATTTGTCTATAAAATTGTTATAAGTACACCTGTGCGTAACACTGCCACCTTATATGATGCCAACAATGCTCGCTGGTTTACTGAAGTAGCAGTCACAAGCGGGATGATTGTCGGCAATATTCGGCACGTTTTCGCTGAAAAAACTCAAGCGGCTTATCAGAGTGATTGGGGTGTAATGTATTTAAGTGACGCCTAAATTTATTGGGCTTCATGCTGTCCGCTGCCAACATTTTTAGACGCAGTAAGCACACCGGTCTTTCCTCGTCTCCCACCGTAGTCACAGTGAAGCCAAGCGCTACATACGCTTCGTCATATTTCCTCGTCTTAGCTTTCGGGAGATTTTCGTTTGTCTCTTTATCTCCGTCTCTCTCCGTCTGTCTTCTCATCCCTGTTAAATATTTTTTCATGGTGTCACTTGAGGGTCTGCTACACTTCGTGTCTACACTTCATACTCAAACTCTGTGCTGTGTGCAAAGCGCGCATGCTCAGTGCAAACAAAACTCCTACACCACCGAGCGAATGCTCCCTGTGCACACTCTGCCAATGAGAGCGCCACTGCCCCCTAATGTAGTGGAAGTGCAATTGCACTTTATTCTAAAGGCCCGTTCAGACCAAAGCGTCCACTTTCTATGTAAAGTCTATGTGGACGCGCGTCCTGCGTTTTTGCGGCGCGTTTTCGGCGTCAGCGCGGCGCGAATCTGGCGTCAGCTCGGCGCGTCTTCAGCGTTTTGGCGTCAGCGGCCAAGACGCGCGTCCAAGGCGTCAGCGTCAAGAAGTTGAAAATGCTGAACTTTTCGCGTCAGACGCGCCGCGTCAATCAATCAGGGATGAGTATCCAGAGACGCAGCGACGTTATTATCAGGAAGAAAGACCCGAGAACCAGAACGAGAACCACAAACATGAACGGAGAATAAATATATACGCCACAATCACCGAGCCGATCGCGAGGACTACACCAGGACCGGACCAGGACCAAACCAGGACTAGACCGAGACTAAACAAGGACTAGACCGAGACTAGACCGAGAGACAGACCGAGACTAAACAAGACTAGACCGGGACTAGACCGTGATTAGACCAGGACTAGACCGGGACTAGACCGTGATTAGACCAGGACCAGACCGGGACTGATCCAGTGTCATTAGCGGAGTAGAAATATATATACACCCAAGTCGTCGACCCGATCTCCTCCTTTGATGTTTTATGTCATAAAAACACTCTCTCAGTCTGGTCTGACATTGTTTTCGGGAAAAGAGCGGGACCGGGCTCTTGTTTCCAGGGCAACGACGCGCGTCAAGTATTTTTATCCCGTTCGTCCACGGCGTCAAGATGCACGTCGGGGGCGTCTGAACTCAAATGCAAAGGCTCCAAATAGAGGCACAAGGCGTTTTTTGACGCTTTGTGTGAACGGCCCTTAAGACAGTAAAAAAAAAAAAATAAAATAAAAAAAAAAGCATGCTCCCGAGGTCAAACGCGCCCCCCTTGATCGCGCCCCCAGGGGGGCGCCCCACTATTTGAGAAGCACTGCCTAGTGGGAGGTGAAGGGCGGGGGGGCTGGAGGAAGAAGGATGGTCACGTTGTATTACTGTTAATTATATTATTTCTTTATCTTTTCTTCTACTTCTGTGACATCTAATTTGTGTGCCCCCCCCAAAAAAAAAAAAAACTTGTCTCTTTCCAAACGCTCTTAAAGGACGATCGTTTTGACTGTTGACCGTGTCACCCTCATCAGAAAAATGTCCAATTTATTTATTTTTCTTAAAGTTTCAGGTTGTTCATAATATTATAATATTTTGTAAACGTAAGAGTTCATCGATTAAAAAAAAAATTCTGTAATAGATTTGTGTTTCACTGCACAAATATTTGAACTTATTGTTATTTTTGGGGTTTATATGACATGAGTTTTCTGATCCAGCCCCTTTGGGATCAAAGTAGGATCGGTACGGCCCCCGGACCAAAATGAGTTTGACACCCCTGCACAAGACGGTTTGTAAGAAGCCTGGAAGGTGTAGACCGCGCACCAGCCAATCAGTGAAGAGCCAGACATTGTGTTGCAACGATTCCCGAGATCGAGGATTTAAAGCCGGAACAAAGAGAATGTTTGGTGAATTTTATCAAAGGGAAATACGTTATTGTCCTTCTTCCTACAGGATTTGTTATCCCCGTTAGCGGTGTATTACATACATCATGACCAAATAGCAGTGATTGGTTAAACAAAAAAGTCCTAATCCTAGTCCAAATCCTAGTCCAAATCCTAATGCTGCGAGGTCAGACGGTTTCTACAAAGTGAAACCGGCTGATTAAAGTGCAGTTATTTTTGTGGACATGGCAGGAGAATGAATTTCAGCGAAGGTTTTTTAGCTTTATTGTTTGTTTGTTTTTTCTCAGATATATTATATATATTATTTTTTAAGGACAACAGAATATAACAGTAAAAAAAAAATAAAAAATACAACAATCAACAATTACAATAATCAGCTCAAAAGAAAAGACAAAAACATAAAGCAACACCCACAACAAATACAAAACAACAACAACAAAAAACTCCTCATTTTCCCCTGACCACACACACAAAAACACAAATTTGGCTAAATTAAACAAAAGTTATATGGTAGTGAAACATAAACACACCACTAGTCCACCTTACATTGACACATTACAGCTAATTCATAAATAATTGAAATTACTTTCCTCTCTGTTTCTTAATTTTATTTTATTTTTTCAATTTTTTTCCCCCTCTTCTTTTTCCCTCTCCATTTTTTAAATACATTTTTTGTCCCTATACTTAAACTAATATTATTTTCACCATCACCATTTCTTTTAATCATTTTTTTTATTTATTACAAACTAAAATTTTAAAGGCATTAATTTTATTAAATTTTTTTTCTGCATAGCTTTATTGTTTGTGCAACTCTTTGGCAAGTTTAACGCCAACAGAACATTTTGACTCTGAGGGATCATTTTCCCCGTAAAAACATCCACTGTGTGACATGGGTCTGGTTGTATACGTATATATATATGTGTGATTGACAGGCGGATCGACCAATCAGAGAGCTGCATGGTTTGTGTCAAAACAAATTGAGTATAAAACATGAAAACGGGAACACAAAAAGCAGCACTGAGAAACAGCATGGATTTTTACAGATGCAACAATCGATGCACCAAACTTTTATTCGTGCCAGGTAAAAAAAGTTATATATTTTATTCGATATGTTATTTTTCGAGAGGAGATGTCTTCTGCGTCTGAGAGACACTTTTTTTGTTTTGTTTACACAGCAGCATGTAATCTTTAACATTAGAATAAATTGCGGTGCCGTTCTTCCGGCTCTAAATAAAGCCGTGACATTTCTGTAAGTGCTCCACATCCACGTCTGTGGCGAGCGCCGTGCAGGTCCGCCCCATCGGCGGGTCAGGTGGTTAGGGGCAGAGCCGGAGGAGCAGACAGGAGCCAGAAGAAACAGAAGCAGAGTTAGAGGAACAAACAGGAACACACAAGAGCAGACAGGAGCGGGCAGGAGTAGACAGGAGTAGACAGGAGCAGACAGGAGCGGGCAGGAGCAAACAGAAGAAAGAAGGAACCAAAGCAGAGTCAGAGGAGAAGACAGGAACAAGAAGAAACAGATAAGAGGAGAGCCAGAGGAGCAGAGTCAGAGGAGCAGACAGGGACACACAGGAGCAGGCAGGAGTAGACAGGAGCAGGCAGGAGTAGGCAGGAGCAGACAGGAGCAGACAGGAGTAGTCAGGAGTAGACAGGAGAAGGCAGGAGCAGACAGAAGAAAGAAGGAACCAAAGCAGAGTTAGAGGAGCAGACGGTAGCAAGAAGAAACAGATAAGAGCAGAGCCAGAGGAGCAGACAGGGACACACAGGAGCAGGCAGGAGTAGACAGGAGCAGGCAGGAGCAGGAGTAGACAGGAGCAGGCAGGAGTAGACAGGAGCAGACAGGAGCAGGCAGGAGCAAACAAGAGAAAGAAGGAACCAAAGCAGTGCCAGAGGAGCAGGCAGGAGTAAAAAGAGACAGACAGGAGCAGAGCACAGGAGAGACAGGAGCAGACAGGAGCAGGCAGGAGTAGACAGGAGCAGACAGGAGCAGGCAGGAGCAAACAGGAATAGACAGGAGCAGGTGAGACCAGACACAGGAGCAAGCAGGAACAGAGAAGCTAAGCCTGAAGAGCATACAGGAACACAGAGGAGCAGAGAGGAGCAGACAGGAGCAGACAGGAGCAGACAGGAGCAGACAGGACAGGAGCAGACAGGAGCAGACAGGAGCAGGTAGGAGCAGACAGGAGTAGACAGGAGCAGGTGGGAGCAGACACAGGCGCGAGAAGGAGCAAATAGAAGCAGAGGAACCAAAAGGAGCAGACCGGAGCAGGGAGCCAACAGGGGCATACAGGAGCACAGAGCTGACAGGATCAGACAGGAGCAGGCAGGAGTAGGCAGGTGCAGACACAGGGGCGAGCAGGAACAGATAGAAGCAGAGCCAGAGGAGCCGACAGGAACCGACAGGAGCAGTGGAGTGACTTTCACACAGACCGGAGCTGACCTTTACAGCGCTCTCAGCTCCTGCTCCTGATTTATCACCTGAAGTTCCACCTCGAGGAGACGGCGACGTTTATTTACCCCGACGGAGGAGTAACAAGCTGGACTTCTGGAGGTGCTTCAGAGTCCGTTGGCTGGTTAGTCCTGCGTTAGAATCTGCGCTGTTTTTTTCTCTTGTTGAGTCTGGGTTTTGAGGTCAGGTAAATTAAAAGGACAGTCCAGAATTTTGGACACAGGGCCTCATTTCCTAGAGAGTCAGAATGTTGGAGACGTGTGGAGACACTTTTTAAAAAAATATTCCATCCAGTCCTTGTATTTACAGAGGTACAACCACTCCACAAAGCACCTGAAGCCAGACTTTCGATGTAAATGTCTTTGTTGATAGAATAATTCAGACATGTCAAAACTCAGGCCCAGCGGCCAAATTTGGCCCACGATATAATTATATTTGATGTTATTAGGTTATTTTTTCAGACCAAGAGTTTATTTTCATACCTGACAGTGAGTGCGTATACATGCACATCAATAACCCGGTTATTATCCATACCCCGGTTCTGTCAGTATTCGTGTTACTGTGTTTACATGCGCACTGAGAAACCGGGACACTCATATCCGCGTGTACATGATCAAATGGAGTATCCCGGTTTCTTGACATAATCTTACAAATGCGCAGGCGCAAAAATTAACTTAAATCAATTTCATAAACCAGGAAAAATACAAACCGTGAGCTCCTTTAGCATAAGAAGCTAAGGAGCTACGAGATCTCCCACAATCCACTGTGCAGATTCTTCATTAAAATCTTCTGCATAAATAAACTCAACTTTACAACATATAAACCATAAACACTATAGACACATCAGCCCGTTTGATCAGATAATTCAGCTGTGATCACATTTGTTTACGTTTTACAGAAATGAAACTTAAGACCGTTTTGGCTAATTAGCATAAACTGTTAGCCGCGATAAAAACAACTCGCTCCTTGCGCCGCTGATGCGATCAGTTTCTTTTGGACTAAATGACACGACTCTGTGGATTATGTGTGTTATTTCTGTGACAGAAGAGGCGCTGAATGATGGTAAGTGTGTTTTCGTGCGTTGTAGAGTATAGGAGATAGTTCATGTTTTAGCTTTTCAGCGTCACACGAGTGCAGGTCGTACGAGTGCAGATTGTACGTGTGCAGGTTTAGCGCAGCTCTTTATTTTACAGTCATTTCACTCGTTTGGTCACTTTATTTATGTTGGTCAATTTATTTATGTGACTACTGTTGTGGTGAAAGGCTGGAAAGTGTCTTTTGGACGCATGCGACTCAACTTTATGTTGCAGTAACCGGGGTACTGCGTTTACATGCCACAAGTAACCCGGTTATTATCGGAATAAACCAGCTACAGTAACCCGGTTTCTAATAACCGGGATACTGCCATAACCGGGTTACTGAAACCGGGTTACTGCGTTTACATGCACCATCAAGAAACCGGGATACTCAAAAAACCCGATCATAACCGGGTTATTGATGTGCATGTATACGCACTCAGTTTTGACAACTCACTCGCGCTCTTCCTCAGAGTCGCTGTCTTCCTACCGGTGGAGGCAGGACGACAGCGCCATCTGCAGTCCCACTTCCTCAGGACAGTATCCCAGGTGTGTGAGAGTAAAAAAGCCCCTCGTTCCGGTTTATCGTCCCGTGGGCACGTTTCCATATTTCGATCTCTTTAATCCAGCGACGATGTTTAATTTCCTCTGTCCCAGTGATGTTTGCTTCACTTTGAGGAAGAGCGTTAGTGAGCGGTTGAAACTGTCAGGTATGAAAACAAACCCTTGGTCTGAAAAAAGAACCTAATAACATAAATTATTGAAAGACCAAATGAACCTTATAGGACTATAATTATATTTGGTCCGTGAGATCATATCAAATATGTATTAGAGCCGGACTGCCCACGACAGATAGGCTATAGAGACAATATTTATTTAAAATTGTGCTATTATTTTATATTTTGCTTGTTCTGGATTCAGTGTTTAAGCAAAACTATTATTAAACATTTATTTTAATAAGAAAATTACATATCTCAAAAAGAGAGAAACATGCAGATGTTGTCAAAATCTTCCAATAAATATTTAGTTTAGCCCACGACTTAGTCCCAGTTTTTAATTTTGGCCCTCTCTGAATTTGAGTTTGGCACCCCTGGAATAATTTTAGAAGTAAATCCAACCTTGCATTTGAAGGATTTATGTCTGAGCAGCAGCAGATAGTTGTACTTTCTGATAGAAAACTTGGCAGCGGCGGACTGATATATGAGAAAATAGTCCCTCAACATGCGACGATTCATACGATGCAAGGTTAGATTTATTTCAGTCATTATCCTATCAACACAGACATTTACATGGACAGTCTGGTGTAATAATAGTTTTGTTTTGGGTGTTTTGTGGAGTGGGTAAAACTGTTTTTAGTGGCAGGATAAACTGTGGCCATTGACATGCACTAGTCTAACACCAGCGACCTCTGCAAATACAAGAACTGGATGGAATTAGGGATGTCCCAGTCACATTATTTTGCCCCCGAGTCTGAGTCCGAGTCATTTGATTTTGAGTATCTGCCGAGACCGAGTCCCGATCCGATACTTCTATAAAAATTATGAAATGAACTAAGAGCAAAGAGTAAGATCCAGGATGTGGGGGGATCAGATTGTGTTGATTTCCCACAGCTCAATAGGCGAGTTTCATTGTTGACAAAAGCGCGCGTTGCATGCTGGGAATTATTTTGGTCGACGGCAAGAAACAGTAATTCAACATGACGGACGGAGCGAGAAAGCACGTAAAGGGTATTGATCCCGGTTATTTATCCACTCTAACGGCAGAGGACCCAAGACCATTTGACCAGAAATTGGTCATAAGCATCGAATGGAGCCAAATCACCCTTTTCAACCCCGACAAAAGGTGGAAACCAAACCAAATTTCTGGTCGGAATCTCCAACTACCTGGACAAATATTCACTTGGGCGAATATCCACAATGACTTGGTGGAAACTCCTGGGCCATTCACAGCAGAAAAGATGAAAACCTCCAAGAGTCTCGATGTGTTGTTGAACTTGTTGGAGTCCACGGTTTGTTAGGATCTTCTACATTTGCTCTGCGATGTTTGAAAGTCGTTTAATTCACCGTTAGCTTCTTTTCACTCAGTGCTTCTATTTGTGCATCCGATAATGCAGCAGGAATTTACCATTATCGGGGATAAATACGTGAGGTTACGCACTGTGTTTGACGCTACCGTGTTTCTCGCCTCCAACCAAAATATTTCCCAGCATGCAACGCGGGCTTTTAATAACAATGACATCAGCTGAAACTCGCCTATAGAGGCTTCATGCCGCTTTTCCCACCCTCCCCGCCAAAAGCGCCAGCTCCGTTGCCCAATATGCAAGCAAACAGCGGCGTGCGATGACGTGAAGTTCGCCTCTAGTACAACAGGCGCTGGAACAGACAGATGCGCTGAGCAAATCCCGCGCCTCAGAAAAACTGTTGTGTCCTTTGTGCGCTGTGTGTTATATACGAATATTATTTATCCTAGGGTGACCAAACATCCGTTTTTCCCTGGACATGTCCGTATTTTGTGTCCTGTCCGGGGCGTCCAGGTTTTTTATAAAGTGATGCAAATGTCCGGGTTTTCAGTACCGTTCATTGGGGACATTAAACTGAGCGTCTCTCATAGCTTCCGTGACTCAGAAAGAGCGAGACACAAACAGTCGGTCAGTCTGCAAGATACTAAAGCGCAAAAATGCGTTTAACAATGACTTGTACAAGAAATTCTCAGTTTTCCACCCCGGATGGGACAAGTGTGAGTCCATGTGCACAGGTTGTGAGGTGAGAGGACAGTGTCCCTCGTTTATCGTGGGAGTTATGTTCTTAAAATAACCCGTGATAGGTGAAATCCGCAAAGTAATCAACTTTATATTTTATAAATATTCTATCTGTTTTAAGGCGGTAAAACCTCAGCACAAACTTTATACACTTTTCTCACACAGAACAGTTACAAACCTTTTTACTTCCTTCTTAAAGCTTATTGCTGCTGTCGTCCTTTTGTTATTTTCCTCCTTCTTTATGGAATGAACTGAAGATTCATTTATTCCGTAATGGAGCCCAACAGCGCAGAGTCCTGCAAGGATCCATTTTTGGAGACCCCCACAGCACCGCATTTGCACAGTACAGGACCGCACCTGCCCGTTAACCCGAGATTATATCAACCTTTTGCGCTGCCTACGCCACGGACTGAACCAAGACCAAACCAGGACTAACCCAGGACTGATTCCAGGACTGAAGAGGAGGACTAAACCACGACTGAACTAGGAGTAAAACAGGACTAAATCAGGACTAAACCAGAACTGAAACAGGACTCACCGTCGGGACGGGCTTGGAGGTGACCACAGGAGAAAGGAGCGGCTCAGCTCCGCACCTCACGGAGGTAAACGCGGCAATTGCCCGATCGCGCTTTGCGGACAAACTGCTCGGCGTTCTCTCTCTTAAGTCCAAGATTAGTCCTGGTTTAGACCTGGTTTAGTCACAAGTGTGTAATTACTAACCGCCTGTATTACACAATTCGTGTTATACGCTGTTAAAAAAAAATAAAAATAAAATCCGCGAAACGGTGAGACCCCCCACCAAGGTGTCCGGGTTTTCACAAACGGAAATATGATCAGCCTAATTTACTCAATACCTGATTGGACCATAATGACCGAGTCCGGATCGAGTCCGCAGTCACGTGATCGGCGCCGATTTCTGATCACGTGAACGGATCTGGACAACTCTAGATGGAATATTTTAAAAAGTGCCTCCACACATTTCCAACACTCTGGCTCACGAGGAAATGAGCTCCTATGTCCAAAATTCCGAACTGTCCCCTTTAATTTTTACTGTGAGTGTCGTCGCCTCTCCATGCAGACCGGCAGATGACAGACCCTCCACCGGACAAGTTCATATATATAATGTGAAATTCGTGCGTAGATCTGCAAACCTTTCGTGTGGGACGTGTCAGGTGAAAGTGTGACAGGGCCGTTTTAATGAAATGACGTCAAAAAGCGTCTGCACCAGCGCCGCGGGCCCCGAAAACGAAAACAACACGGGCACAAACGACTGCGAACGATTCCTCCACAACACCGAGCTACAAGTTTGACGAAACGAGAGGAAAGTGAAAGGAGGTTTATGTTTCGTGATTAATGGGAGCTCGTGCTATTTCTGACTCTCGCCGGCTCCTGTCACCTGTCACCTGTCACCTGTCTGCCAGTCAACGCTATAGCCAAACCTGAATCCATTAAGGCGGAATATAAGCTTGTTCTGTTTTGATCCTGGTTTAGTCTTGTTATGGTCCTGTTTAGTCTGGTTTAGTTCTAGTTTAGTCGGAATTTTGGTGGAAACCCTCGGATTTTGTAGTTTTCTCTAGCAAAGTGATCATCCCGATTCATATAAGTTTTTTGTCTTCACCACGTGCTTTGGTGTCTTTAGTCATTTAAAGGTGCATGACAACTTTCCTCTTTGTTGGTTGGTAAAATAAATAACAAATAATTCCAGAGAAACATTGCAACAAAAACAGCTGAGATCTGCAAAGACAAAGAATGTTAAAAAAAAAAAAATAAAAGTGTGTAATCATTAGTTTGTATTAAAACCAAGATTGGGCATTTAATTATTTTTTTTTTCTGTTGCTAAATGGCTTTTATTTTGAAAAAGTTCATCGTGAGTGAGTCTTGAATGTTTCTTACTGCTGCGGCGCTCACAGAAAACAGAGAAAAAAAGCGAGATAAACAACATGGAGAAGGGTGAGGAACTTTTACATGGACATTTTCATTTTAAAGTTCTTCAGACGGTGCAGTCGACACAGACAAAGTCATTTATAAAACTGCAACACTGAACTGTCTTATCACCTGAGTTTCACGAGTCTGAAATATCACCTAAAACAACAACACACTCTGTTGATGCAAATCATTCAGTGAAACAAGTGGAGCGAGGCTTCAGCCGAACACGTCAGATGCAACGTGTTAAAGCCGTCACTTCGCATACGCACATTATTCACAGCGCATAGAGACTCAGAGCTTTCAGGGCACCACCACGCACTTTATGGCTCTTCATCTCAACCCACCACCCCCGGTCTCACTTTCCCTCCACAAGGTGCCAGCGATCAAATTCTTAATAATAATACAGTTCTTGTATGCCTTAGCAACTTGCTTTGTTCAGAAAAGTAAAAAATAAAAAAGTTTTAGGAATTGACAAACTCCACTGGAAGTGTTTTCTAGTTGTGTGTTCTGTTACTGTTTTTGACTGAGGCTCAGGTATTTGTTCCAGATGCCTCCTGGGCGTCTCCCTCAGGAGGTGTTCCGGGCATGTCCGACCAGGAGGAGGCCCCAGGGAAGACCCAGGACACACCGGAGGGACTATGTCTCTCGACTGTTCCAGGAACACCTCAGGGTTCCCCCGGAGGAGCAGGAGGAAGTGTCTGGAGTGAAGGAAGTCTGGGAGTCTCTGCTTCGACTGATGCCCCTGCGACCCGGCCCCGGATAAGTGGACGAAAATGGATGGATGGATGTTTTTGACTGAGATTCTCATATTTATATAAAACAGGAAACATTTCTCACTGTAGTTTATTTAGCACAATCATAAACGATAAACATTTACGCCTTCGTTAACATTATTATTAGTTTGTACGACCATAAACGAAAAACTAATAATTATATATATATATATATATATATATATATATATATATATTTTTATTTCTCATTGTAGTTTATTTCGCACGATCATAAACGATAAAATTTTGTCCCTTTGTTAACACTATTATTAGTTTGTATGACCATAAACGGAGGGAAAATATATGTATATGTGTGTATATAATAGGGATGGGCATTCGATGAAATTTTCTTAATCGATCGTCGGAAGAATTAACGATCGATTATCGATTAATCATTAAAGTTTTTTTATATTAAAATGATCATCATTATTATTACTATCTGCACTAATCTGCAGAAATAAATTCAACTTTACGACATATAAACCGTAACGACTCTAGAGCCACATCAGCTGTTTGACACATTTATAATGTGTTTAATTCAGTTTTGTTCAAATCTCACAGAAACAAAACTTAAAACCGCATCGCTAATTTGCATAAACTAAGCAAAGAAAAAAAATCAGCTCTTGTGTCACTGATGCGGTTCAACTTGTGTTGGATTAAAAGACATGACTCAGGTGAATACAGGTTAGTGTGACCAGATTTGTGTTTGTCAAAACCAGGACAGCGTACGGGGGAGGGGGCGGGGCCTCGTCATCCACATTGAGCGACTCTCACCTGGAAAAACTTTTTCCCACTGGACACAGAAACATATGTGCTGCTTTATCCACTGTGCACATGGACTCACACTTGTCCCAACGCAACGGAAAGTGTGGAATTTCTTGTACAAATCATCGTTAAATCCACATTTGTGCTTCGGTTCGTTACAGACTGACCCACTGTTTGTGTCTCGCTCCTTCTGATGCAGAGACACATGTACACACCTGTTTGGTCACGATACACAGCAACCTACATTCGGTTTGTCGATTAAAATTAACGTAATCGATGAAATTCTTAATGATCAATTATCGATTAATCGACTAATCATGCCCATCCCTAGTATATATGTATGTGCATAAAACTAGAATTGATTAATAAAAAAATAATAATAAAACAGGAAACATTAAAGCTCTGGCAGTGGAAATACATTTCAGTTTTGTATTTGGTTTAGATTTACACTGAATACTTTATTTTACTGCTGCTGATCACACTTTACTTTTCAATTCAATAAGATAGATTAGATCGATATAATGCTACAGTATATTGTGGAACGTTCCAGAAAGGGGAACCTTGTTTCTCTGTGCATAAGTCCATGTTGGGCTTATTTTTATCCTTGAGCAAATTTTACTCAAACACATGAATAAAAAATCGGATAGAGACGCTTTAAATCCAGTGCATCATAATAAAATTTGCTGACACAAGTGAATGAACATATTACATCGTCAGCTGACCGAAACAAACACGTCACAAACTGGCCTCTGGTGAAGTCGATGGTTTAATTCCTTGCACCTTTGTCTCCGTCTCGTTTAAGGCCGTTCCACCTCCGCTGCTGTTGGGGAGAATAAAAAAGTTTGATGCGTCTCCTCTGTGTCGACTTTAACTGTGCCAGATGCACTTAGAGCCGCATGAATATGGATGAGCGAGGCAGAGGGGCCGGATGAGGAGAGAGGCATCCATGCATGTTTGAGTAATCTAGCGATCTCTCCCGGGCCCTATTCAAATCCCCGAGGCCCACGCGGTAATTCTCCAGAAATATACAAAAGCGCGATACAAAAAAATCCACTACAACTTCACAAACATGATGCGATGTGCAGTAGTGTTGTTAGTGAAATGCTCTGAAGGGGGAGTGACTTAGCATGGACAACAAGAGAGATTCAGAGCCTCTAAAATGAATGTTATTTTTTGGACATTTCTAGCATTTCCAAAACAATAAAAGGTGATCTAAATATGTTGTTGTGTGAGCAGTTAGAGTATTTTTCGGACGATAAGTGTCACTTTTTTTCATGGTTTGTGTGTTTCCTGCAACTTATTCTCAGGTGTGACTTATATATTAAAATGTTTGAGTGAAGCGTGAAGAGGCTCTAGTCGAGAGCGACTTATATGGGCCCGGTCAAACAGAAGTAAACAACAAGGCCAAAAATTCAAGTTAATGCATCTGATATAAAAATGTATTGAACAGATACATATGTACTCTAGTTTATGAAACTGTTGACCTTTTTTCTGTACCATTTTTGGTTCTAAAGTTCCATACGTTTTAAACAGACCATGTATGAAACATGGAACAAAAATTATTTCCCAAATTTCAAAGACCCAAAAATCATGTAAATAAATGGATGTATTTCATCATATCTTGTGTTATTCCATCTTTGAACTGTTGATGAAGGTACATGATTTAAAAAAAAAAAAAAAAAGTATTTAAAATGATAAAAATTTGCTTGGAAGGACTGACATATTTTATAGAAATAGTTTCCTTTCATTTTGAAGTAATATTAAAGTATTTGGAAGAAAAAAGCGACAAATTATGTAAAATCCTGCACCTTCTACTTGTTTGCACAATTTTCCCTCCGTTACCATGAACTTTCTTAATAAAAAATCTCATGAGTCAAAAAGTAAGAGGTTTTTCAACCTAATCTTGTACCATATGGTAGAAAACTATATGAAGCAAATATTCAAACCAGTTTGTTAAGGATATGTAAGTGAGAACCAAGAGTTATCACTGTTTGGATTTATTGCCCAAAAAGTGCTGCATATTTCATTTTCATTTTAATCACTGATCATCAAATTCAATCAATTTTCAAATTTTTATCATTTTAAATACATTAAAAAAAAAAAAAAAAATCATGTACCTTCATCAACAGTTCAAAGATGGAATAACACAAGATATGATGAAATACATCCATTTATTTACATGATTTTTGGGTCTTTGAAATTTGGGAAATAATTTTTGTTCCATGTTTCATACATGGTCTGTTTAAAACGTATGGAACTTTAGAACCAAAAATGGTACAGAAAAAAGGTCAACAGTTTGATAAACTAGAGTACATATGTATCTGTTCAATACATTTTTATATCAGATGCATTAACTTGAATTTTTGTCCTTGCTGTTTACTTCTGTTTGACTGGGCCCACAGGGGAAAATAAATTTGTTTCAGGTAGAGCATCAGCGACCACCACCCCGGGTCTACAACGAAAGAGCATTTACCGAAAGTTTAGAAGGAGGCTCGGAGCGCGTTAGGAGCGGCCGCCGGCACCACCGCCTACTCCAGACAACCTTCAAAACGCAGTCAGACACCTCGGCACACGCACTTTAAGTACCCATTGAGGCAAACTCTAAAAAAAACGCTGAAAGAGAACAACTCCGGTACTTACACGCGGCGCCTTCACCAACCACCGAAAGCCCCGACCGCCTCCCCTCCGCACAGTCTTTTTTCATCGCTAATCAGTGACGCCGGGAGCCACGCACGGCGACGCACCCACGGACGCACCACGATAGGACAACGCGGTCTAACCTTTGAGTTCCGTCTTCATCACGTGTTGGTTGTTCTGGTCTTTTTTCAGGCGTCTTTCTGCACTGCGTTGTATTTGTCATTTCATTTCTTACACCAAAAGGCATACGGACGGCCTTATCTTTAATCCCGTTTGGAAAAGAACCGTTTTGTCCGTACATAAACAGTCCCGCCGTAAAAACCGCTAAACAACATGAGGTGGTCCTTCTGTCTCTGCCTCCGACCACATGGTGACGGGAGTCCAAGCTGTTCTATACGCTCACTGATCCTACACAGACGCAAAGGGAAATAAAAACCACACTTTACTCGCTTTTTATTACAACTTTGCTAAACTTTTAATGTCCACTTAACGTCCGTGAAGCGGGAGCGAAGTGATGTCTGTGCCAAGTATGCAAGTCAATTAGTTAAAGGTGCATTGTGTAACTTTTCTGGTGGAGGGTTCGTCAAGTGCTTTTCACAGAATGGTTTTTAAACTTTCTGTCTTCATGGAGACCAAACCGGATCAAGTTACAGGTCAGATCTGTGGAGAGGCGACCCCGCTCACAGTCAAAATGTTGTTTTTCTAGTGATTTTTGAGCTATAAAACTACTCGTAATTGAATAAACCAGATCTTTGGCATTTTTTTTTTTTTGTCCTAACAACACGAAAACTGGCGCTGGACAAACCCAGACCATTGGAAACCGTGTGTCATTCGTTCATTCGTTTTTCAAAATAAAACCAAAAATAAGAAAACGGAAAAAAAAAAGAACAGTTTTCTTCATTATTTGTCTCCAAAACCAAAAATGAAAAAACGGATAATGATTCGTTTTTTTCAGTTTTCGATTTTGTGTTTAAATGAAAAAATGGAAAAAAAACGGATAACCAGGTCCGGGACCAGAGCGGGACTGAGACCAGGATTGAGACCGAGACCAGACCGGGACCAGAGCGGGACTGAGACAGGGACTGAGACAGGGACTGAGACCGGGACCAGAGCGGGACTGGGACAAGGATTGAGACCGAGACCAGACCGGGACCAGAGCGGGACTGAGACTGGGACTGAGACCGGGACCAGACCGAGACTGAGACGGGGACCAGACAGGGACCAGAGCGGGACTGAGACAGAGACCAGACCAGAACCAGACCGGGACCATACCGGGACCAGAGCGGGACTGAGACCGGGATCAGACCGGGATCAGAGTGGGACTGAGACCGGGACCAGACTGGGACCATAGCGAGACCGAGACGGGGACCAGACGGGGACCAGACCGGGACCAGACCGGGATCAGAGTGGGACTGAGACCGGGACCAGACTGGGACCATAGCCAGACCGGGACTAGACCGGGACCAGACCGGGACTGAGACTGGGACCAGACCGGGACTCAGACCGGGACCAGACCGGGACCAGACCGGAGGCTCAGTGCCCACGACAGGGCCAGAGCTTAAAGCTGAGGCCCGGACCCCGTAAAGGCTCGGAGTCAAAGCTCGGAGTCCACTCTGGTCCCGCTCTGGTCCCGGACCTGGATTAGTCCTGGTTCAGTCTGTATGCAGTGCAAAAATCTGGCATCGCAGTCACGGACGTCACAAAAAAACGGGAAACGTTTTTTCCATTCTTCATTTAAACACAAAATCGAAAACTGAAAAAAATGAATCGTTATCTGTTTTTTCATTTTGGTTTTGGAGATGAATAATTAATTATTTTTGGTTTTATTTTGAAAAACGAGTGAACGAACGATACACAGATTCACTGGGACGACACCCTCAGATTTTGAGATCGTTCAGACGAGCGGTTCGAGAGTTATGCGTGGAACAGACAAACAAAAACTGAGACCGAGACTGAGACTGGGACCAGAAAGGGACTGAGACCGCTTTAGTCCTGACTTAAACCCGGTTTAGTCCTTGTTCCATCCTGGTTCAGTTCATATGCGATATAAAAATCTGGCATTGCACTTTAAGTCACGGAGACGAGACTTTCCATGTGTTCTTAAACTTGTTCTGATTCAACAGAAAACATTCAAGAAAGCTTCATTTCTGTCCTGTGAATGTGATTTTTTTAGTACAAATACTTGCTTAAAGGTTGTATAGAGGATTTTCCAAGGAACGAGAAATCCAGCGACTGTTTGTCCTTTTTCAAATGTTGCGCATGCGTGAAACCACCCCCCCTCCCCTACAGCTCCTACGTAGAAACACCTCCTCCCTCCTCCTCCTTACGCCAGAAACAGGTTTGTTTACAGCCGGTGCTGCACATGACTTGTAAACAACTAACTACAGTGTTGGTTAGGCAAGACGGAGAAGTGAGGAGCAGGAGAGAGAGAGCGGATCGGGCAGCGGGGACAGGAGCAGGAAAGGGGTGCAGAGAAGGTTGCGCGGAGATTCAATGCGAATGAACTAGCTACAACACGCAGCAGCAAGCGGACTCTTTCTTTGCCTTGAAAATTACGTTTTCAGACATAGGATATCGCTTTCGTGTCCTGAAAAACGTTTGTCTAACTCTTGGAAATAAAGTACGTTTTCATAATAAGCAGAAGTTTCCTGTCCAGGAGTAATTTGTGGACCAGTGCGTCAGTCTTTAGACCCTTCGTCTGCTTCAGTTGCGCCATCGCTGGAATGAATCTTCAAGAATCACCTTAGTTTGGCTTCGCTGCTTTTCCCCTTGTCTTCTTCTTTCATCGACCTCAAAAACGGACTTTCTTTTGCGGTGAACTGCTCCTGGATTCTTGTCGCCATTGCAACAAACTTTGTGCAAACTGCGAGGAAGATATAGGTCAAAAAAAAGCCGCTAAGAACTGTTGCGTTGGTGGAGTAAACAGCGTCTGTGCGTCTTGCGTCTGTGGACTGCGTGACAGTCGTACGTAAACCACGTACCGGCGGCGCAGGCAAGTCAGTTACACTAGAAACGTAGGGAGTTTGATTGACAGCCTGTCAGCTCACAGATAACGAGGCAGTGTCGTTATCTATTGGCAAATGTTTAGCCCCACCACGTCCAGAGTTGATGAATTTTTATTCTCTTTTTTTTGGTCATCATAATTACAAGGCTACTGCATCTCTAATCTATCACTGACAATTTGAAACAAAAAAAATCCTCCATACAACCTTTAAATAAGTATCCAGTTTTCATCCTAGTTTTAGTTTGATTAGTACCTGATTTCCGATACTTTTGACAACCCTAAAGTGGAAACTGGTGACAAAAACCACACACACAGAAATAAAAATCTCTGTACATATTATAGTATAAACACGTCTGTCTCGGTTTTCTCTGGACTGAAAGTAAAAGCACTGACTTCACCCAGACAGACAGTTTGGGTTCCTGCCTGTCTCTCCTCCGTCTCCAAATCTGAAATGTGGACAGGTACGCTCCGTTTCACCTCTTGTCTTTGTCACGGATTTGATTTCTTCATCGTTTTTTGTTTCATTTTTTTTCGGTACAGCATCTTTACAGTCGTCTCATCTGCGACCTTTGTGGAGTTAATGGACGTGAAGCAGAACGTAAAGACCTCGGATGGAGCGGCGGTCGTCGGGCTCTTGGCCAATCGGTCCCAATTGTTCTCGGGGTGCCGCGGCCGTTACCATGACAACGGCGTTTCGGCAGCGGCAGATCGAGACGTTCACGTGCAACGGTTTTGTGATTGAACGAAACTTAACGTGGGGAGTAAATGCTGGATTTGTTTGGGTTTGAGCAATTTTTAGTCAGTATTATTTTCAAGACGCCATTTTTTGTGTGTGTGTGTTTGTTTTTGTTATTGTCACACTTGTGTCCCGTGTTGTTTGACATTTAGTACTTTTTTAATTTTATTTTACAGCATTTTACTTGGTTTTGTTTCTTGTCTGCAAAGAAAACTAAACTCTAAATAAAAAAAAATTATAAAAAAAATTAAAATCTATGGCAAAGGAGAAATTCGATTTGCCAAATAACCAGGATACTGATGTGCATGTAAACACACTCATTGTTACGGTGCAGCAGAGTTTAAAAAATAAAATAAAATAAAATAAATAAACAAAAAAAAAAAAAAAAAAAAACTGAGTGAACTACAAGGACCATGATGCTTTGCTCTGTTTAAGTGCACCTTTTGTGGCCATTCCGTGGATTTTTTTTGGTACAATTTTGCATGCTTTTTTTTTTTTTTTTTTTACATCGTAGGAACACATATTGCGTATTGTGGACAGGTAGTATTTACACACGGTGGGTCAGGACTAAACCAGGTCTAAACCAGGACAATCTTGGACTTAAGAGAGAGAACGCCGAGCAGTTTGTCCACAAACTGTGATCGGGCGATGGCCGCACTTACCATCGTTAGGTGAGTCGGTCCTTTCTCCTGCGGTCACCGTCCCAACAATGAGTCCTGTTTCAGTTCTGGTTTAGTCCTGTTTTTGTCCTTGTTCAGTCCTGGATTAGTCCTCCTCTTCAGTCCTGGAATCAGTCCTAGGTAATTCCTGGGGTTTAGTCTTAGGCTGCGTTCAGACTGCAGCCTGAAGTGACCCAAATCCGATTTTTTGGCTTCTATGTTCCTGTATCTGATCTTTTAATGACAGTCTGAACCACACAGATCCGATTTTTTCAAATGTGACCCAGGACACTTGGATATGTGCTCCTGAAACCGATACATATCTGATCTTTTGACATGTGACTTCAGTGTGAACGGCTAAAGTGCATTCATCCACCTACACGTTATCAACAAGACACAAACGTCACTATTCTGCGCTGAAGTAGGTGAAAATTGTTAACGAACTCCATGTCACTGAAGCGAAGCACATCACCACTCTCCACTCTTGGCTCCGTCTCCACATCCACACGTTCCTTTCAACGGACTGAACCACAAAACACTACGACCAAAAACCTCGTCCTTCTCCTTCTCAATCTCCTCCTTAAAACACGTAAGTTGTTCATGTTCTGGCTCCGGTACGAGAGGAACTTTAAAATCTCCAGGTGCTCGATGCTGCGTCCATGTTTGGACAACTTCCGTAAACACAGAGACGCTCGCTGCGGTTGACGTCGTCGTGTCTCCAGTGTCACATGTGGGACACTTTCGGGCCGTTTAATGTTCAAACTGGAGTCACATACAAGTCACATTTAATTGGAAATGTGAACGACCTCAAAAAAACATCGGATTTCACAAAAAAATCGGAATTGAGCGTTAAGCCCTGCTGCAGGCCGTGGTGTAGGCAGCGCAAAAGCTTGATATAATCTCGGGTTAACGGTCTCCAAAAATGGACTCATGCAGGACTCTGCGCTGTTGGCTCCATTACGGACCAGGACGGAAAATGGAGAATTTCTTGTACAAGTCTTTGTTAAATATGCATTTGTGCTTCGGCGTGTTACAGACTGACCAAGTGTTTGTGTCTCGCTCCTTCTGAGTTACAAAGAGCTGCTCAATTTAATGGCCCCAATGATCAGTAATGAAAACCCGGACATTTCCATCACTTAAAAAAAAAAAACAGACGCCCGGGACAGGATGCAAAAATGGACATGTCAGGGGAAAAACGGATGTTTGGTCACCCTAGTTAATACGTTTTAGTTCTTTGGACGGTGACAGAACCAAAGTCTTGTCAAGGCATTTGAAAAAGAAAAAGTAGCACATTCACACTCAAAATATCACAATAAATATCGTACCGTGAGATGCATATCGAGAAAATATCCCTACTATTTTCTGTATAAAATATAAAAGTCTAAGATGTAGAAGAAGAAACAAACCTGACTCGGGTCCGTGTGGTGGTCCTGTGGATGGATGTGTCCCTCCGTTGCACCGGTGGTTGGTGATGGAGTGAAGGGGGGAAGCGTCTTTTCTCTTACAGAGTCTTGCAAGAAGTAGCATTATTTATTCTAGTTTTGACAAGACTGTAGCCTGAGGGAGCTGCGTGGACGGAGACGCGCTGGGGGACGGGACAGGCTCAGACCGGTCACGGAGATGGAGACGTTTGGACGATTCTGTGTGGTTGAATTTTGTATTATACAGTGTGTTTTTTAGACTGTATGGAGGAAAGATGAAGACAGGAAGAGTGAGGGGACGTTAGTGTCTTTTATTTCATCTGAATCTTGTGGATCTTTTCGTTTCAAAGAGCCGTTCAAAAGACTCTTAATATGTATGTAAATGGAAGAAGTCCAAGTTAAAGCTACTGTATTTTTCGGACTATACCATTTCCTGTGACTTATTCTTCGATGCGACTTGTATATTAAAATGTTTTTGGTGAAGCGTGGAGAGGTTCTAGTCTTGTGTGTGAGTATCTGCTGCTCCTGTTCCTCCTGTACCACTGTCACTTGGCTCTACTGCGCATGTCTCCTGCAGAAAGAGCCTCTGTCCTGTCTGTATCATGTCAGTCGATCGCACCGTTACTTCTGCACAATTCTGCAACAATTTAATGTTTAAACAAACTTATAGGCGAGTTTCATTGTTGACAAAAGCGCGCGTTGCATGCTGGGAATTATTTTGGTCGGCGGCAAGAAACACTAATTCAACATGACGGACGGAGCGAGAAAACACGTAAAGGGTATTGATCCCGGTTATTTATCCACTCTAACGGCAGAGGACCCAAGACCATTTGACCAGAAATTGGTCATAAGCATCGACGGACGACAAATCACCCTTTTCAACCCCGACAAAAGGTGGAACCAAACAAAATTTCTGGTCAGAATCACCAACTCCCTGGACAAATATTCACTTGGGCGATATCCACAATGACTTGGTGGAAACTCCTGGGCCATTCACAGCAGAAAAGATGAAAACCTCCAAGAGTCTCGATGTGTTGTTGAACTTGTTGGAGTCCACGGTTTGTTAGGATCTTCTACGTTTGCTCTGCGAATGTTTGAAAGTCGTTTAATTCACCGTTAGCGGTTCTTTTCACTCAGAATACGAAAAAGACATTTTCCTTCTTCCGTGCTTCTATTTGTGCATCCGATAATGCAGCAGGAATTTACCATTATCGGGGATAAATACGCGAGGTTACGCACTGTGTTTGACGCTACCGTGTTTCTTGCCTCTGAACAAAATATTTCCCAGCAGCAACGCGGGCTTTTAATAACAATGACGTCAGCTGAAACTCGTGTATAAAGACGACTGAGAAGACTGAACACAAAATAAAGTCTGATTTTACAGATTACAAACTGCAAGTCGTGAAATCTGCAGCTGAAAACGATAATCGAGCAGCAGAAAGAAAGTCTGGAGTGAGAGAGAAACTTGTGACACCGGGAGGATGAACCATGAAACTTTCCTGAAGTCACTGGATGGATGGACAAA